>NC_041393.1:714110808-714130277 GCF_002162155.2 Triticum dicoccoides
ACCGCTCCACCATCACAAATGAATGCAACTAAAATTGCAAAAAAAAAACAAATTTGATTATATTTTCAAAAAACAAATTTGATGATATTTTCAAATAATAAATTTGATGATATTTTTTCATATTCATAAATATTTTCAAATAACAAATTTGATGATATTTTTTAAAAATTATTACCGTTTTTATAAAAAAATATTACTATTTCATATTCATTTTCATTTTCTAAAAAAATATTAGATGCAACAAAAAATAAAAAATAAAAAATTACTTATGGCGCACCTCTAGCTGGTGCGCCATTGCTATATAAAAAAAGATTACTAATGGCGCACCTCTGGCTGGTGCGCCATTGCTATATAAAAAAAGATTACTAATGGCGCACCGATCGCGGGTGCGCCATTGCTATCTAAAAAACATACTAATGGCGCACCGCTGCAGGGTGCGCCATTAGTAAGCTTCCCCCCTAGCTAATGCCTCCATCTCCCGCGCCAGATCCCATTCGTCCCTCTCCTTCGCCAGATCCACCCGCGCGCTGCCCCGACCCACGATGCTGCCACCCCGACCCCCGCTGGACTCCACCCCCGCCGCCCCCACGCCCCCACCACTGCAGGCTCCGTCGCCGTTCTCTTCACCGACCTCGCCGTCCGCGCACGGCTGCGCCTCCTGGCTGTGGTCTTGCGCAGGCCCAGAGCCCTAGGGTTCCGACTCCAAGGTGGGTGGCAAGCTCGCCGGCGCAACCCCGGCGCCGTGTACGACCTCGACTACATATTCGCAGGTGAGCCCCTCCCCTCCCCTCCCCCTTCCACTTCCTTCTTCTTCCTCAACCGATGCTCCGAGTCTCGACGGATATACATGTATGGCCCGTTGCAGCTGTCCATCTCCGGTGATCTCACGCCGGCGACTACAGCATCCAGGCGCGCTCACCCCCTTCGATTTCGTCGCCGTAGACTGTCGCACCACCGCGCCTCAGCTCCTGGTTGCCGCCCCCTGTGGCCGTGCTCCCCTCGGCCCCTGGCCGCGCCCTGGCCCCGCCCAGGCGCGCTCACCGCACCGCGATCGCGCCTCCACTACGCTCGGGCCGTGCCCAGCCTCCTTCTTTTCTTCCTGATGTTGCTATTTCCATTGAAGTACTCACATGTGTTCTAGATGAGCCATGATTGTTTTTATTGGGTCAGGGTCAGACATCATTTGGTTGGGGGGGACGCCATGAGCAGGTGCTCAAAGTAGCTTGTGTTTTCTTGCGGACGTTGGGTCGGACGATCATGCTATGAGCAGGTGTTCAAAGTAGTAGGTGATCGTTAGAGTTTTGAGATGTGAGAAGTGTAGGATGTGAAAAGTGAATGATAGGAAGGATGTGATTTTCGTCAGTTTGTTTGTTCATTGTAAGTGTCAAAATCTGAAGAAAGAAAAAGTATAGAGTTTTAATTTTGAAACTCTGTTTTTTGGAGTAGTCATGTTACATACTGAATGTAGTCTGGTTGTTCCCTGTCTGGTCAAATTCTGAAGAAATAAAAAGTGAATAGTTTGTTTGTTCCCTGTGTGGTCACTCTATTTTTTTGAGTACTAAAATTAGTTATGTTTGTTAGCAGCAAGAAATTTAAATGAAGCTTGTTCTTTTTCAACTGTTCAATTGATGCCATGAAACTGAATATAGTAATTGAAAACCCTGTTTTTCTTCCTGGTCGTGCTAAAATTTGAAGTCATGTTTGTGTTTTGGTTTTGTTGGTTGACAATTATGTTTAGTTTTTCGTTTCATGGATGTTGTAAAATGTGCAGGTGGTGAGCTGAGGCTCAGCATACAGCTTGTTTGGACTAACCAAGAGGACGAGGTATTTTCTGTAGGCACTGTGGCCTTTATTTTCTGTAGCCACTGTGGCCCTCCTTTTTTCGTTGAGGGTAGTTACCAGTTGCTACCGTGCCTATATGATAGCTGCATCGACTTCATCTAGTATGTAGAATGGTGATTGCCTGAAATTATGAATGGCAAACAGCAATGCCAGTGCAGCAATAGTCTTCCCACCAGATAACTGTTTCATATCCCTAAAGCACTGATTTTTTGTGTGTGGGTGATATCCCTAGTATGTGGCATAGCTCTGTACTTGATTCATTCGATGTAGAAATGTATCATCTTCATTTTCTAGATTTAAATATGATGTTCCTCTGAGTGGGTGCGTGTGACCTTTTTGTTGACTGCTTGTAGATTTTGTCTATGCCTTTAGATATTATGATCAAAGGCTTCCATGAACAGCTCATGAAGGTTGGGAATATCTTTGTAAAAAAACAAAAAGATTAGGAAACTGAATCTGAGGACCAGGGCTAAACCTCTGTATTTTACTGTCTTTAACATGGTATAAAATACCTGAACTGAATTTGTGGGGCCTCTAAAATTCTGGAAAAAATTAAACTCAAGATTCTGGTGTTTAACCCTGTTGTGTTGCTTCTACAAATAATATAAAAGCTGTGAAAAAGAAATCTGTGGAGTTGGCACTTTACATAAGGTTGTAGATCATTTTACATTGTTGGCTTTAACATGATACCAATTGGCACCTGAACCTTTCTTTTCGAGAGTTCTCTGAACTTCAATGAAGCATAAAGTAGAATGTGAAGCTTGTCTTGAGGCTCATCTTTGTGAAAGGTTATCTGTGACGGTTGTCGGAGCCTTGGAGGTTACTGCTGAGAGCTGTCACAGCAGTGCATGGCGTCAGTGATGGCCAACCTGCTAGTTCAACTACTGGCCAACTAGTGGCCCTTGTTATCAAAGTAGTCTTGCCACATGTTCATAGTAATCTCCAACCATATTAGCAGTACTGAATAAAACTTGTCTTGTTTTATGGGAATGGTTGATTACCTTGATTATACATACTCTAGTTCTTAAAATATGAAAATGAAAATTATTTGTATCCCTCGTTAAAGGTATTTGACTCTATAAATCATACTGATGTTGACTCTATAATCATATTGATACTAATGTTAAAGGTATTTCTAGAAAAACCTGAAATGCTAGATGGATTGATTTTTCTGAGCTGTTTGTGCTCCCTGCATCTTTCACCTCTCATTTTCAGTGGAGTTGTTTAATTATATGCTCTTATTGGACATGTTTTACGTGTTGATCCATCAATTGATCACATTGAGAAAGACTTGTAAAGATGATGATCATCTTTTACAGAAAACAATTTCTGTAAACACGTCAATGTGCCTCGGCGTCGACAAACCCTAAATTATAAAACCGGGGCTTTTAGGGTGCCTCGGTGTCGATAAGAACCTAAATGATGAAAGCTTAGGCCTTTAGGGTGCCTCGGCGTCGACAAACCCTAAATGATAAAAGCTTAGCTTTTAGGATGCCTCGGTGTCGACAAACCCTAAATGATGAGACCATGATCTTGTTCCTTGACAATAACCAACTTTTTGACCAAACTTTTTTCCTATTTAGAGCAAAACATGGCCCACAATGATGAGGCCGGCGGTTCGGGCGGCAAGCAATTCTGGGAGCTGTCCTAGGAGATGGAGGAAGAACCTCACCGCTATGAGGATGCCGCGGAAGACACCGATCCTGACTACACAACCCCTAGTGGCATTGGGGATGACACCACTGATGGTGCCGCCGAGGATGCCACCACTGATGATGGCGGCGCACACACAGATGGCAGCCAACCGAAGAGGCAACGGAAGGACCGGCGCCCGAGCGTGCTCGGCACCATCAACGAGGAATTTACTGAAGTGAACTCCGACGGACATCCAACAACACCCAAAGAATTATTCAAGGGGTACTCAGTTCAGCTCGGGTGCATTCTCCGGAGCACCGTCTCGATCAACACCGAGAACCTAAGGCATAAGGACCAAGGAATTTGCGTAGCCTCCTCTTCACGAAGATGCACGAACAATACATGTTCCCCGCTGACTTTGCAAACACACGCCTCTCAGGGAATAAAGTGAACAGTGCCGCCCTCACGAGGATGAGCACGACCCTGTCTACTTGGAGAAGCACGGTGAAGGCAATGATTGAAAAAGGTGATAGTTATGAGAAGATCAAGGCGAAATATCCTTTGATCAGCGAAGATGACTACAAGGAGTTCAGGATCACGTGTGAGAGCAGCGCAACCTCTGAATCAAGTCAGTGGGGGAAAGAAATGCGGAAGTTGAACTTAGGGGTCCATCAACTCAGTCCCGGCGGTTACAGAGTGGCGGAGCCTATATGGGACAAGGAGGACGCAGAGCGTGCCGAGCAAGGCCTACCGCCCCGCTTCTATAAATACAGGGACAAGCAGACCAGGAACTTTGTCAGGGCCCGGTACAAGGAGGACCCGGTAACAAAGGAGCTTACCACGGATCCGAAGACCAGGGCGCTTGAGCTTGTTCTTGTAAGGAATACACCCCCGTGTAATTAGCTCCCCAATATTTCTAAATGGTTCATGTTCCTTCCACAGGACACTGAAAGTAGTAGCACGGGGTCGTCTCAGAGCTCCCCTTTCGACACCCCTTTAAACAGGGTGTTGAACATAATGAAAACCAAGGATAAGCTCAGTAAGCATCGTCAGCTGGTCGTGTGGCCGGCAAAGGCTTGTCCACAAAATGGTCATCATACTATACCGCTGGTGGGCGAAAGGAGAAAAAGACCAGCTCGGAAAGCCAGTCGCGCGAGGTTGAAGCGCTCAAGGCACAAGTGGTGCAGATTTTGGAGATTATCCAAGAGCAAGTGCAACAACAACTGGGAACGACGCTCACTGCCATGGTGCCTACGTTGATTCAGGGGCTGACAACGTGGATTCTGGGCGGCCAACAGGGGCCTCCCCCGGTTCCCAGCTTCACGGCTAGCAACTCGCACAACGCGCAGGCGGCGCCATTGGTGTCTCCGACGGCGCCATTGGTGTCTCCAGCGGAGGCGGTATTCGTGTCTCCGGCGCCGGCACTGGCATTGGAACTTAATGCACCCGGGTGTATGCCGGTCGGCACCTCGCCAGCAAGCGGCTCCTCCGTCAACTGCATGCCCACCATTGGCGGTGCCTCGACATTAGCCGAGCTCGACAGCATCACTGGCGCCCTACATGTTTTCGCAGGGCTCCGCCGATGTTCCTTGCACTCTCCTGCACTTCCTGGGCGGCGAGTTGGTCGACATCACCAAGGGCAGAATCGTTCAACCGGGCAACCCCATGTTCCACGGTAATCCGATGCCACCCACAGTGTATAGGGTTGAACTGGTTCAGGTGCTGCTAGGCTGTGACGAGTTGTTACCTTCGATTCGACCCGCTGGGGCCGACGAAGATGATGAGATGACCCTCAGCGCCTGCGTAAACTGGCCCCTGCTTTGGCCGAAGAGCCAGATTCCTTTGGGGGCGGGGGACACCACCCCACAGACAAGACCGCCAGTCGTGCCAGCGCCAAGCCATGGCAAGAATGCCGCAACGCTACCGGACATGCCAGACATACCTATGGCACACGATCCAGACATGCATGTGGCACAGGATCCAGACGACGACGACAACGACGACGGTACATTTACCAACGTTGATAAGTACTTTGCCGAACATGGGTACGGTGACGAGTTCTGGGGGACTCCTTGTCAAGAACCCAACCAAGAGGACCGCGATCTAGCTGGTACCGCGGAGAAACCTAATTGCAACAGGCGTCGTCTCGCGTTCAGTTCTCAGGAGACGCCTCCAGCTGCCGCCTTCACCGAGCCTCAGATAGCCGAGGTGCGAAATATTATCAGCCCCAACACGCTCAAGAAGGCGGTCTGTGAGCAGAACTCGATCCCATTACAGCAGATCAAGAAGAAGGGACGGAAACGAAATACTAACAAGGGCGTTGGTGCGAGCCAGCCGGCACTGAGTACGATCCGTGCTCAGGACGGGCCACCTTCACCTAAGGATATCTTGAGGAGGGTGCATGTGGCGGGTAGGGCGATGCTATCGACAAATATGCTCAATGCTGCAACCGGTGCTATGCGGAGTCTGCATGACAGTGTTCTTTCTTTGGAGCAGCGGCGTCTCTCCCAGAATGATGTGGCATACCCGGTTTTCATGGCCAAGGTGCAAGAGGGCAAGGGCTTTGTGGATGGCGCCATCGGGGGTATGATCGTCCTGCGGTTTGATGACATCTTTGCTATGTTTAACCTTCATCCGCTGCACTACACCTTCGTTCGGCTGTTTTTGCTGAGTATGGAGATGCGGATCATTCGAGACAAGACACCGGCTCGCGCCCATGCCGCCGCCGCGTCGGTCCAAGCTCAGACCGACGCCGCCTCCAGCTCCGCCTCGGCCATGTTCCTGTCACGCCAGGCCAAGCCCTCGGCATAGTTCGGATCCAGGTCGAGGTTTGAGTCGGCCCACCCCTCCACCTCGTCCTGGTCGACGAGGCCGGACCGGCTCCTGCGGAACGCGGTCCCTTCGGCGGTCGCGGCCTCCGCCTCCGCCCTCGCCAACGCAATAGGCGACCTGAAGAAGAAGACAGGATTAGCAAAAAGAAGCAAGGCCGAATCGGCAAGCCCGGACGCGTGCAGAAGATAAAACTTACCCCGTCTAGACCGGGACCAGAGTCGGCCTCCCGCCGCGCCTCCTCTTGGCCGGCCTCCCGGCCTCGGCCGGGTCCGTCGTGCGCTTCGGGGCCCGGGGCCGCAGCGTGACTCTCTCCTTCTCGTGCGGGCGGGTTGGCGCCGCCCCACGCGACGACCCGGCTCCGCCCGTGTCGCCACCCCCACCGCCCAACACAACTGCGCCGACAACTGGCGTCAGTATCCCCGTACCCAACCACAATCAACAACTCAAGATCATGAAGAAAAATACAAGACTTACCCGTGCGACGCCCCGCGCCAGCGTCGGCCTCGGCTTCCTCCTCCCCGTCGTGTGCCACAGGCCCCCCTGGCGCCACCGGCGCCACCTGCGATGGAGCCAGGGTGTAAGGATGCCGGCTCACGTTCAAGAGCACCTCCCGCGTCACGTCAGGATGGACGAGGAGGTGCACAACAAGTAAGGCGACCAGACACTCACCTGCGGCGCCGGGTTCGACTCGCTGTATGGCACCTTGCCGAACCGCTAGTCCTCCCCATGGTTGGCCTTGGAGATATCGTTCACACGGCGCGCGATCTGCTCTGCCGTCAGCCCCGCCAACCCCATGCGGTTGGGTTCTTGAAGGCCCACCATCTCACCGATGAGGCGGGAGTGCCTCTGCAGCGGGAGGACCCTGCGCGTGATGAATGCGGCGATGAGGTTGTTGCCGGAGAGACCCTCCCGCGTCCTCATCACCGTCACCCGCTCGCAAAGATTGAGAATCTCCTGCGGCGGGCGCCAGAGCGAGTAGCCCCAGTTCATCTTCGCCCGCGGCAGTGCGAGGGCGAAGGGCGCAAGGTTGATGCGGTCCGCACCTAAGTTGCAGACGTAGAAGAAGGAGTTCTGCCACTTCTTGGCAGAATCCTCCAGCGGGATCTTGGGGAAATATGCCCCCGACCGCTTCGAGATGATGGTGGCCCCGCAGTCGGCGAACTCTCCGGCCGACGGGCCCTGCTGCTTCAAGGAGAAGAAGCGCTCACAGAGGTCGGTCGTGGGCTTGACCCCCAGGTACCTCTCGCAGAGGGTGATGAAGCTGGAGAGTTGGACGATGGCGCCGGCGCCAAGATGATGTGGCTGAAGCCCGAAGAACTCCAGGAATGTGCGGAAGAAGGTGCTCGCCGGCAGCCCAAATCCGCGCTCGAAGTGCGTGAGGAAGACCACGTGCTCCGACTCCTCGGGTTGCGGCCTCTGCTCGCCACACGGCATACGGACGGCGACATCCGTCTCCCGCGGCAGGAGCCGCGACACCCGAAGATGGGTAATGTCCTCGGTGGTGATGTTTGAGCCCATCCAGGAGCCCGACGGCAGAGCCATGGACGAGAGAAGAAGGAAGAGAATGGACGACGGAGGAGTTCTGCCCGGAGCAGTAGGCGTCGCGGTGCGTCGGTTGCGAAGAGCAGGGCGAGAGCAAGGGGCAGGAGGGTGTGAGCGAGAATGATGTCCATCGCCCCTGCCCCCTGATATATAACCCTCGGTTTGAACGTGGGGGAGTGGGATCGTCTGCACGCGCCCTTTCCACTACCCCGCAATAAGTGTGCACGTACACACGTAATAACTGTCTGGGGAAGGGCAACCGGTCCCCGGACGCCGCAATAAAACCGCGTGCGTAGGCCGAGGGCGCACAACGGCGGGCCCCAACCTGTCGCCTAGTCCCGTCAAGCGTGTGGCCCGTCAGGCCCCTCCGACTCCCGGGCACCACGTGGCGCCCGCGCGAAGACCGAGGGATTAACCCAAGATTTGACGGACTCCTCGGTTCCCGCAATCGCCGGGATGCCGCGATCCAGTTTCCGAGAAAACCGGCACACAGTGGGTGTTGCCGGACCCGGAGGTTGCAGAATCTGCCTTGCTCAAGGGGGAAACTGCGAAGGCCCACTCATCCAAAGACGGCGGAGCTTCACAGGTTCGGGGATTACTGTCGGGGGGATGCACCCCGGGCAGGCAACGGAACCCGGATCCTTTTGAAAAATAGCAGGGCCCGCATCGCCACTCAAGCCGGCACGTCCTGGCCGGGTCGCTCGACCCGGCAAGGCCCCTGACCCGGCCAAGCTCTCCGAACCAGCAAGACACATCGACTCAGCTCCAACAACTAGCGTAAGGTAGCTGAACCCAGCGCGACCAAGGCTTCCCCAACAAGCCAGCTCCACCCGTGGCGTGCTCCGCAATCCAGCCACGGGTCAGCTCCCGTCCCATCCAGGCCGTATGATGGGACGAGAATTCAATCACCGATGACCGAGGCAACAGTGTCCCGCCCATGCCTATGGTTAGCCAGAGCGAGGCAACAGTGCCCCTCACCTACCTGCTCACCAGGGCTGGCATGGCTATAGTGCCCTCGCCCTCGCCGCTGACGACAACAAGTGGCGACTTGACGGAGCGCCACTGTACACGACTCAACTCGGCCTCACCCTGACGATCGACAAGACGGTGCACAGTTCACCTAGGCATGTGGGGCCCGCACCTAGGGGAACCCAGCGAACCATAGGCCCCCAGCGGAACCCAGCCCGGGTTCCTGGACACCGACAACCCGGTCCCACCGACTCGCAGTATTACCATTGTACCCCTGGGGGGTTGGTCTATAAAACCCCCCAGAAGCCCACGCATATACGCGCATGTGATGTATGTAGAGAACAAGAGCAAGCAAGCTCAAAACTAGCCACCCAACCGCACCCTCGGGGAGAAGGGGCAGTCCAAGCCTTGGCCAGCTCCCTTCCCCTCCCATACAACTCCAGGAGCGACATTGTACTATCAAACATCAAACTACACTTGGCAGGACTAAGGGTATTACCTCTCTGGAGAGCCCCAAACCTGGGTATGTCCGGCGTCCCGCACCCGCTCATGCCAACCCTGCCTCTGGAGTCCACCAGCGCCCTCGAGCCTCCCCCTCTCTTTAGCCATCCCTTGGCATCTGTCGTGCGCCCACCACGACAGCATATATAAAACTTTTTCTTCTTCTTCCTTCTTCCTTCTCTTCCTTCTCCTAAAATATATAAAACTTTTCTAAAAATGAAACTAACCTAAAATGCACTAAATCAAAGAACATACATAGATTAAACTTTTCTAAAAATCTAACTTTTGCATATATGAACATATATACACAGAGAACATACATACATATATACATTTTTATAATAATGCAAAAAACAAATCATCATATATATGAACAAAAAATCTGGAAAAACCAGGACATATAACCATATATACGCACATACATATAATCACACATATACATATAATCTAAAAAAAGCATACATCATCTATATATATGAACAAAACAAAAGCATATATCAACAAAATCTGCACAGGATAGGGGAGGAATTAAGGGGGGCAGTCGCCGAAACGAACGGGGAGGGGTTATGCGCACCGTCAGGGCAGGGCACGGGCGCGGGGCAGCGCGTCGACGGCGAGCTCGGGGCAAGACAGGGGCACGGGGCGGCGCGGACAAGATGAGCTCGGGGCTGGGCAGGGGCGCGATGGCGGTGCGGACACGGCAAGCTTGGGGCAGTGCAGGGGCGAGGGTGTCGATGATGGGTGTCGGTGTCAAAACCGGCGGATCTCGGGTAGGGAGTCCCGAACTGTGCGTCTAGGCGGATGGTAACAGGAGACAAGGGACACGATGTTTTACCCAGGTTCGGGCCCTCTTGATGGAGGTAAAGCCCTACGTCCTGCTGGATTAATATTGATGATGTGGGTTACAAGAGTGGATCTACCACGAGATGAAGGAGGCTAAACCCTAGAAGCTAGCCTATGGTATGATTGTTGTTCGTCCTATGGACTAAAGCCATCCGGTTTATATAGACACCGGAGAGGGCTAGGGTTACACAGAGTCGGTTACAATGGTAGGAGATCTACATATCCGTATCGCCAAGCTTGCCTTCCACGCCAAGGAAAGTCCCATCCGGACACGGGACGAAGTCTTCAATCTTCTATCTTCATAGTCTTGGAGTCCGGCCGATGATGATAGTTCGGCTATCCGGACACCCCCTAGTCCGGAACTCCCTCAGTAGCCCCTGAACCAGGCTTCAATGACGACGAGTCCGGCGCGCATGTTGTCTTCGGCATTGCAAGGCAGGTTCTTCCTCCGAATAATATACAGAAGATTGTGAACACCAGGATAGTGTCCGGCCCTGCAAAAATAAATTCCACGTACCCCCGTAGATAGAATAATATTATTCAAGTTCAATCTGCTAACGTATTTTGTGGCATAACGTTACACCACTACCAAGCCCTCCAATTGTTTTTATTGTTCCACCTCAACGCGTTTAGCGAGGCGGCTTCCTTAGCACGTCTTGTCGAAGAAGAGATCGTGTTCCCCTTATTCCGGGATTCCAATCAATACGGACGTGGGTAACCCAACGGCTTCATTGATTGTGACGCTTGGGAGATAAGCGAGTTTTACCAGGCCGGTGGGGACACATGTTTTCGTCCGCCCATATAAGGGGATATAGATCCAACCCTCTTACCTGCGCCTTCCTCCTCCTTGGCTTATCCATCTCCGTGAACTCGAGCTCTAGCGCCCCAGCCCGCATATCTCACCTCAACCTTCTCCAAATATGTCCGGAGCGGGAGGCAAGTGGATGGCCTCCTCCGTCACGAAGGGGCATATCCAGAAGCTGTGCAACGCCGGATACTTGTCCAGCGACATCGGCATCGGCTCCCCGACGAGGGAGAGCTCATCCCCACCCCTAGGCCCCATGAGAGGGTAGTATTCCTTCCCCATTTCCTCCGCAGACTGGGCTTCCCACTTCATCCCTTTGTCCGGGGGCTCATGTTCTACTACGGCCTAGATTTCCATGATCTGGCCCCGAATTTTATTCTCAACATCTCGGCGTTCATCGTCGTGTGCGAGGCCTTCCTCTACATCTAGCCTCACTTCGGCTTGTGGCTCAAGACCTTCAGTGTCAAGCCGAAGGTTGTGAAGGGAAGCCAAGCGGAGTGCGGAGGCGCCATGGTGGGCAGGATGTCCCACGTTACGTGGCTGGAGGGCACATTCGTGGAAACCATTAAGGGGTGGCAATCGTGGTGGTTCTACATCACCGAGCCGCGTGACCCTGATTGGGCAGCGGCCCCCGAATTCAGATCCGGCATCCCTACACGGCTCACCTCCTGGAAAGAGAGTGGCCGGATCTGGGGGAATTCGGAAGACCTGACCGGACTTCAAGCCTGCATCCAGAAACTGGTGGACAAGAAGCTCAAGCTTGCCAACATAGTCCAGGTTATGCTCATCCGCCGGATTCTCCCGTGCCAACGACGGGGCTTTAACACGTGGGAATTCGATCCGGCGCAGCACCAGACCCTGAGCGGGATCTTCGACACTACGTACGAAGATGTCTGGAAGGTGTTGTACAAGGGCGGCGACGCTCCCGCATCCGCTATCGAAGATCGCGGATTCAGCTCGCACCATCCAGCTGAGGAGGTAAGTGATATTGTCCTTTACGGAACGCTTGCAATCCATAGTTTGACTCTATGCGGGATCTAAACTCCCTTTCCTTTGACAGGACTGGCTGGCGAAGGCCGAACAGGCTATCTGTCCGGCCCCTTTGTCAGACGACCCAGCGGACGCCCGTTTAACGGGGCTGCTGGCTCCGGCGCCCCATGTCGTGCCAGAGAAGAAGGCCAAGAAGAAGGCCACGGGGACTCGGAGGATTTCCCGTTTTCAGGTGCTATAGGATGATGAATCCGAGGCCGACTCCTCCCACCAAGGCGAGGAGGAGAAGAAGAAAGCCTCTCCCCCAGCGGGGGGAGGGAAGAAAAGGAAGGCCTCTCCTACAAGGGAGGCCGAAGGGTCCAAGAAGGGAAAAACCCTCCCCTCGGACTGCTCCGCTAGCGCCAATGACGACGACGAGGACTGGCCTCCAAGGGCCAAGCCTCAGGCGAGATCGTAAGTATCCGAACTCCCGAATAACTTCAAGGTTTATATTTTTCTTCACATAACATCTTTCTAATGCCGCATACAACCCTGCAGTCCGCCTAAGGATGATCTTCCCGCATCATCGAGCGGGTCCTTAGGTGCATCGGATATGGATTCTCTCCCGACTGCCTCCACCCCCCGCGACGCAGATGATGCCGAGGTGGGATCCCAGGAAGGGACCCACCAGGAGGGGAGGGCCCCGGAGGTGTTGCAGGACAACCTCCCGGACATTGCACCGGACTCGGCCCCGGAACCCACAGTGGCTCCGGAGTCCGGCAGGCGACCCCTTCGCAAGAAGGGCAAGACCGTGACGCCGGCAACCTCCGTCCAACCGGAGGCGCCGGACAATTTGCTGGAGGCGCTTAACGACGCCTCCATCGAAGAGGAACATCGCACTGTTATGAGTGCGGTGATTCAGAAGGTGCATCTCGGCAAGAGCGGGCTGACCGAAGCCTGCAGCAACCTTCTAACAGGCTTTGAGGTAAGAATTTCAATATGTATAAAATGGTACCGCATAGACAGTAGCCCCTGATGCTCGGTTCGGTGTTCAAAAAGAAAAGTTGGACTGAGGATCTAAAAAGATATACGCAGGAGCCATAATAAATATGTCAATATGGGATTGCAGGCTGCGATGCTGACCTCTGCCGCACTGACTGCAGAGGTCAATACTTTGAAGGAGAACCTCGAGCGGTCTGAGAATGAGCTCGACCGTGCCAAGAAGCAGCTCGAGGTCAAGGAAGGTGAGTAATACCTTATTAAAATTGTACCTTACAGAAAAGGATTTTGGTTGCAAAAGAAGGACAAGGATAACATGGGTATTGCAGGGGCCACTAACGAGGTGGCGACCCTGAAAGAGGCGGTGGCCGCGGCCGAACGCACTGTGGCCGCAGAGTGCACCGAGCGAGAGAGGCAGGAGGCGCGGGTGGCGGAGGTGCAGCAAGAGCTCCAGGATCTCGTGAAAAAACATGAGAGCCTGGAGCGTGACTCGAAGACTCGAGAGTCTGAGCTTGCAACGGCTCGTGAGAGTGCCAAAGCTGCTAAGGACGAAGCCTACAAGGCCCTCCAGGAGATTCGGGCGGTGAAGAAAATAGCAGCGGGTAAGGCATTTTTCATGCAAAGTAAGCATGTGAGTGTTGATTACCTGTTGCTTACCTGAATTCGGAGCTCTCCAGGGGCATTCGCAGATCTTCCTCGCAGCGTGTCTGATGCTGCCGCATTCTACTGGGCCGACGAGGGGAGCTCGACGGAGAAGGTCTTCTGGTCTCAGTATGCTGAGGCCGAACATCCGGTGCCCCTTAGCGACCAGCTGAAGCAGCTGGTCGAGCTCCACAAGGCGGCCGAACAGGCCATGAAGGGCCCCATAGTTCGGCTGTGGCCTAAGGAGGCCATGCCTGGGAGCTACTTCGGCCTGGTGCGGCGGCTGGTGGATGCGTGCCCGTGGGTTGAAGTCATCAAGCACTCCGCTTGTATTGAGGGTGCCCGTCGGGCCCTTGCCCGCGCAAAGGTGCACTGGGGCAAGATGGATGCCCAGAAGCTTGTGACGGACCCACCACCAGAGGGCAAGGAGCATCGCATGCCCGAGATGTATTATAAGAGCGTGCTGAAGGGCGCCCGCACTATTACGGGGGAGTGCTCCAAAGATGTAATTTTTTAGTAGACTCGCATTTTGTTATCTTGTGCGCTGAAAACTTAGTTCATATGCGCTAAGCAATGCTTGTTAATTTAAAATATTACCTTATGTGCGACTGTTTATCGAATGTGAGAGATGGCAAGTTGTCGGCTTCAGCCCCCATGCCACGAGTGCTGGGGTGTTCGGGATAAACTTGAGCACTCTTGTTCCCATTTTTGGGTCCATCGAGGGAGGCGCTCAACACAGCGAACAAGGCAACCGGACTTATAATGCTTGAACACTCTCACTTAGCCATAGAATTCTATAATTTTAAATTTTGGCGAAGCCCCTAGTCTTTAGAAGGCCAAATTTGCGGCGCTATCCACGCCTGGGCCGGACAGGATCCGGCTCCTCGCTCTAAGCAGCATAAGTCTTTAAGGACTCGCAAAAAACCTCTCCGAACAGCGACCGGCTCTCGCCTCATCATGACGGTCAGTTTTAGCTTTCTCCACTGAGGCGTTAACCCAGCTCAACTGGGGCGCAATAGCAGTGGTTCTCCCAGTGCTACCTTAGCCGATATAACGGAATGTAAGGTACCAAAACATGGGAGCTGGGCAAACCCAACTATTGACCCAAGACATGATTCGGAGCCGATGCATATAGTGCTATAAGTTCGGGGTGCCGCACTTGTGAAAGGGTTCGGACTTATCACACCATGATGCGGGAAGCTTAAGCCCCTGGTGTATTGTGGCCGTACCAAAGTGTACGGGTGCAACATGCCACAAATGAACATATGTATAAAAAGAAAATGCAATTATAAGCAAAAAGGTACTGCATTGTTTTATTCAATAAGTGTTGCTATGAATGCAGAACGATACAAATGGTGCGATAAGCAAGGGATGGGACTGTTAAACATGTCCCCCTCTAGGGGTAGGCTGCGAATTGGTGTATAAAAATGCTCGTAATGGAGACCACCTGTATTTTCGTTGTAGCTTTTATCCTTCCCTGGCTGTTGCATCGTGAGTTCGGCAGGTCTACTGCCGGACAAGGCCTCTGACAAACGGAGTCCTGTGGGTAAAAAATAAAAGGTAAAAAAAAGAACGACACACTTGGGAGCCCCTGGTGTGGTTAAGCCGTAGTATGGGCTTATCATGGTCGTGCCCCTCTCCCCATGCCCATGGTATCTTCAGAGCGTACGCGAAGGACTTGCTTTGATGTTTTGCAGGGGCTGGGGTTGCGGCCGCACTGCTACGCGTGCTCGGAACATGCCAGGTGGTCTTGTTGTAGGTTACTCCGGGCACGCTTAACTATGTCCGGCCATTTGACGGCCGGGCTCGAGAATTGCCTTAAGAGGCTGCTTTGTACTTCTGCCGCGAGAGCCGCTGTGTGTTCCTCCGTTCGGAGAGAACGTTCAGTGTTTCCAGTGACCGTGATGACTCCTCGAGGGCCTGGCATCTTGAGCTTGAGGTATGCGTAGTGCGGCACCGCGTTGAACTTTGCAAACGCGGTACGTCAGAGCAAAGCATGATAGCCGCTGCGGAACGGGACTATGTCGAAGATTAACTCCTCGCTTCGCAAGTTATCCGGGGATCCGAAGACCACTTCCAGTGTAACGGAGCCTGTACAATTGGCTTCTACACCTGGTATGACGCCTTTAAAGGTCTTCTTGGTAGGTTTGATCCTTGAGGGGTCTATGCCCATTTTGCGCACTGTATCCTGATAGAGCAGGTTCAGGCTGCTGCCGCCGTCCATCAGGACTCTGATGAGGTGAAATCCATCGACGATTGGGTCTAAGACCAATGCGGCGAATCCGCAGTGGCGGATGCTGGTGGGGTGGTCCCTTCGGTCGAAAGTGATCGGGCAGGAGGACCATGGGTTGAACTTCGGGGCGACTGGCTCCATCGCGTATACATCCCTGAGTGCACGCTTCCGTTCCCTTTTGGGTATGTGCGTTGCGTATATCATGTTCACCGTTCGCACCTGTGGGGGGAAACCCTTCTGTCCTGTATTGTTCGGCAGCCGGGTCTCTTCCTCGTCGTCGCTATGCAGCCCCTTGTCATTTTTTCGGCAATTAACTTGCCCGCCTGCTTGAATACCCAACAGTCCATATTGGTGTGGTTAGCTGGCTTTTCGGGGGTGTCGTGTATCTGGCACAAGCGGTCGAGTATTCGGTCCAAATTGGACGGACCCGGAGTAGTTCTTTTGAATGGCTTTTTCCGTTGACCGGGTTTAGAGCCTCTGAATCCGGCATTGACTGTCGTATCCTCCGTATTGTCGCCGTTGATGCGGCGCTTGTTTTTGTTACGACGTGACCTGCCATTTCGGTCCTTGAAATCCGGACTGCCAGAATGTTTGCTGAGGTTGTTGCTGCGTGCTAGCCAGCTATCCTCACCCGCGCAAAAGCGGGTCATTAGAGATGTGAGGGATGCCATGGATTTCGGCTTTTCCTGTCCCAGGTGCCGGGCAAGCCATTCGTCGCGGATGTTATGCTTGAAGGCCGCGAGGGCCTCCGCATCCGGACAGTCAACGATTTCGTTTTTCTTGATTAAGAACCATGTCCAGAATTGTCTGGCCGTTTCATCTCGCTGCTGAATTATGTGGCTTAGGTCGTCAGCGTCTGGTGGTCGCACATACGTGCCTTGGAAGTTACCGAGGAATGCGGCTTCCAAGTCTTCCCAACTCCCAATTGACTCTGATTGCAAGCTGTTAAGCCAATGCCGGGCTGGTCCTTTAAGCTTGAGGGGGAGATATTTTATGGCGTGAAGGTCGTCACCGCGGGCCATGTGGATGTGAAGAAGATAGTCTTCGATCCAAACCACGGGGTCTGTTGTGCCATCGTGAGATTCGATATTCACGGGTTTAAACCCTTCGGGGATTTGATGATCCATTACTTCATCTGTGAAGCATAGTGGGTGTGCGGCGCCTCTGTACTGGGCAATATCACGACGGGGCTCAGAAGAACTTTGCCTGTTTTGTTCGACCCAGCCGGACTTACTGTGTCCGGCGCGACGGCTGTCGTCACGTACCGTCGGGCGCCCACGCGATCCATAGATTCATCTTGATTGTCTTGCCTTATCCTCCAATATATCTCGCAAGTCCGGAGCATTCCCCTGTGGCCTTGCGCTTTTCGAGCGATGCTGGGGTACGTGTCTAGTGAAGGGCCTATAGGCCTCTCTGTCTCGACCACGGGGTGGTCGGTCAGCCGTATTGTCTCCTGGTGATGCGGGTTCATATGCTTCCTCCTCTAATCGGGGGAGCAACTTGCGCTTAGGGTAGATTTTGGAGGGGCGTTCGAGCTCATGCTCTACGGCCGCGAGGACTTCAGTCCTGTCGGCTAGCAGATCTTGATCAGCTCTAAGCTATTGCTGCTTTTTCTTGCGGCTATTCACCGTGGCCATAAGCCTGCGTTTAAAACGCTCTTGTTCAACGGGATCCTCAGGCACGACGAATTCGTCGTCGTCGAGGCTTGCCTCGTCTCCGGAGGGAGGCATATAATCCTCTACCTCTTCTTCTGCCGCTCTCTCATGAGGGCTGGCGTCTCCGTCCTGCTGCGCTGCATCTTGCTGGAGTGGGTTATCTTCGGCACTGTCCGGTGTATTGTTATCTCCGGTGCCGGAGTCTTCATTCTTGCTGTGGCAGGATTTAGAGCGGCGCCGCTGACGTCGGCGCTTGGGCTGCTTCTTGGAGGGGTCATTCTCCGCTGTTTCTTCGCCGTTCCCATCCTTTGGGATATCCACCATGTATATGTCATATGATGAGATGGCTTTCTAGTGCCCAGTAGGCGCTGGTTCTTGGTCGTCTCTGACATCTTCGTCCATACCGTCGATGTCTTCGGAGTCGTAGTCTAGCATGTCGGTTAGATCGTCGACAGCGGCTACGAGGTGGGTGGTGGGTGGGTTTTGAATTTCTTCGTCGTCCGCATCCCAACCGTCCGGACCGCAGTCCGGCCAGGGCTCTCCCGATAACGAGAGATACTTCAGCGAACTCAATATGTCGCCAAAAGGTGAGTGTTGAAAGATGTCCGCTGCGGTGAACTCCATGACCGGTGCCCAATCGGATTCGACCGGAGGGGGCACGGGAGGTTCGGAGTCCGGCAAGGAGTCCGGCACCTCGGAGTCACAAACTTCATGAGGGACAAGGTCACTGTTCGGCTCTATCACCGTAGAGGTTGCGGTTCCCGAGGCGGTGTCTAGCCGTCCATCCTCGGCCTGCGCAGCCGGTTCCAAATTGAAAATTGGAGCGGGTTCGAGTGTGGCCTCCAGGGTACTGTCCGGCTGCAGAGCTATATCATGTTCGCCGTGACAGTGCGGCACGCTCGGCTGTGGCTCCAATCCATCGAAGATCAAGTCACCGCGGATGTCCGCCGTGAAGTTTAAACTTCCAAATCTGACCTGACGGCCAGGGGCATAGCTTTCGATCTGCTCCAGATGGCCAAGCGAATTGGCCCGCAGTGCAAAGCCGCCGAATACGAAGATCTGTCCGGGGAGAAAAGTCTCACCCTGGACTGCGTCGTTGATGACGATCGAAGAAGCCATCGAGCCTATCGGTGACGACACAGAGGAACTCTCAATTAAAGAACCAATGTCGGTGTCAAAACCGGCGGATCTCGGGTAGGGGGTCCCGAACTGTGCATCTAGGCGGATGGTAACAGGAGACAAGGGACACGATGTTTTACCCAGGTTCGGGCCCTCTTGATGGAGGTAAAGCCCTACGTCCTGCTTGATTAATATTGATGATGTGTGTTACAAGAGTGGATCTACCACGAGATCAAGGAGGCTAAACCCTAGAAGCTAGCCTATGGTATGATTGTTGTTCGTCCTATGGACTAAAGCCATCCGGTTTATATAGACACCGGAGAGGGCTAGGGTTACACAGAGTCGGTTACAATCGTAGGAGATCTACATATCCGTATCGCCAAGCTTGCCTTCCACGCCAAAAAAAGTCCCATCCGGACACGGGACAAAGTCTTCAATCTTCTATCTTCATAATCTTGGAGTCCGGCCGATGATGATAGTTCGGCTATCCGGACACCCCCTAGTCCTTAACTCCCTCAACGGGGTAGTCGGGTGTTGAGCTCGGCGTCGTCGGGAGGCGTCGGCGAGGGCAAAAGGTGATGAGGAGCGGGCGGTGACGGGGTAGGGTGCGACGACAGCGACGACGACGAGGTGCGGCCTGGCGGTGTCGATGAGAATGGGAGCAGTTGGGGAAATTTTCCTAAGTGTTTGCATATATAGCCACACCTTTGGTCCTGGTTCGTGGCACTAACCGGGACCAATGGCAACCTTTGGTCCCGGTTGGTGCACCAACCGGGACCAAAGGTCTCTTTTCAGCAGCCCGAACGGCGGGAAGCAGAGGCCTTTGGTCCCGGTTGGTGGCACCAACCGGGACTAAAGGGGGAGCATTGGTCCCGGTTGGTGC
>NC_041393.1:714130828-714135646 GCF_002162155.2 Triticum dicoccoides
CACCAACCGGGACCAAAGACTTGGTGCTGCTCGCGTCGCGGCCGAAAGTTTAGTCCCACCTCGCTAGTTGAGAGGGGCTCGAAGTGGTTTATAAATCCCCACCGCTGCTGCCCTCTCGAGCTCCTCTCCAATGTAGGCTTACGGGCCTAATCTCTATCACGCTGTGCCTGTGGGCCTACTGGGCCTGCTGCGGGCCTGAATCCTGGCCCATGGTTGGGTTTCTAGTCGTATTTAGGCCGTGGTGGCCTAGCAGGTAGCACTTTTTTATTTTTTTTGTATTCTTTTTTTTCTTTATTTATTTTATTTTGTTTATACTTACAGCAAAATACTTACTAGTTTTTCATTTAATTCTTTTTGCTTTTAGGTAATAAAAATTATAAACTTTCTGTTAGTGCCATTTGTTTTCCAATTTCAATAGTTTAAATTTGATTTTTTTTATTTGTGTGAACCACTAGTTTTTGAATAACTTTACTATAAAAATAGATTATTGAGTGATTCTTTTTCCTGCTATTTAATATTACTATGTTTTATCATTATATTCAAAAAAATATTTTTTTATTTTAGTTTCTAACAAAAAACTTCTTTATGAAAATTCTTTTTTATTTTAATGTTTTGAACAGAAAATACTTTGATAATTTTAGTTGCATAAATTTTATATAATTTTAGTTTCAATAATACTAGAGGTTTATAAAACTTTATTTTGTTTTTACTTATTTATTAAAGTTTATTTTGTTTCTACTTATTTATTTATTTATTTATTTTGCTTTTTTTATATATTTTATGAAAATTATTTCTTTTTTGCTTTTTTTATTTTGTTTTGTTTCTACTTACTGTTGCTATTTTTATTTATTTTATTAAAGTTTGTTTATTTTACTATATTAAAGTTTATTTTGTTTCTACTTTTTTCCTTTTTTATTTATTTTATGAAAATTCTTTTTGCTTTTAATGTTTTACACACAAAAGCCCTCTCCCCTGGCCGGTTCATTGGTCCCGGTTCGTGCCCTGAACCAGTTCTAAAGACCAACCTTTGGTCCCGGTTCAAGGTATCAACTGGGACCAATGGTGGTGGGCCAGGAGCGAGGCCCATTGGTCCCGGTTCGTCCCACCAACCGGGACCAAAGGGGCCAGACGAGCCGGGACCAATGCCCCCACAAGGCCTGTCAGGCCCCTGGCCTCACGAACCGAGACCAATGGGCCCATGGGTCCCGGTTCATGACTGAACCGGGACTAATGGGCTTATCTGGCCCGAACATATGCCATTTTTTCTACTAGTGTGGGCATCTCCATAGCATGTTGATTAAGCCGCGTCGATGTGAGACTTTCTTACTTTTTTTCTTCTCTATGTTTACCCCTATCATCATACTCTATTCTACCCATATTGCTATGTCCATGGCTTGCGATCATGTATTGCGTGGGGGTTGAAAAGGCTGAAGCGCGTTAAAAAGTATTAACCAATTGCTCAGCTTGTCATCGGGGTTGTGCATGGTAAATATTTTATGTTAAGAACATGGAGCATGAAAAGACTATATGATTTTGTTGGGATAACATTATTTAGCATTGATATTTTGAAAGACATGATTGTTTGTTGGGATGCTTGAGTAATGATTGTCTTTATTTCAAATTATAGACTATTACTTTGAATCACGTGTGTCTTAATATTCATGCCATGATTAAATTATATGACCAAGATTATGCTAGGTAGCATTCAACATCAAAATTATCTTTTTTATCATTTACATACTCGAGGAAAAGCATGAACTAAGCTTGGGATATTGATACGTCTCTGTCGTATCTATAATTTTTTATTGTTTCATGCCAATATTCTTCAACTTTCATATACTTTTGGCAAAAATTTATATTATATTTAGCACTAACATATTGATCTAGTGCCTAGTGTCAGTTCATGTTTGTTGCATGTTTTTGCAGAATATCCATATAAAACAAAGTCCAAATGCAATACCTTTTACAGAGAATTATTTTGAAATATATGTAATTTTCGGAGGTGGAATCAGCACAAACGGAGGCCCAGGGCCACCACAAGGCACCAAGGTGTGGGCACACCGTAGGCGCGCGGTGGTGGCTGGTGAGCACCTCAAAGGTTGGGTGTTGCCCTTCTTTCGCTGCAACAAAGATAATATCCAAAAACAATCGTACTAAAATCTTAGCAAATGGAGTTACGGATCTCCAGGAATTAAATAAACGGTTTTTGGCCAGAAAACGATAAAGAGAAAAAAGAAGACAACAGAGAGAGATCCAATCTAGGAGGGGCTCCTGCCCCTCTGCCGCCATGGAGGCCATGGACAAGAGGGGGAACACTCCTCCCATCTAGGGGGGAGGCCAAGGAAGAAGAATGAGGAGGGGCCTCTCTCCCCCCTCTCCCGGTGGCGTTGGAACACCGTCGGGGCAATTATCGTGTGACCCTGATCTACTCCAACAACTCCATCACCTTCCCCCATCTATATTCAGCGGTCCATTCTCTCTCAACCTGAAGTACCCTCTACTTGAACATGGTGCTTTCTGCTTCATATTATTATCCAATGATGTGTTTCCATCATATGATGTTTGATTAGATTTTTGTTGTCCTTTCAGGTGATTGGTGAATTTTTATGATTGGTTTAATTTGGTTGTGATTATATTGTAGTCCTTTTGTGCCCATCATATGAGCGCACAGTAGATCACACCATATGGTTAGTTGTATTTTGATAGGACTATGCGTTGGAGGGCAAAAGTGACGAAAAGTTCTTCCTAACACAGAAATTGATGCATACGGAATTGAAGGGGGGCAATATATCTTAATGATTTGGCTGGTTTTTACCTTAATTAACATTAATAGTTGCAGAGGCTTGCTAATAGTTCCAATCATAAGTTCATATAATTCTAAGTAAGGGATGACATGCTAGCAGTGGCCTCCACAACATAAAAACTTGCTATCAGTCTAGTAACTTAGCCAATTGCATAGAGACAATTCCGCAAATCCTACCACCACTTTTCCACACTCACTATACTAATTTAATTGTAATTTAACTAGAACAGCACCTACTTTTTATTTCTATGTTATTTATTATCTTGTAAACCTTTCCCTTCATACCTGCAAAGTACATCTAGTTTTATTCTTGTTCAAGGTAAAGCGAACATTAAGTGTGCATAGAGTTGTATCGGTGGTCAATAGAACTTGAGAGAATATAAATTCTACCTTTAGCTCCTCGTTGGGTTTGATACTCTTATTATTGAAAAAGCTACAATTGATCCCCTATACTTGTGGGTTATCGATAGCCAGTGGCAGTACTGTTCCCTGAAGGAGCGGTACTACCACTGCCTACCCTGGTACTACCGGGTAGGAAAAACAGGGGCTCCAAAAGTATTATGATGAACCTCTTAAAAGTTGGGAAGGCTATGTGGGTGCAATGTGTTTTGTCCTCATGATTCATTACAGCCATACCTTGTGAAGTGAACCCCCTTTTAATAGTATGGTTTTCCTATGACTCAAGAAAAATGTAAACGTCGGAACACTGTCTTTGTTCTTTTTTTTAAAGGGTAACCTAACCGTCTTGCGCTAGTTTTCAATATATATTTATAGGTTAATCACATGATTAGACCGCAAATTGGGTTGTCATCTACACTAAAATCACCAAGGGAGGGAAATTCCCTTTCAAATGGTCACATGCTCATCGAAGGATATTAAAGTTGGTGGTTGTGCATAATCATGATACAACTATCAAAACTAACATTGCACACAACCATGCATAGTAGACCCTGGTTTAGAACCGCATGCACCTATTACTCACTGATGAGGCCAACACACACACACGACTTGATACAGCCACTAGTAGAAAACAGGGCTTTCGTCCAGGCCAGTTTAGCCCATTAGTCCCAGTTCAATCCAGAACCGGGACCAATGGAGCTATTTGCCCCGGTTCGTGAGCCCAGGGGGCCGGCCGGGCCACATGGGCCATTGGTCCCGGTTCCTCCGGACCTTTTGGTCCCGGTTGGTGGGACGAACCGGGACCAATGGTCCTGGCTCCTGGCCCACCACTATTGGTCCTGGTTGGTGGCATGAACCGGGACCAAAGGGTTACCTTTAGTCCCGGTTCATGCCACCAACCGGGACTAAAGGGTTGGCCCTCGTTGCACCCAACTTTTAGTCCCACCTCGCCAACAGAAGGGCGCCCACACCTGTTTATAAGCCTGTCCCTCTCTGTGTTGTTGATCTCCTCTCAAAGTGAAAATAGATGCACCTATAGAGGAAATTGGACCTAAATTTATAAATAGAAATTGATTATGAATTTATGTTTAATTTTCTCTATAAGTGCATCTATGTTCACTAACAGAGAAGTTTTTATTTTTTGTGACCTAAAAGAAAAAAGAAATCACCAAAAAACTGTAAGTATTTATTTCTAAGTAGAACTGAAAAAATAATGGCACTAGTAAAGTTAATCACAAACTTCAAATTCACACAAATTTCAAAGAATTCAATTTAACTATTCACACAAATTTCAAAGAATTAAAAAATAAAGCAAAAAACCAAAAGAAAATAATTAATGCAGAAAACAAAACAAAAAACTGGAAAAAACTAAAAATAGCAACAATAAGTATTTTATTCTAAGTGGAAACAAAATAAAATGAATAAAGCAACAAAGAAAACAAAAAAAGAGTTTCCAAATTTGAAAACTAATGGCACTAACAGAAAGTTTATAATTTTTCTAAAACTAAAAGCAAAAAGAATTAAAAAATAAAGCAAAAAACAAAATAAAATAAATAATGCAGAAAACAGAACAAAAAACTGAAAAAAAATAAAAATAGCAACAATAATCATTTTGT
>NC_041393.1:714135788-714136350 GCF_002162155.2 Triticum dicoccoides
AAATAAATAAAAAAAACAACAAAAACTAAATAATGCAGAAAACAGAACAAAAAACTGAAAAAAAAATAAAAATAGCAACAATAAGTATTTTGTTGTAAGTAGAAACAAAATAAAATAAATAAAGCAACAAAGAAAACAAAAAAAGAGTTTTCAGATTTGAAAACTAATGGCACTAACAGAAAGTTTATAATTTTTCTAAAACTAAAAGCAAAAAGAATTAAAAAATAAAGCAAAAAACCAAAAGAAAAATAAACCAAAACCAAAATAAACTAAATAAAGCAACATATAAAACAAAAAACAAAAAAAATGCCACCTACTGGGCCCCCACGGCCTGAATACGACTAGAAACCCTATGGGCCAGGATTCCGGCCCGTGGAAGGCCCAGTAGGCCCACAGGCACAGATGGCAGAGTTAGGCCCGAAAGCCTGCTTTAGAGAGGAGCTCGAGAGGGGAGCCGCACCGCACCTTATAAACTGGTGCGGCTCCCTCTCAACTATCGAGGTGGGACTAAACATTTGGCGTGGGGCAGCACAAGGCCTTTGGTCCCGGTTGGTGGCACCAA
>NC_041393.1:714137247-714141713 GCF_002162155.2 Triticum dicoccoides
AATAGAGGAGAAGAAGAAAAAATAGAATTTTTTTTCTATTTTTTCTTCTTCTCCTCTATTCTTTTCTTCTTCTCCTCTTTTTTTTTCTTCTTTTTTTTCTTCTTCTTCTTCCTTCTTCCTTCTTCCTCTTTTCTTCCTTTTCCTTATTTTCCTTTCTCGAGGGATAAGAAGAAAAGAAGAGGAGAAGAAGAAAGAAAGGAATAGAGGAGAAAGAAGAAACTTTGACACGAGGGGGGGGGTACCGATACCCCCTCCCCGATAACATTATTTTCCCATGTATATGTATGTTGCGTCGTTGTCGATATAACGAGGGTGTCGAGGATCGCCGAGGGGTCGAGGGTTGGCAACTAGGGTAGAGGGTCGAGGGTCGTTAAGGGGTCAAGGGTCGAAGGTTTCAGGGTCGAGGGTTCCTATAGTGTCAAAGTATTGAAGAAATCAAATAGCTTGTGGGCGTCGATGTCCACGTCACTTGTGGGACATAGATGTACTGTTCAACGCCGACCCCCTCCCGATAGCTTCAACACGTGGGGGGGTCTATATTACCCCCTCCTAGCTTGAAGCTTTCTCGAGGCCACCCCCTAACCCTTGAAGCATTGTCGAGGCCACCCCAAACCCTAGAGAAGCAGCGTCGAGGGCACTAATATGATTCCTTATTGTGATTAGCTAGCTAGTTCTACGTTTGCCACTAATATATCCATATCTGTCATGTTTGAATAATAATTGACATGTTGTAAATATTTGTAGAAACTATGGACACCCCCCGAGACGAAGCACAAGAAGCGTTGTTGAGGGACATAATCGCAGAAGGAAGTGATGCCCTCTCGATGTTTCTCAACGACAAGGATGGTCTGGAAGGAGAGGGTGAAGAAGCAGCTGGCCCTCTCCTCATTGATTTACATGGCTCCGATGACCCAATGCCCGTGCAAGAAGGAGAGGGTGAAGAAGTAGACCGTGAGGACGGCTCCGGTGATCACCAAACCGAGTCCGGCCAGGTATATATATTAGTTAAGCCTGTGCTGACTAGCTAATTGATGCATTCATTGTTTTGGTATGTACACATATTAATTAACTCTCGTCTTTGTTCTTTTTTCTAGCCCTCCGGATCGAGCACAACTTCAGTAAAGAGACGAGGCCCAAAGAAAAAGTTGAGCTCGGATGAAAAGTTTGAGATCATACAAATCGCGCGCGACGGCCAACCGATTGAACCCTACCGGACAAAGAAGGCATTTGTTGCTCAGTGTGGGGTTCTGGTTAGGGACAAGATCCCGATCAGCATCCAGCAATGGTATAAGCCTAAGAACGAAGACCCTGAGGTGTCTTATGTCAATGAGATGCAGAAAGAGAATCTTTGGACTGAGCTGAAGTCAAATTTCACCCTACCGCCGGAGGATGATCCGGAGAAGCCAGTTATAGAGCCATTAATCAAGTCTTTTGCTCTGAGGAAGATGGCAGACCTATTCAGGAATTGGAAGAAAGACCTCAATAGGTATGTCGAAAAAAATGAGACACCAGAATTCATTGGCAAATTTGAGAAGATCAGAGATGACTGGCCCGCATTTGTGGCCCACAAGACATCGGAAAAGAGTAAAAAAATGTCAGCGACAAAGAATAGAAATGCTGAGAAGAAGAAGCTTCACCATCGCACGGGGTCAGGTGGCTACCTCGTAGCCCAGCCTAAGTGGGCCAAGGCTGAGAATGATCTGCTTGATAAAGGGATCGAACCAGAGACAATGAACTGGCCCGAACGTTGCCGGACTTGGTTCTTTGGGGTCGGCGGATCCTTGGACCCTATAACAGGGAAGTGCATTTGGACAGAGGAACAATTGGACATACCAGTCAAGAAGCTTTAGCAATATATCGAAGCAGCGCAGCAAGGGACGTTCATTCCAGACAGGGAGAAGGACGAGCTCACAATGGCCCTCGGCAATCCTGAGCACCCTAGACGGACACGAGGCACGCCAGGCTCCGTTTCGTGGAAGGCTGGATTTCCGGACGCAGGGGGTTACAAAACCCACGAGAGGAGGAAGAAACTGGAGCAGAGCCAACTGCAGTCGTTGCACGAAAGGGTAATGGGGCTAGAGGAACAAGAAGCAGATCGCAGCAAACGACCTGCCGAAGCTTCCCCCGAAGCTACCCCACCATCTCAGCGGAAAAGCAGCGTGGCTTCCACCGAGCTGCTTCAGCCAGAGCATGCCTTGACGGCTCCTGCCAGCTATCCCGTGGATGCTATCACGGATGCTGAAAATTACCACCTTATGGCGCAATGGAGCAATTTGAAAGTCAAGGCGGCTGTTGGCTCTGTTTATCCTACTAAACCCGACTCAACTTTTCACTGCCGGCCGATTCCAGAAGGATATTCTAAGGTGATGGTCGATGAAATAACGGAGGGATTTGAGGACCTCCGGCTTGACCACCCTACCGGTGAAGGGGAGTATCGGCTGGGTTCTGCTCTGAAGACTCCATGCCTATGGCGGAAGGATCTCATCAACCTTCCGAACTGGACGCCTCCGCCTCCTCCTCCTCCTCCGGCGAGTCAGGGCACTCCGCCTCCTCCACCGGCGAGTGACGATCAGGGCACTCGGCCCGCTCCTTCTCCGGCGCGTGGCGGCACTCCGCCTCCTTCTCCGCCTGCGCCGGCGCGCCCGAGCAGCCAGCCTCCTCCTTCTCCGCCTCGTCAGCAAGGGCGGAAGAGACCCGCCGCCGCTCCGGCTTCTACGGCGCGTCGCAGTCCTTCTCCTCCACCTCGTAAGCAAGGAAAGAAGACATCCGCTCCGTCTACTCTGCCGGCGTCTAGCAGTACAGCCAAAGGCGGGAGGAGATACAGATTCGGTCCTTCTCTGAAGACTCCAGAGAAGTTACCGTACGAGAGGAGCGAGGAGGAAAACGCGAAGATCGCGCAGACCGAAGTGGATGACTGGTTTCAAGGGTTGAAAGCAAAGAGACATCCACCTCCGGAGGAGAAGGTAGATCCGGTGAAAGGGAAGCGCACTCTGGCTGCCCTGACAAAACCACCCAAGTCTCCGCTGAAAGGCAACTATGAGCGCATTATTGGAAAGGCATTTGCCGAAGCGGAGAGGTCGGGAAGTACTAAAAGTGATCAAAGGATGAAAGAACGACGAGCTGGGAAACAAATTGCCCAGCTCGGCGAACAAGCGAAGCAATCGTGCCCCCCGCTCAAGGTGCCTGCTAGCGACATCGTCGATCCGAGGATGGTGCCCGGTTATGGCAATCCTGCAAATTACCTGCCCGACGATGTACATTATGATATCTTGGAGGTGCAGATACAAAGATACGAGTACGGGAAGCCTCTCGTCAAAGATGAAAGTTCTCTATCAACGATGATGCGAAGATTGCATGATTGGTACATGAAAACCTGCAAAGAGTCTGAGGGGAGGAATACTTTGTATATGAGAGTTAAAAAGGAGCATGACCTCCTTGGAATTGAACTGTTGCCTATTCCATTTGAGGAGTTCTATCAGTTTTTCAATCAATTGGCCATCGATAAAGCAACGGTCACCTCCTACTGTCTGTAAGTAGTACTACTTCCGTCATTAAGTCTCTCTATATAACTCAGCCCTTTCATTTGCATGTATTTATAATTATCCTCACTATATTATGCAGATTGAAGATCGCCGAATTGAAGAAAATACAAGTGGGAGATATTGGGTTCATTAACACGTATCTCATAGATGCAACTGAGGTTCAATATCGTGCCCAAGAAACCGAGGCCAACTTGCTACGATCGTTGGAAATAAATGAACACAAAGATATAATGTCTTGTGGCATATTCGGTTTCCTTATTAGTCCAGGTTATAGTAATGTAATATTGATGAGTTATGCATGTGTGCGCAGCTACCACTATATTCTCCTAGAGATTAAGCTTGAGAAGGGAGTAGTAACTGTCTTAGACTCCAAGCGAAAAGATCCCAAGGAGTATGCGGACATGACTGAAATGCTCGAGAAGTAAGTTAAATCGATCATTATCCACCATATCAGCAACTTAATTTGTTCATTTCTGATATCAAGTAATTGTTTTCTTTGTATGGCAGGGCTTGGAGAAATTCACCAAAAAAGCTCCGGGACTACCGAAGAAGCTGCAATTTATGCACCCGAAAGTAAGTACTATATAGTAGCATATTCCAGGCATCTCCTAGTGATTCAAGCGCTAGTTTCATCAATACCATTTAGCATGCTTGCTAATTATAAGTTTGATTGACCTCTATTTCTTGTAAAGTGGTTGTGGCAGGAACAAGGGAATGATTTCTGTGGATACTACATTTGCGAGTCCATCCGCCACACGACCTGTGAGCGGGGCTACTCCGACAAACAATATGAAGTGCGTAAATAACAATATTCACAATTTTATTTTATTACCATCATTTGTGTTGAGTTTCATTCATTCATATATATATATATATATATATATATATATATATATATATATATATATATATATATATATATAT
>NC_041393.1:714141808-714154305 GCF_002162155.2 Triticum dicoccoides
ATGTATTGACCCCCTTCTTAAAATTAGATGTTTCGGATGCAGGATGAACTCCTAGCACCAGATCGCATGCGAGCAATTCAAGAGGAATTGGCGGCATTCTTTCTTGACCACGTGATCGCTGAAGACGGAGTATACTATGTGGACCACGCGTCCGTATTTTAGGAGATTATATATTTGTAAAAGATAATGATTGTATATATGTAGCCGGTAGTGTCGGATAAATATACGAGAACTTGTTTGTTCGACCAATCTCTCGGAGAAGGAGAGGTAGTCGATATCACTTCTCTCTGTATGCATATATGTTCATGACGATCTTCTGTTTGCTTACTAGCTAGCTAGTGTGTCTAGCTAGTCCTCTCTATACGTATGTATGTATGGTACGTAGCGTCGACCAAGCACGGACAAAAGAGAGGACACTTCTCTCTATTAATTAGCTAGCTATAGCATAATATATGAAACACCTAAATTAACCCCCCAAAACCCCCCAAAACCCCACCCTTTCAAAAAAAAAAAACCACAGCCACATAAACGCTGACGCGTGGATGCCTATTGGTCCCGGTTGGTGCCACCAACCGGGACCAAAGGCCCTCCTGCCTGGGCTCAGGGGACAGGCCACGTGGAGGCCCTTCTGTCCCGGTTCTGGATTGAACCGGGACTAAAGGGGTCAGGGCATTAGTACCGACCCTTTAGTCCCGGTTCATGAACCGGGACTAAAGGCCCTCACCAACCGGGACAATAGGCCCTTTTTCTACTAGTGAGCGTGGGATGATGGATATGGCATATGACTTTAACTATATTACCATAGAAGATATGGACATAACCAAATGTACCATCAACTAATGTCATTTTATATTCACTCAACACATCACATCCCACGTGAGCTGATATGGACATATATCTAACTTGATTTAGCTAGTAGTTGTGTCCGTTCAGTCAAGTCTACGGAAATGTTTTTTTGCCACTCATGACCATGGTTTAGTCATCTTGTCAATATATATAGGATTAGGGAATCTTCGGAAAGGCCAAAATAATTCTTGTTAAAATTGATATTTGTTTACAATTATGTCACACTAGGGATGCAAATTCGGAATCGTCAAGGTATCCTCCTTCGTTCAACCAAATGAACTGACTTTTCAAAAGTGATGTGAATTCCAAAATTTTAGTTCATTTGGTTGAACTAATTGAGGACTGGAGGGTGTTCCAAATTTGCATCGCATAGGACTATCCGTGATGATGAGGGCTACTCGGTTTGATGCCATGTGGGGAAGTGATGGACATGTCACACAATGTAAACCATATAACCATACAAAAAAATCCACATAACCAAAAAACTTTACCAAGTAATGACTCATCAATGTCATGAATTATATCCATCATGTAAATCCATATGTAACTGTCCCCCTATTTTAATGAAAAAGAGAATCACAGTGGGGATTTCCCCCACTGTTTTTGTCAAAAAAAATGGCACGCCGTATTTTCTCAATGCATCACATCCCTTGTGAGCATATTTAGATATATATATCCGACTTAGTTTAGCATGTAATTAATTGCATACCTTGGGTCAAGTCAACAAAAATAACTTTTCGCCTCTAATGGCTATGGTTTATTCATGTCAAGATCATATATTAATTTAGAAAACCAAGTCTAAGGGTTACAGGCTAATTGAAGGCATTGGAATTAGTGGTTGTTTAAAATTATGACACACTACTATTTTTTTTTCATGCGGGGTGTGATGGATATGGCATATGATTTAAACTACATAACCATAGCACATACAGACATCACCAAAAAATGTTCTACCAAATAATGTCATTTCATATTCTCTGAATGCACCACATCCACGTTAGCAGACATCGATGTATACCTAACTTGGTTATTCCTATAATATTGTCCCTTGAGTGAAGTTTATGAAAATATTTTGCCGCCATTCATGACCATGGTTTAGCATGTGAACAACATATATTAAATTAAGGAAGCGGTGGTGAAAGGTGACAATTGAATAATGGAAGCATATTAAAATTGGTGCTTATTTAAGTACACACTACTATATGAATCACACTGCACATTGGCAAAATATTGCATTGGACAAATTCTTACAACCATGTGCAGTTGTTCGTAACCACGAGACCTATACATTGAACACCATTTGATGCCATGTGGGATGTGAAGGACATGGCACCGGATTTTAACTATATAACCATATGCAATCTGAAATTTCTTAATTAAAAAAGATGCGGGCACTACCTCTAGCAGATGTCTTTATGTTGTGTGGTTGCCCACCATTGTTGTAATCACCATGGGTGCTGAGATAGCCTCCTTGCCGCACGATATCATCATCAAAGTATAGCTAAGATTGTACTCATTGTTGTCGCTTGATACACTGTGTGGTGTGTCCTTGTACTCCACAGTATGTCGTAACGCCTCCCTCTACGAGGCAATGTCGGGACGGACCTGGGCCATTGCCACCCCATCATTGTTAAAGTTGAAACAAAGCTGGCACCACCTCCCTACTCCATGCTAAAACCGATACCACCCAATGATCTCGAAGTTTCCAAAAGTCTACCGCACTTCTTCTCGTATATTGTCAGACGACGACAAAGACCATCAAGTCGAAGTGACAAAGGCCAGTGGTGTCCTTATGGAATAGTAATGGTTGACGGTGTTAGAGATGTGGTTAGGAGATGTGTGTGCAATCATGATTGAAGGAGACGCCGATGTTTATTAGTACTGAATGAGATAGGGGTGGCAGTAGGATAGGAGGCGACGGGGCCCAAGTGTGATATAAGATTGGCTATAGGGTTTTAAAGACCAACATTTGGGACTTTTCTGGTCAATTTTCTATTTTAAGGCATTAATTGTTTTAGGTATTTAATGGATATTATTCAAATCTGAACTATATATATACATTAATAAATGCACAAAACTTTGTGGATAATTATATTAGGTTGTTGAGTAAATATTTAGATCATATGTGAGGATTGTTTCGAAAACTCAAAATTTTGTTTATGAAAAACAAAATTGAAGGTAAATAGGTTTTGAACTTTAGAAAAACTTAAGTGAAGTGTAAAAATGCGAAACTTGGCATGGTGTAACGGTATGACATCTAAAGTTTATGGTTAAAATTTCAGAGAGTTACTTGCGCACACATTACTGGTTTTGATTTTTGTAGACATTTACTAGATGTTATTTTTTTTAAAAAAATCAAATATAAATGTCGTCAACAAAATATAAAACTTATTCTATTGGACATAAACTTTTACGGAAAAAAGTAAATAAAATAAATTAATTTGGACTTATAGGTCAAATGGTATTGACTTTTAATTATACAGACTAGTGACATGCTCTAAGAGCGTGTTCTGAAGTCCTCCAAGCTTCCCAAACTCCACAGATTTAGCTTCTCAACGTAGCTGCTAACTCCATGTGGCGATTCTCAACCCGTTCGGGAGCGTTTGTAGCTTCTCCCTGCGCTGCAGCCCAGCTGGGAAGCCGCCGGCCTGTTGGGCGCCAGTTTGGGCCCGGTAGAGGGAGCCCACTTCGGGCAAGCCTGTATAGAGGCCGAACAGTGGCTGCCATGGCCAGCTCTCCATCGGGGGAGGAGGCGAGCTGGAAGGATGACGAGGCGAGGAGGCGAGCTGCCGGAGGGGAGGCTTGATGGCCGACGAAGGGGTGGAGCAGGGTGGTGGTGGCGATGGCGAAGGCGATGGCGTGGTGGGCTGGAGCGACGCCGGTGTCGGGATGCAGCGGGGATTCCCCTAGCAATTTTTAGTATGTTTGAGATACTTTATGCTTTCGTTGAACTTTTATAATAGATGTAATTTTTTAGAGGTAAAAAGCAGTTTTGCAGTAGTGAAAGTGATGTGATTTTGAAATTTTAGTTAATTGTGCCTGCCAATCGTAATTTTGGCCCATGACTCGTCCGATCCGATGTCATCTGTGGCGGCCGCTGCTGGTATCTAAATTGGAGTGACGGGAACGACTTTGCACCCGGCACTAAAATGGTAACTGGCCAGATTGACACGTGCAAACGTGTGGCCGTCACTCATAAACTTTCACCTATATGGGCATCTTCAACTGCAATCCATAGATTTTTTTTTCCAGAATTTGCCCGTGGATAGGGGACCAGTCCATCGAGACGGATGCGGGAGACCGTCATCCAATCATAGCCGCATACATTTAACCCGCATTTAAACAAATCGGATAAAATTGATGCAAACTGATCTATATTCATCAAAGTTTGATAGAAAATAGTAAAAATCATTATACATAGCATGCAAATTAAGTCTAGTGCAACAATGTCTCAAATTCGACTAGATTCTAGATGTCCAACAAGTTTTTCATCAACGGATCATGTCGTTCCACACATACACCCCTTTCAGCTTCAGCCAACAGTGTGTGCATGTAAGAGCATCTCCAGCCGTTGGCCCCCCAGGGGGCGCCTAAAATCGCCGCCTAGGGGTGACCTGGCGCAAAAAGTGGGTCTAGGGGCGAGTTGGCCCCCAGCCGCCGCCCCCAGGGCCGGCCCCAGGCGTGAAAAAAAAATTAGACAAACTTGGGCTGAAACACGCCACTTTTCGGCAAACATGGGCTTTTATATTCGTAAATTTGGGCTAAAACACGCTATTACATATAAAAACTAGTAAAAAAAACTTGCTGAAGGCCGAGAAGTCGTCGTCGTCACGCCATCGTCGGCCTTCTCCTCCTTGACTCGGGCGCCCCTGCTGGACCCCTCCCCGGCTGGTGGCGGCGGCGGCGGCGCGTCGTCGTCGTCGCTGTCGTCGATGATGACGACGACGCCTTGGTCGCGGCCTCGGCGGCGCTGCGCGAACCGCTCTAGGGCGGAGTGCTGGCGCTCCCTCGCCATCTTCAGGGAGTCTTGGCGTGCCCATTCAAGGGTCGCGTCGTCGTCGAGCTCGACCTCGCCGTGCTCCGCCTTCACCGGCGCCAGCAGCGCCGGCTCCGTCTTCACCGGAGCCAGCCTTGGCTCCGTCTTCACCGGCGGGAGACCCGGCTCCGTCTTCGGCTTGACGAAGCGCGGGGGAGGAGCCGACGAGGAAGCCGCGCCGGCCGCCCTCGCTGATGACGATGCCGGCGCTGCGTGTGTGGCGGCCGAGCGGCGTATCCGTCGCGGGCTCGGCCTTGACGCCGAGCAGCGATGGAGTGCCGGAGGAATGGGAGGAAGAACGCGATGAGGAAGAGGAGGAGGAGGAGCCGAACCTCCTCGGCGCCCATTGCCCGTCGCGTCGGCGGTGCGTCGGGGCGGCCGTCCTCGCTGGGGGGTACGCCAACGGTGGGTTGTTGCCGCCCTCGAGGTGCGCCAGCACGCCGTCGAGGGTGCGGCCGGGGACGCCCCACCAGAGGTGACGCCCATCGTTGTTCTTGGTGCCGCCGACCACCGGCGCCCCGTTGGTGGACGCCAGCCGTTCCTGCTGGCGGCGCTCAAAGTACGCCGCCCACGCTGCGTTGTTGTCGGCGGTGTACTGGGGAAGGGAGCGCTTGGCGTCGGTGAGAGAGGCGCGCGCGATCTCGACCTCATCGGCGAAGTACGATGGCTTTGGTAACGGCGTCGGGCAACGGGGGAATGGGCACTCCCCCATTGCTGAGCCTCCAGCCCGTCGGCCCGACGCGCATGTCCGGCGGCGCCTGGATGTTTGCCAGGAACAGGAGTCAGGACTCCTATTCGCGGAGCGAACGGCGGCCGAAGCCATTGGCCACCGCCTCGTCTCCCGGAAAACGCTCGGCCATCGGGGAGAGGGAGTGGCTGGGGAGAAGAGATCGGCGGGAGAGGGATCGGCGGGAGAGGGAGGGTTGTGGTGGCACTCCAACGCTGGCCAGCGAGACCATATATAGCTGAGGGAGGGGAGGCGTCGGCGCGCCGCCCTGTGACGCGCCGCCCGTCAAAGGAATCAATGGAAAAGCTGACCGACGACAGCCTTACCATTGATTCCCCGTGGGAAACCGAGGCGTCGGGAAGACGAGGAGGTCGGTGTGGCTGACGCGGCTGCCCCACGACGCGGCTGCCACGCGGCGCTTTCGCGCCAAAAACGATTCGCCCGGCGCCCCCGAGCGCCCCCCCCCAGCGCGCCGGGTTCGGGTTGGGTCCGCCGGCGACAATTTCGACCCAAGCCGGCGAAAAATGGGCCCATGGGGGCGCAACTGGACCGTTTTTTTGGCGTCGGCGGCCAAAAAGTCGCCTGGGGGGCCTTGTTGGGGGCGCGGCTAGAGATGCTCTAAATGGTCGTCCGTCAGTTTCATCCAATAATGTGTAGACCAACATTGAGTGAATGAACCAATCAACAAACTGAGCAATAGGAAGACAAAACTTACGATGTTGTCCTCTACTGCGTGCAATGGCCACCTTGCCTTGAGATGACGAATCTCGCCGCAAAACATGGTGACGCTGGTCTGCATAGTGTGCAAGAGATACAATAACGACCTCATGTTGCGTTCTTGAATGATGTACATGTCATAGGGCGCAATGTGTTTTCGTGCGTGAAACATTTAATGCACTTGTTGCCAGAAGGCCTCTCCTCTGCTCCCTCCTATGAAATCCACAGATATGGCCAACCACGCGTCTCACAATAATTCATCCTCCATGGTCGAGTAGCTCACCTCCTGCGTACTTTGAAAAATAACATAACATTTGAAAATAAGCTCAATGTCATTTGACTGAACACCTAACGGGCGTGATGTCTGCCGGCTCCAGGGTGGACAAATTCGTTGTAAAGGCGAGCAGGCGCGTCGGTACTGGTTGTGGACATCCGGCAATGGCTCTATGGCAGCCGAAGACGTACATTATCGGCGGTGGAGGTGGAGGGTGCTGTTGCAAAGCAAAGGGTGAAGGGACGAAGTGGAAAGAAATGGGACCGCGAGGGGGATTGGGTGGGCCGGTGGTGTCGGAGTCCTACGTGTCTGTTGTCCGGAGTCATGCAAACCTTCCCCTACTTTGTCACAAATTTACGGTTAGACCGCCCCGCAGATCGATACAGGACCATGTTGGATGGCTTTCGTAGTCTGCACAGCGTGGTCCTGACCGATGTGGAAAGTTTACGGGTGCCGTAAGCAGTTATGCACAGTGGCGTAGCTAGGGCCCAGGCTACTAGGGGTGTGACCTGGGGCGTAGCAACTTGCTGCTTCGTTACCTGTAGCAGCAGTAGCACTGTTTGGTACTGTTAATACTGTAGCAACAAGCTTATCCTGGGGCGTGTCTCTGATGTGGCTACGCCACTGTTTCAGCTCTCTTTTTTTTTTGAGCTGAAAATTTCAGTTCAGTTGACTGAACTAAAGAGGGTTAGAGGGTTAGAGGATACTAAGGACCATCAAGTTGAATCCACACCTTGTGCTGATCACATCACACGTAAGTCGGAGCAACCCTTATGCGATGAGGTCTTAAAGAGCAGTTCTGCAGTTGTGACAAGTTACACAACTAGCGAACAAACTTGGAACATCCATCCATTGAGATAAAGCAAAGAAACTTGGGCCAACATACCCTCTGGCGCCCAAACAAATATAGATATCGATCTGCTGGCTTAATAAGTGTGAGCGAGCAGGGCATCTCACGCGGCCGCAGGACATTCAAGGAGGTTAGTTGCTTACATCTTCGATCTCGTCTTCTAATTGATTTTACGCAGATCCTGCGACTTCCATTCCGCCATGGAAAGGCTATATAATTCCATTTTAAGAATTCGTACCCCCTAGCCAGATCTGGCCGGTACTTCCGCAAAATATCATAACTGCCGTACGTGGTTGTTCTTGAAAGAATTCGGCCAAATACAAATTATGCCACTGAAATTGATATATATCAGCCGAGCTTTGGAAAATCTTTGAAATTCGCCCACGACAGTGCATACACGAGGCTACGATCCACCCCTCTTATCAGCTGCCAACACACAAAGAATCTCACCTGCAGAATTGAACCCTGAGCGCCTCTCACCCTGCTTTGCTGCCATGCCATCGACGCCAGCGGTCCGTACTCTTTTCTTTGCCTGTCCCGCTGCCACCTTCTACCTCATACCACCTCATACCTGGCACCCACTGTCAGAATCCGCTGATGCTTGTGGCTATCCCAGGTTGAGCCGGAAATTTTCAAATCGGGCAGAAAACATGTTTCTGCTCAGATAGTTACAACCGTATATACCCTACGTGCTCTCTGTATACCGATGTTGATGATGTTTTTTTATATATGTGCAGAGAAAGGCACACCAACCTTGCTATATATAGCGTGTACACAGTGGTTGAAGCATGATACCACGGATAGACTTATCTGACCTGAGAATAATTACCAACCATTTTTCGGACACCCATAAAATTGGAAGAGGTGGTTATGGAGAAGTTTACAAGGTACTAATGGTCAACATGGTATTATGTTCTTTCTCGCAAAAAAAAACATAGTATTAAGTTCCATTCTATAAAGTGCATTTATTTTTTCGGAACTTAAGCATTCTATGTTTAAGCAAGTTTATGAAAAAATATATGCATCTATATATAATACCAACTTAATATCATTTTTACCCAAAACTGTAGGAATTTCTTCCTACAGTATATCCATCATGAAATATGGTTTTATATTTTATTTATTTATTTGTATTGTAAATACTGATAATGTTATGTAAAAAAATGGTCAAAGGTTGGAAGGATTAGCTTTAAAAAAGTAATAATACACATTATAACATAGAGTTTGATAGAGTGGAGGAAGTATTATTAATTAGTTTTCTTAAACGCAAACAGGCAGTTTACAAGAAGGAAGAGATAGCAGTGAAGTTGCTTGATTCAGCCAAAGAAATTGACGACAAACAATTTATGAACGAACTCAGTAATCATATGAAGGTCCAACATCCCAACATTGTACGACTTGTTGGTTATTGTAATGAAGTGACCAGCGAATATATTGAGCAAAAGGATGGCTCTTCTGTTTTTGGTAAACACATATACAAAGTGCTCTGCTTCGAATATATGCACGGTACCAGCCTAGACAAGCATCTTTCTGGTAAACTTCAATCCGATTCTCTTCTATTCCATGTTAATTTAGAAATAAAAGTTTCAATTCCATTTTACTCAGTAATTGTCCATGCTCTTTAAATTTGCAGGAAATTCCCTGGGACATGACTGGCCCACGCATTACCAAATAATAAAAGGGACTTGTGAAGGCTTATGTTATCTTCACTGTGGGTGCGAGCGTCCAATCCTCCACCTGGATTTAAAGCCTGCCAACATATTACTTGACAAGCGCAAGAATCCAAAAATTGCAGATTTCGGATTGTCAAGGATCTACACTACAAGCCGTACCCATGTAAAAGTCATTGGTTCAGTTTCAGGGACAACGTGAGCACAGTGGAATGCATCATTAATTTTGAGATAATTTGGTTTTGTCTTGTAAGCAAACAGACAGTGGTGATGATTGTGCCCTTAAAAAAATTGATTTCATGCAGGAACTACATGGCGCCTGAAGTAAGAAAAGAGGGCGTGGTGTCAGATAAGGCTGATGTCTTTAGTTTAGGTGTTACAATCATAGATGTAATTGGAGGATCTGGCGGTTTAGAAACTTATCGCGAACATGGCGCCAAGAAATTTGTTGAATATGTACGAACAACTTTTTTTATCACCAACATGTTTAATTTAATGCTTACAGGTCGATCTGGTGTTATGATCATATAGATAAATAATTATCCATCTGATGATGTTACTGCTAAACCTTTTGCTTATCCATATTACAGGTATGTACATATTGGAGGGAGAGGGATAATACAGCAGATTTATATCAAGTAGAGACATGCACCAAAATTGCAATATGCTGTATGCATACTGACAGACACCAAAGGCCCACAATGAAGGAGATTATGGTGAACTTGAATGATATGGAAACTCAGGTTTTGGGAAAGGTACCATCGCTGACATCTACTTATCTGTTTCTAAAGCATGATTATAGTATTTGTATGATCCAGAAAGGTAACAGGATTAATGGAAGCGTGACAGCATCGTGTAATCTTTATTGTGTTTATTCTTACCCAAAGCATTAGCCTCCAAATGGATAATGTTATCTACAGGTTGTAGGTGTTAGAAAATTTATAATAAGCAGTTATCTTTCAAAAATAATAAGCAGTTTTGACAATAGCCCGAGACCCACTATGATGGGCAGCGGTTGGATCTCAATACTCAACTGATGTTGATGCACTTTGGCTCGTAAAGCTTCCTACACTTGACTTGTGACCATGGTGGGAACGTGCTTCCAAAATGCTTCTCTGTTTCGTGTCCCAACTAAATCCTAGGAGATTGAAGAGGAGTCGAAACATAGTTTAAGCAACTTTTATATGTGCTCTAGTCCAAATATTTTATCAGCTTATTAATTTCTTTCTTTCAATGTCTTGTATTGTTGTGTATATTCCAGGGTCTCCATACCCTCACGGTGAATTCCTCCCGCCATGTTCCAAACAAGCTCTCCAGTGACAATTCAGGTATATAGAGGCATCCAGTACAATTATGTCAGGAATCAACATCAAAAATTTATATGAATGAATTAATTGTCTATACTGGTTTGCAGGAAGGGGGCCACTGGATGTTGTGATTGTGTATGCCTTTGATTGTACTGACTGGACCCCAGCCTGGTACACAGTGGATAATGGGATCTTTTGGATGGTGCAAGAGAAGCTGGCCCACTTCCCCGATAGTTGCATGGGCTATATTTACGTCATGTCAACTGCTAACACATACACGTTAGACATGAAAGTAGTTGACTCGGCGGAGACAAAGGAAACTGGCTACACAGGATTCGCTAGGCGCAGGACGACCTGCACTAAGAACATGGCATCGGGCCTTGCAGAGGCGCATAAAATGATCAGCAGCCGTGGGCACCACAATGGCATTATCTTGTTCTTCTCTGATGGATTGATGAACGAGGGTGACTTCTTTGATGGAACCAACAACTTCATATCCGAAGTGCCCGTCCACACATTTACCCTTGCCGGGGACACGTATAACAATGTATGTATCGAATTAGAGATTATCTATCTAAATAATGATCGGCTCATGAATAAGTAATTTATTCCTATGTATTGTATATATGCTAGGTTCTCCAATCCATTGCGGCAAATTCTCCAGGAGGGAAGTTTCACACCAAGCCTGTTCCAGAAAGGCCAAATCTATCAACACCCTTCTCCAAGCTACTAGATAGCCTCCTTGGGGGCACCCCGGAGGATGTTGAGAGACCTCTTAGTTCCATTTCAGGTATATATATATATATACATAAGAACATCCAATCCAGTCCGAATTTGTAATCATCACAAACATGCATAGTACGATGTGTGGATGACCAATTGTCCATACTGGTTTGCAGGAAGGGATCCACTAGATGTGGTGATCGTGTATGCCTTTGACTGCACCAACTCGACCCCAGCGTGGTACACGGTGGATAGTGGGGTCTTTTGGTTGGTGCAAGAGAAGCTCACCCACTATGTTGACAGTTGCATGGGTTACATCTACGTCATGTCGACCCCAAACACATACACATCGGACATGAAAGTAGTTGACTCAGCCGAGACAAAGGAAACTGGCTACACTGGATTCGCCAGGCGCAGGATGACGTGCACTAAAAACATGGCATCAGGCCTTGTTGAGGCACATAAAATGGTCAGCAGCCGCGGTTACCGCAATGGCATCATCTTGTTCTTCTCTGATGGATTGATAAACAAGGGTGACTTCTTTGATGGAACAGAGAAATTCGTCTCTACAGTGCCTGTTCACACATTTACCCTTGGTGGGGACGCGTATAACCAGGTATGTATGAAGTCAGAGCTACTCCAGTGAAAATTCTTGCTTGCTAACTAATTCAATGTATCCATATCTCTTATGTATATGCTAGGGTCTCCAAGACATTGCGAAAAATTCTCCAGGTGGAACTTTCACCTGCCTTCCAGTTCCTGAAAGACCGCATCTGTCGGCACCCTTTTCCAAACTACTGGATAGCCTCCTCGGCGGCACCATGGACTGAAATTGTCAATTGTATGGGCTATTTTCTCAGGTTATCGGCAAGCACACGCACTCCATTTCCAACGCCTTTGTTCATTCCATATGTCAAGAACTGCCATATGCTCCGTAGCATCTAATAAGCGAGTGCCACTATGCTATGTGTGCATAAATTGCAAGGAGGCTCTGCATCTTCTGTTTTTGTTGTAACCCGAATTTGCTTCAGCTCAATGTGAATGGTGATATCTCAGTTCGAATATGTAATTAAACCAAGAGGAGAGTGGTGCCAGAATCACAGCTCCGGCTGCAACACTAGTAGAAAACAGGGTACTAGTCCCGGTTTCAGAGGGCCTTTAGTCCCGGTTTTGGAACTGGGACAAATCAAACGGGACTATAGCCCAAAATCTTTAGTCCCGGTTTGCTTACGAACCGGGACCGACGGGGCTTCACGTGGCCGCTGCGGGGCGCCCAGGCAGGAGGACATTTAGTCCCTGTAGGTAACACCAACCGGACCAAAAGTCGGCCACGCGTCAGCAGCTCGC
>NC_041393.1:714154750-714175015 GCF_002162155.2 Triticum dicoccoides
GGGTTAGGGGTTTTGGAGGGGTTAATTTAGGGGTTTCATATTGTGTTAGCTAGCTAATAAAGAGAAGTGACCTCTCTTTCTCCGTGTTTGGTCGATGCTAGGTACTATACATATAGAAAGAACTCGACACGCTAGCTAGCAAGCAAATGAAGGAACCATTAATTACACAAGATCGTCATGAACATATACAGAGAGAAGTGACCTCTCTTTCTCTGAGATTGGTCGAACAACAAGTTTTTCGTATATCTATCTGACGCTACTACATATATACAATATAACATCTCTTACAATCCCTAACATCTAAAATCCATTTCAATTTCCACATGGCATTCTCCGTCTTTATGTATGACGTGGTCAAGAAAAAATCCCGCCAATTCCTCTTGAATTGCTCGTATGCGATCATGTGGTAGGAGTTCATCACGCATCTGCCACATCTAATTTAAAGAAGGGGGTCAATACATATATATATATGAAAGAAACTCAACACAATTGATGATAATAAAATATAATTGTGAATATTGTTTACGTACTTCATATTGTTCGTCAGAGTAGCCCCGCTGAGAGGTCGAGTTGTACATGAACTCACAAATGTAGTATCCACATAAATTATCCCCCCCTTCCTGCCACAAGCACTTTACGAGAAATAGAGTTCAATCAAACTGATAATCAAGCATGATAAATGGTATTGATGAAACTAGAATTAATGAGAGATGCGCGGAACTAGCTAGTACTACTTACTTAGGGGTGTGTAAATCGCAGCTCCCTCTGCAGACCCGGAATTCCCATGAACTTTTTCCAAACCTTGCCGGGCAAAGGAAATGATGACTTGATATCAGCAAATGAACGAAAGTTATCGACATGGTGCGATAATGATTGATTGAACTTACTTCTGGAGCATTGCAGTCATGTCCGCATAATCCTAAGGGTCTTTACGTCTTGAGTCTAAGACATTTACTATTCCCCGGTCAAGCTTAATCTCTAGCGGAATAATGTGGGATGTGCATGCATAACTCATCAATTACATTACTATAACCTCGAGTAAGCGAAACCGAATATGCACAAGACAGTAACACTCACTTGAAGTTGTAAGGAAAGAGTATTTTCCCTTTGTTTTGATGCCGAAGTAACGATTGTAGCAAGTTCTCCATAGTATCTTTGACTCTGTTTTTAACCGACCATTCATTTATGGTATTTGGGTTAATGAACCCAATGTCATAGATTTGTCCCTTTTTGCATTCGACGATCTTCAGTCTGCATAATATAGTGAGGATAATTATATATACATGCAATGAATGAGCTGAGCTATAGAAACTTAATTACAGAAGTAATACTTACATACTGTAGCAAGTCATGAGTTGTTTGTCGAGGGCATCTTGATTTAATAACTTAAATAACTCCACAAATTCAACAGGCAGCAACTCAACTCCAATAAGGTCGTGCTCATCTTTAATTCTCACCATCATACTGTCCTTCCCAGACTTCCTGCAGGTATCCATATACCATTCATGCAATCTTTGCATCATCGTTGTTAGATGAGGATGATCAGGTTTGACGAGAGGCTTCCGATACTCGTATCTGAAGATATCCACTACCTCTAACATTTCAAACTCTACATCATCGCTCAGGTAATCACCAAGATTGGTACCGGGCACATCCCCGGATGATTAGCGATGATATCGCTAGACACCTTGAGCGGGGGGCACGATTGCTTCGCTTGTTCGCCGAGTTGGGGAATTGTTTTCCCACTTCTTCGTTCTGTTAATCTTGCATCACTGGAAGTACTTCTCGACCGCCGCGCATCTTCATATGTCTTTTTAATACAGCGGACATAGTTGGGATCCGGCAGAGGCGGTGGTGGTCGCTTCAGGGCATCCAGAGTGCTCTTCACTTTCACGGATCCACCGTTTCCTTCGGAGGTGGAGGTTTCCGTTCAAAATGGGCCCTCACTTCGGCAACAGAGATGTCCGTGTTTTCCTCCTCAGTCCTCTTGTAAGGTAACTTTGGAAGAGGCTTCGGGCTTGCACCAAATTTGTATTACTTCCCGTCTCTTGTACTGCTAGCCGCCGGAGCGGCGGCGTCTCTCTTCCACCATTGCTAACACGGCGCGGAGTTCGCTGACATGCCGAAGTAGGCGGAGGAGGAGGCGCGGTACTTCCCTGACGCGCCGGAGGAGACGGAGGAGGAGGCGCAGTACTACCCTGACGCGCCGGAGGAGGAGGTGGAGTGCCCTGACTCGGCGAAGTGCCCTGACGAGGCAGAGTGCCCTGGCGCGCTGGAGGCGGAGTGCCCTAACGAGGCGGAGTGCCCTGACGTGGCTGAGGAGGAGGTGGAGTGCCCTGAATCGCCAGAGGAGGAGGAGGAGGAGGCATCTAGTTTGGAAGCTTGATGTACTCCTTTCTCCATAGGCAGCTACTCCATGAAGTATTTACCAGATGAATCTCCACTTCACCTATAGGGTAGTCAAGCTCCAACTCCTCAAATCCCTCCATTTTTTCATCCACCGTCACAACAGCATAGCCATGTGGATTCGGACGGCAATAAAAAGTTCCCTCACCTTGAGGAGGTACAACAGAGCCGACGGCCGCCTTCAAGGTCTGGTTTTGGCATTTCGTCAGTAGCTCGCAATGTTCAACCTCCGTGATACTATCCACGGGGTAGCGAGGAGACGTGATATCAGGTGAACGAGCTCCATGGAAGTCGCGCTGCTTCTCTGCTGAGATGGTGGGGTAGCTTTCGGGGCTGCATCGAAGCAAGGATCTTCATGCCATTGAGATGGTTGGCCGGTAGCTTGTTGGCTCTCAAGTTCCTCTAGCTTTGCTATTCTTGCATTGAGCTTCTGCATTTCGCTTGCTTCCTCTTTCCTCTTTCTCTCTCAGCTTCTATAACCACTGCTGTCGGGAAACCCATGCACCCACGAAACGGAGCCTGGTGTACCTTGTGTTCGTCCAGGGTGCTCAGGATTCCCTAGGACCTCTGTCAGCTCGTCCTTCTCTCTGTCGGAAATGAATGTCCCTTCCTATGTTGCCTTGATTGCTGCCTGAAGCTTCTTGATGGGTATTGCAAGTTGCTCGTCCGTCGAATGACACTTCCCTGTTTCTGGATCCAAAGTTCCCCCAACCCCCAAGAACCAACTCCTTGAACGATCTAGACAGTGCAATGTCGCTGGTTGGACACCTTTAGCAAGCAGGTCTTGCTCATCTTTGTTCCACAATGGCTGGGCTTTGTAGTAGCCACCTGACCCCGTGTGATGATGATACAACTTCTTTATGGAATTTTCTTGTTTGTCGGCGACCTTTTCATACCCTTCTCCGATTTCTTGTAGGCCACAAATGCAGGACGGTGATCTCTTATCTTCTCATATCGACTGATGAATTCTAGAGTCTTTCCTTTGTCGACAAACTTTGAGTTCAACTCTTTCTTCCAATTCCTGAATAGTTCTACCATCTTCTTAAGAGCATACTCCTTGACCTTTGGCTCTATAACTGGGTTATTCGGCTCCTCCTCTGGAGGGAGGCTGAAATTTGTCATAAGCCAGGTCCAAAGGTCATCTTTCTGTCTATCCTGGACATAAGATACTTCAGGGTCGTCCTTACTCTTATTCCATTGCACGACATTGATCGGGACGCTGTCCCTAACAACAACTCTACACTGATGTACAAATGCGTCCTTGGTCCGTGGGAGTAATCGGTTGGCCATTTTTCATGATTTTTTTATCGTGAACCTTTCATCCTGGCGCAACCTTTTCTCCGGGCCTTGCCTCCTTATGGAAGTTTGGCTGGATCCGGAGGGCTATAAAAGAAGAAAGAAGCGTTAATATATGTACATACCAAAACAATTAATGCATCAAGTCAGTACAGGCTTAATTAATATATATACCTCGCTGTACTTTGCAACAGCTCCCTCCTCCGTTCAGTCACCGGAATCATCATCATGGTCTGCTTCCTCCGCCATTCGGTCACCGGAGCCATCATGATCTCCTTCCTCCTCCATTCATGGATCACCGGAGCCGTTGTCATCTCCTTCCTGACCATCGGTGTCATGGAGAGGTTAATTATCAGGGTTATACTTTCAGGAGAGGACACTTTGCAGAAAATAATAGCTATGAACATAACAATTACGGGTAGGGGCGAGAAGGGGTAGATCGACAACGCTCTTTCTTCGTCTAGGATTTGGGTGACCTCAACAGTTGGTCGGGCGAGCGGACCGCCTCTCTCATGCATGTCCGACGTCCCGCCTCATGTCGAAGTTATCGGGGAGGGGGTAAATTTTAACTTAGTGAGTCTTTTAACTCATTTTGAATATATGAACATTTTAACTTGGTAAATTTTAACTAATTCCTATGAAAAAAATATATGAACAAAAAAAACATCATATGAACATTTTCTATATATATCCATCCATCCATCGGTCCATACATACACATACATATATATACACATATATATACATGGACAAAAAAATGATACACACACACACACACACACACACACACACACACATATATATATAGAGAGAGAGAGATACACACATATATACACATACATACATACATACATACATACATAGGGAAAATGCTATATGAACCAAGAAAAATAAGAAAAAAAAATTCTATGAACATAAAAAATTCTAACTTTTGCATATTCTTTGCATATGAACATACATACATTTTCTTTTTTTTCTGAAATGTAACTTTTGCATATGAACACGCATATAAAAAATGCTAACTTTTGCATGTTCTTTTGCAAATTCTAACTTTTGCAAATACTAACTTTTGTAGGGCAGGGCGGCGCGTGGCGGCAGCGCAGGGCAAGGCAGGGGCAGCGCGCAGCGGCAATGCAGGGCAGGGCGGCAACGGTGACGGCTGCAGCGCAGGGGCATGCGGGGCTGCCGGCGACCATGGGAAAGTGGTAGAGCAAGGGGCTCTGGGACACGCGGCGACGGGGAGCAGGGGACCATGTGAAGGGGGGCTCACTGGGGGGGGGGCGTTGGCTTGAGGCCGGTGACGAGGACAGCGGGCTTGCGGCGGGGCACGTGTGCGGCGACGGGGAGGAGGGTGATGTCTAGTACGCAACCTTTCCTCTTGTAGACGTTATTTGGCATCCAGGTGCAGAGTTTTGTAGGACAGTAGTAAATTTCCCTTAAGTGGATGGCCTAAGGTTTATTAATCCGTGGGAGGCGTAGGATGAAGATGGTCTCTCTCAAACAACCCTGCAACCAAATAACAAAGAGTCTCTTGTGTCCCGAACACACCCAATACAATGGTAAATTGTATAGGTGCACTAGTTCGGCGAAGAGATGGTGATACAAGTGCAATATGGATGGTAGATATAGGTTTTTGTAATCTGAAAATATAAAAACAGCAAGGTAACTAGTAATGAAAGTGAGAAAAAACGGTGTTGCAATGCTTAGAAACTGGGCCTAGGGTTCATACTTTTAATAGTGCAAATTCTCTCAACAATGATAACAAAATTAGATCATATAACAATCCCTCAACATGCAACAAAGAGTCACTTCAAAGTCACTAATAGCGGAGAACAAACGAAGATATTATTGTAGGGTACAAAACCACCTCAAAGTTATTCTTTCTGACCGATCTATTGGGCTATTCCTATAAGTGTCACAAACAGCCGTAGAGTTCGTACTAAAATAACACCTTAAGACACACATCAACCAAAACCCAAATGTCACCTAGATACTACAATGTCACCACAAGTATCCATGGGTTTGAATATACGATATGCATCACACAATCTCATATTCATATATTCAAACCAACACAAAGAACTACAAAGAGTTCCCCAAAGTTTCTACCGGAGAGTCAAGACGAAAACGTGTGCCAACCCCTATACATAAATTCACAAGGTCAGAGAACCCGCAAGTTGATCACCAAAACATACATCAAGTAGATCACGTGAATATCCCATTGCCACCACAGATAAGCACATACAAGACATACATCAAGTGTTCTCAAATCCTTAAACACTCAATCCGATAGGATAACTTCAAAGGGAAAACTCAATTCATTACAACAAGGTAGAGGGGGAGAAACATCATAAGATCCAACTATAATAGCAAAGCTCGCGGTACATCAAGATCGTGCCAAATCAAGAACATGAGGGAGAGAGAGAGAGATCAAACACATAGCTACTAGTACATACCCTCAGCCCCGAGGGTGAACTACTCCCTCCTCGTCATGGAGAGCGCCGGGATGATGAAGATAGCCACCGGTGATGGTTTTCCCCTCCGGCAGGTTGCCAGAACGGGCTCCCGATTGGTTTTTCGTGGCTACAGAGGCTTGCGGCAGGGGAACTCCCGGTCTGGGTTCTGTTCAGGAGGTTTTGGGATATATAGGAGGTGTTGGTGTCAGGGACAAGTCAAAGGGGCCCACGAGGCGATGGCAAGGACCGGGCGCGCTCCCTAGGGGGGTGTGCCCTCCACTCTTGTGGTGGCCTCGGGACACTTCTCCGAAATCTTTTCGTTCCAGTATTTTTTATATTTTCCAAAAATATTCTCCGTGGATTTTCAGGTCAACTGGACTCCATTTGATATTCCTTTTCTGCGAAGCTCAAATACAAGGAAAAAACAGAAACTGACACTGGGCTCTAGGTTAATATGTTAGTCCCAAAAATCATATAAAATAAAATATAAATGCATATAAAACATCCAAGATAGATAATATAATAGCATGGAACAATAAAAAATTATAGATACGTTGGAGACATATCAGAGGGCATGTCGGCGAGGGCTCGGGGAGGAGCGACAGCATGCGCGCTCGGGGTGGCTACATCGACTGTGGGGCAGGGGCGCGGCGACGACGTCGATCGGAGCAGCCTGGCGGCGGTGTCGGAGGAGAGATCAAAGAAACTGAGACGAAAACTGCTAAGTGCCGCTTATATAGACAGAGCATTGGTCCCGATTGGTGGCTCGAACCGGAACAAAAGGCCCGACCCCTTTCATCCCGGTTCGTGACACCAACCGGGACCAAAGGTTACTTTTGGCCACGCGCAAGGGCGGGAAGCACAACCCATTGGTCCCGGTTGGTGGCACGAACCGGGACCAAAGGGTGGCATTAGTCTCAATTGGTGCCACCAACGGGACGAAAGGGTGGCACTGGTCCCGGTTGGTGCCACCTAGGGCTGGGCATAAAAACCGACCAACCGAAAACTGAATCAAAACTGAAACCGAAAAAACCGAACCAAATTCGGTCGGTTCGGTAGATTTCTTGGTTAACCGAAATCGTCGAATCCTAGTCCACTCACTCGGCCTCTCCCAGCCCACTCCCCACCCTCGACCCAGTATAAGCCCACCCAAACCCCACACCTAAAACCTAACCGCACGCCCGCACCCCACCCCCACGCGGCCACGCCCGCACCGCAAGACCTGAATCAAAGGCGAAGCTCCTCCCTGTCCTTTCCCTACTCAGCCGCCACTGGCCCGCCTATACTCAACTTAGCGGCTGAGACGCCGCCGGCGCCGCCACCGCTAACAGCATCGTCTTCCCCACCCGGCCACCCCCTACGCCACCACATCTTCTCTCTCCCCCACCCGGCTAACCCCGAGGCCCCGACGGCCGACGCCGTGGACTACACTGCATCTCCACGAAGGAAGAAGAGGAGTCGGGAGACAAGGACCCACCGCCGCAATATCCCATCCTTTGTCTGCAATTTTTGTTTCATTCTTTGTGGATGCATGATTTTAGTGGATGGATGTACTAGTGTTCTCCGTACTTTTCACTTCTAATTTTATCTACTGCTAAAGTTCAACCTGAGATGAGAGCAACTTGTTGCTGGTTCCTTGGCTACATGCTTGGTGGCTTGCCGTTGTGCACCTGATGGAAAATTGGGAAGTGCAACTATCGCCGGCTGCTCCTTGAAGTGCACTTGAATCTTGGTTGTATGCCTAGTTTTGAAATGTACAAGTATACTTTGACCTTGGCTGTGTGTTCAACTTGAAGTTTGGATTTGTTTTGTTGGAATTTGGTTGTCACTTGTCACAATCAGTGTGCTTAACCTTGTTTAACTTTTATATGTGTGATGTGTCTAGACTATTCTGAAATAGTGAAATGCTTCTATCTGAGGTGCATGTGATATATGATAATCGTCTGATGTGAAAATGTTCCATACTTTTACAATTTTGCGTCGCTATGCTGTCAGTATTTTTCTACAAAATCTGTACATGCTGCTGTCAAAATATGTTCTGCACTTGCATTTTCTATACATGATGCAGAATTCGGCTAAACCGAAAACCGAACCAAAAATTTCGGTTAACCAAAATTTCGGTTAGCTCATTTTTAGTGCCTAATTCGGTTTTCTATTTTGCTAACCGCATTGCCCAAAAAACCGAACAGTAGAAACCGAAATTTTGGTTTCTACCGAACGCCCAGGCCTACCGGTTAATTGCCCAAAAAACCGACAGTATTTTTCTTTATTTATTTTCTTTTGTTTCTACTTACAGCTAAATACTTAGAGTTTTTGAGTGATTCTTTTCCCTTTAGGTCACAAAAATTATAAACTTTCTGTTAGTGCCATTAATTTTCAAATTTGAATAGATTAAATTTGAATTCTTTGAAATATGTGTGAATCACTAGTTTGTGAAAAACTTTACTTTAAAAATAGATTTTTGAGTGATTCTTTTTCTTGCTATTTAATATTCGTGTGTTTTATCATTATATTCAATTTGGTAATTTTTAGGTTATTTTACATGGGTGTTTTAATCAAAAACAAATTTTGTTATTTTAGTTTGATATTAATGTTTCTAACAAAAAAATACTTTACGAAAATTCTTTTTGCTATTAATGTTTTGAAAAAAAATACATTGATAATTTTGGTTGTATAAATTTTATATAATTTTAGTTTCAAAAATACTAGAGGTTTATCAAAGTTCTTTAGTTGACTCTTTTTGCTGTTGAAGAATATTTTAGTTTTGTTTTAGTTGATCATAACAGAATATTTTAATGGATTCTTTTCAGTTCATTATTTTTACTATTAGAGTTTTATAAAAGCTTTCTAGTTCATTCTTTTTGCTATTAGTTCAATCTTTGAGCTAAATGACCTTGAAATTAAAGAGCACTACAAATGAACTCTGAAAAGGTTGAAAGTTGGCATGGTATCATCATTTTACCCACATAGCATGTGCTAAAAAGTTGAGAGGGTTATGGCAAAAAATGGATGTACATGAGTGTACAAAATGGACAATCTCTTTCGAAGTATCAGGGTTTCGGACGAAAACTCATCTGTTACAAAGAGATTTCATTTTTTTGATCTTATTTGAACTCCAGACTTTTGGTGTTTTCAAAATGCACCGTTCAAAGCCACATCATAAATTTTCAACCCTTTCTAACTTCATTTGGTACTTTTCATGCATTTAGTGATTTTTTTGAGCTAAATGGCCATGAAATTGAAAAGCACTACAAATAAAGTCTGAAATGGTTGAAAGTTGGCATGGTATCATCATTTCACCGACATAGCATGTGCTAAAAAGTTGAGAATGTTAAGGCAAAAACTGGATGCACTTCGTGTACAAAATGGACAATCTTTTTCGAAGTATCAGGTACAAAAACTCATCTGTTACAAAGAGATTTAACTTTTTTGAATTTATTTGAACTCTAGACTTTTTGTGTGTTCAAAATGCACCATTCAAAGACACATCATAAATTTTCAACCCTTCACTACTAGGTAAAAGCCTAGCAGTAGAGCGGGTTTTTGGCCTACCGCGATACTGATACGGAGCTACAACTAAAGGTTAGCAGTAGCGCTTGTTGGCACGTGCTACTGCTATATCTACTTACTAGTAGCGCCTGTTACAACAGCCGCTACTGGTAATTACTAGTAGCGCATCTCACTGCCCGCGCTACTACTAATATTCTGTATTATATTTCTTTTTAATTTTAGATCGTATTCATACACCTTTATAGAAGTTTTCATACAGTAGCAATTTAGATATTGTTTTTACATTATAATGAGTTATTAAATCACTTGGTGAAAGAACCATGATTAGTTTCAAATGGATGGATCCTAAGTGACCAAGTCATGGATTATCACGATAATCCATGACTTGATCACTTAGGATCCATCCACTTAAAACTGATCTGTTGTTCTTTTAGCCAATGATATAATAATGTACTCATCATCATCATATTAATATAAAAACTCTTGCATCATATCATCACCAACAACACTAGCTAATAATCATCATAGTTATTACCACCAACACTATTTAATGATCATAGTCATAGCTAATCACCACCAACACTAGCTAATAATAATCATCATAGTCATCACCACCAACACTCATTCTAGCTAGCTAATCACTCATGCTGCTCTCTCTCAGGTAAAATAGCATAAAACATGTGTAGCACTCCTGATTCATCATATTGAAGCATGCAGATGGACATGTCTCCTGATTGTGGGCTGCATTTCTGATTGTTGCCCCTAGTACTTCTCTGTGATCCTTCACAATTTTGTTTCAGTCGTTGACTATTAAGACTTGCTCGCTTTTAGAAATCCTGAATGCACTCATGTGTAATGTAGGATGTCTTGGTCATATGCTAACCATGGACGTGCAACCTTTAGCCTCGATCCACTGAGGCACAACTATCATCGGGAGTCCCTATTGAAGTACATCGTAGTAACATACTTAGCAATGAAGTTTAGCTTAAAAAATAATGTATGCAAAAGATGCACCGACGACAAATAGTAAAAATCTTACCATCTTTTCTAAATGGATGTGACCGTAGTTCAGTACGAACACAATTGGTCGCACGTTTTTGGTACTAAGATTTTCAAGTTTAGGAAAATAAATTGTCTGTACAGTATAAAGATCCTCAAGCCATGAAACATAATGTCTTATCTCCTCGCAGTTTAGTTCAACCCCGCGACAATAGTAGGTCATGTCTACCAAGCGCCGGACATGTTTGCTTGAATGGAAATAAACTGTCAATATAAATTAGTTTTCAACTATTTTTGAATAAAAAATATCCAAGGCATAAGTATGGTTGAGAAACTCACATGATGGTAGAACTAGAGGCGTCTGCACAGCGTCCCAGATATCGATATTATTTTCAATATCATCTTCCGGACGAATATCAAAGGTGATAAGCATATCAGGCTCAAATGCATAAGCCTTGCATAGTGCTTTCCATTGTTTGCATTCCAAATGGGTGTAGGTGTCTGAATTGTATCATTTTGCTGCAAAACTATAACCATGCTCAATCCTCATGTTAACTCTTTTTACCTCCATAGTTTCCATAGTACTGAAACCAACCTTATCCAAGACATAAATTCTTGCATGGCAGGGAACACGCTAGTAGAATAGTAAAAAATTCAAATTATAAGTTGACGAAAAAGAAGCAGAAGTCATGCTTAATTACGAAAAAAGACTTGTCGTTGTGACTTACTGTATCCACTTCGAAGGAGTCATCCAACTTGATGCTGAAATGCCTACCACCAACTAGGTGAGGCCTGTCGCACAGGCCACGCTCGTCTTCACATTATTCGCACATACCGAATTCCCTTTCGTTGCCAGACATTTCCTATGTTCATAGTTGAAACATTATTAAAAATCGACCGAATGCAACTACCAGGAAACTCAACACATAGATCACTATTACTCAATATGCAACGGGTTAACTTTAGGTCTGTCGAGTCTTCACTACTAGGAAAGAGGCTACTAGCAGCGCGGGTAAAATGGCTACTAGCAGCGCGGGTACCCGCGCTACTAGTATCGCGCTACAGCTAATAGTTAGTAGTAGCATGGGAGAAACCCGCGCTACTACTAACTTTATTAGTAGTAGCATGTGTCACCCACGCTACTGCTGTTACAGACTCGCGCTACTACAAATGAAGTAGTAGTAGCGTGCCTATAATACCGGCGCTACTAGTATCCTAAATACTAGTAGGGCACTTTTTTCCCAACGCTACTAGTAGCAAATTAGGAATTAAAAAAATAAAAATAGATGCAGTATTCATGAATGGAGATCAGAGACACGTCCAGTGCAAACTAAATTTCACAGAACCATCTTAACACTTGCAGTGTTCATGGATGCAACATTCAACATCTCAACTCAAAGAGATCACGAGGACACACACAACCATCATCAAAAGGTTGGTACCTTCCCTAGCGTTTCACCACCAACCTAACCAGACTACTTCTCTAGATGTATGTACAAAGCGTGGAGGTCCTCCACCTTGAGGAACTCCGGACGGTGGCGTCGTCCTCCACCTCGGTGACCTCCGGACGGTGGCGTCGAGGTCCTCCATCCCAGGGACCTCCTGTGTCGCAATCACCTGGACGATAATTTGTATGACGCGGTCGCAGGGCTTCACGGTGAAGTCTGCCTCCGAGTAGTTGAAGAGCACGACTCCCATCGGGACGTAGTAGTCCTCGTCGATCACCTGCACCCAGTCGAGAAAGTGAAAACTTGTTAGTTCGCGCCCTCGTGCAGATCCAGTAGGGTATTTTCTTAATTTATCTGTCTCTTTTAGTCTATTATGAATCTTCAAAACCGAAAAACAACTACTAAATGCATACCCTAGTTGTACGTGTTCATGCTATCTTCTTGTTTTGGTGCATTCAAGAAATACTAGTGTATTTGAGCTATATATGCTTGAAATATTTGACAGTTAACATCTGTTCAAAATTTATCATTTCATGGATAGGGAAATCGCCAACAAAGGACATCAGAAAATTGATTCCCACTGCTCTTCAAAACAGCGCCAGGGTCGACGTTGACTCTTCAGAGAGCACCATTTTAAATCGGGCGGAAAAATGTACAGAGGGAGTGATCTAAACGCTCTTATATTAGTTTACAGAGGGAGTAGTATATAAGGATGCCCATCATCTTGTGGAAAAATGTACTAGCTACCAATAATGAACTATTCACGTTGAACAATTTAAATTCGAACAATTGTGAATAATGATTCAGCTTACACATCCTATAAACAAAATGGTCAACTCCATGATGTATCCATCAACTACCTAAGTTTTAACATGGAAACCTTCCATAATATATAGACGGGAAAGAGATAGCAAAATGGATCATGCTTGAGATAGAAATTCTTACTCCAAATCTTAACAGAAGACATGACTTGCCAACACCTGAGTCTCCAATAAGCAATAGCTTGAAGAGGTTACTGCATGGTCAAATAAGAGAATGTTAGTCTCCAGCAAACACAGTGCGCAGAGAATAAAACAAGTAGTGGTGACATTTTCAAGATGATAAAAAAGGGCAGCGCGCTGCACGTAGCTCCTGCTTGCGCAGGGTTCGCGGAAGGGTCCGGCCACTTCCAAAGATGATAATAAGATACAATAACTATGTCCAGACTTGGAAGATTGAAAATAAATTAAAAGAGAAATGTATTCAAGATAATAACACACAACAATTAGATGGAATAATATTGTCAGGCTTAGACAAGTAAGCAACGACAGTTGAAGGGACATTTTGCTGTTTAATTCTTAGCCAAAATGCCAGTTTTGCTAAGCTAATAGATCCCTATGTACTAGTGTGTGATTACTGTGATAGAATGTAAAAATAGTTCCCCTTGCAGCATTAAGATATAATGATATTGTCACATTGAATGAGTGAAGTGCAACCACAGTTACGGCGGTAACCGAACAAACAGTTATATCAGCCCATGACTACCACAGTTATACAACATGAAGAGACGAGCATTTGGTCGTGCTTGTAAAGGATGTTAAGCAAACTTGTGCACTCTACCCACATCTGCAGTGTGGAGACGGATTGGATCATGGATGCAAAGTGACTGTGAAACTAGAGATGGTGCAAAGTGACATTAGCATACATAATTCACCAAAATCGACCTATTCTCTGTTCCTCTGTCTTGTTCTTTTACTGCCGTTAGATAGTAGTAGTAGGAATCTAGAATCCACAATAAACAACGCTGGAAACACTAATCATAACGACCGGGTAAAAAAAGAGTACATCCACCCAGCGGCATGGAGCGAGATAGGTGCACACAGCAAACGATTAGGCCTGAACATTCGGTCAATTCTGTCAGTTCGTTTAGGTAAATAAGTTAAGTTTCGGTATACATGAACTATTTCGGTGTGTACCGAACTAACAAGGGTTGGAAGGAATTCGAAAACCGAGGCAACAATATTTGAATTCTATTTGATGGCTAAAATTCTTCATACAGATTATACTCTCTAAATATGGATTTTCGGTCCTTGAGAGATACGTCCAGGTTTCTGCCAAGAGTCAACAACTCTTATGACGCGACTCATTGTAGAATACCATGGTGCTATGGGGCAGAGCTCCCCGGTTCAAACACCACAGAAACGAAACCAAGCGACTCGCATGTTCAGTAAAGAAGTACTGAGCTGTGTCTAGGAGCAAAGCATGCCGCCTGGCGCACATCACAGGAAACGACTTGGCAGGAGAAGGCACCGGAGAGCACTCGCCTCAGCATGACCGCCACACCTTTTACGCATATAACAGCAAATCGGTTTTCAGTTTTGCTTCGCGGTGACCTATGCGGCATAACTGCAAATAGGAAGCGTGCATGACACATGGGCAGTCACAACAGGGCTAGACAAAGACTTGTTTCATGGTCTCTGTTTCTTGAAGACTAGCCGTAATCCATCTAGAACTGCGCATTCATGTAATACATAACAGCAACAAAATTTGGTGGTTCCTGAAAGATTAACCGCAGGTCGAGAGATGCCCCTAAAAACTCCACACCATCCGCAGAAGGCAGGCCAAATTAGCAAGCGCCATCGATATCAACCGGGATATGCTTGAGCGCATCGATAGCAGTCAGCGATTCACCGGTCAAGGGTGGTGGCGGTCGATTTATTACCTGTAGCTTTGCTGGGCGGGGAAGGGAGTGGGGAGCGCCGGCGGTTGTTGGGCGTCGGGGAGCCGGGGGCGGGCGAGGGGGCCGGAATTCAGAGGAGGAGGAGGAGACCAGGCGCCTGATGGCGGGGCGAAGCTGGAGGCGAGGCCGTGATGGCGTGACGGTAGGCCAGTGAGCGCGCCGCCGTCGGCGAGGCCGTAACGGCGAATCCACATGAAGGACAGATCGACGGTGCCACACCATTCCTCTCCGACCATCGACCCGCCCGCCCACACGCCACGCGATCAAACTAAAAGCTGCGGCGAGAGAGTAGAGCCGCGAGGGGAGGAGGAGATGGGCGCTGGGGTCTCACCTTCGGCAGCCGACGACGGCGGCGGCGGCGGCGGGATAATGGGGGATTAGCGGGAGACGATAGGGAGGGGTCGGGAGGCCAACCACTGCGAAAGGGTGGGTGGTGGAGGCGGCGGGGAGAGGAGCCGGGGTGGGGTGGACCGAGGAACATGTGAGCTCGTGGTGGGGTGGACACGCTTAGTAGTAGCGTGGGGTCTTACCTGCGCTACTACTACTTACTTAGTAGTAGCGCCGGTTTTATATCCCTCGCTACTACTATGACCTATCCCCGGGGCATTGTTGGAGACCACCTAGTAGCAGCGCGGGTTTATACCCCTCGCTACTAATATCAACTTAGTAGTAGCGCTTTTTTTATACCCCTCGCTACTACTAATTAGCAGTAGCGCCCACTTTAAAACCGCGCTACTGATAAACTTCTGTGTATAAGGTTTTCCCTAGTAGTGCTTCCTTCCTAAACTCTCATCTCACGTATATGGTGGGCACTCCCTCTCTTATATTGCGACCGTTGGTGACGATCGCTACCCCTCCTTTCCCTAATGCATTACAAATATCTAGCACAAGGAAACACTACTAGGGAAAAGTCTATACACAGAATCTTATCAGCAGCGCACTTTAAAATAAGGCGCTACTGCTAATTAGCAGTAGCGAGCTCAAGCATAACTCACTGCTGGAATAAATATAGCAGTAGCGCCCGCTCAAAGAAGTGCTACTGCTATAATTCCCATGAGGCCGCCGCGAGGCTAGTTATAGCAGCAATGCGTTATAACGACGAGCGCTACTGCTACATAGCATAGTAGTAGCGCATTTTGCCAATAAGCGCTACTGCTAAGTTTACTACAAAAATTTAGTCCCACCTCGCTCCGTGAAGAGAGTTTCTACCACCTTAAATATGTTACTTCTCAAACTTTGACAAGCAGTTGGTCTTCATTGAACTCTATGTGTAGAATTTGTGGCTGCAATATGAGTCTTCACCAGTTCCTAAACCGGTGAGGACTCATATTGACAAATCAGATTGTACACAAAAAGATCGTTGATGATCAATATATTTTTGATACATTGAAGTAAGTCTTTTTTTACATGCTGACACATAGCAGTAGCGCTTCTTTGTGAAACGCGCTGCTGCTAGGTAGTTTAGCAGTAGCGTCTTTCTCCATAGCGCGCTACTGCTAATCCATTCCATCTCCCACCCCCATCTCCTCTATCCAATCCACTCACAATCACGTACTCACTGGATCCCCTCTCAATCCCCCACGCCGGTCCTCCCCCGTCGCCCCTCCTCCCTCTGTGCCGCCGTCACCTCCTCCTCCTTGCTGGACTCGGTACCGGCCTCTTCCTCCGTCCTCCCTCCACTCGCCGTTGGCCGGCCCCTCCTCGCCTCCGCCATCCTCCTCCGTCCTCCCTCCACTGGCCGCCGGCCGGCCCCTCCTCGCTCCGCCTTCCTCCTCCATCCTACTCTCTTCTTCCTCCTCGAGTCGCCCCTCCTTCTCCCTCCTCCTGCTACATTTTGATTTAGTAGGCTAGTTCATATGCAACATTTTGATTTAGTTGACATGATTTAGTTGATTTAGTAGGCTAGTTGATTTAGTTGATTTAGTAGGCTAGTTCATTTAGTTGATTTAGTATGCACCATTTTATTGTTATTTTTTCTGTACATGGATAGGTACGTAGTGGCTTTTTTTTAATAAGTTACTTTTTGGCAAAATGTAGGTGGTACCTTGTCATCTAATATGTTACTAGATCTTAGGATTATAATTGTCCATCAAATTGCTTCTCGCGGAAGAACCAAAAATATCACATGCTACTGTTTTATTTCCTATGAAGTGGATCGTTAATCCTTTGCTCATATTGCTTTAGGACAACTGGAGCCACCACCACCACCACTATGTCGACTGTGCAAGTCAAGGTGCGCTAGCAGCCTTGCAACTGGCAAGCTGTTCGGCATCTACTTCCAGCCAAGTTTTCGTCATGCGGTGGTAAGAAATTAGATGAAATGTAATAACTATTTTATTTTTTGTGTTGGCATTACTGCATTGTGTCATTTTGCTTATTTTACACAGATTGTCCCATGCAATGTGAGGTTGAAATTCAACAAGCTGACAGGAGACACTGTGACATTTGAGGCTCCTGGGGGACCGTACACTATGAAGGTCGAGAAAGGACGCAATATGTCGCAGATTGGAGATGGATGGGCCCGTTTCATCGCCCGCATGCGTCTTACTGGTGGTGAGTTGATCAGCTTCTCCTTCAGAGCAGAAAGACCCAAGCTGGCTGTCATTTATCTCAACCTGGTGGAAGATGATGAAGATGACGAAGATGATGAAGATGATGAAGATGATGAAGATAATGAGGACCCACTCGATGAAGATGATGAGGACCCACTTCATGAAGCCATCGTAGCTCAAAGAACAAGGCTGAGCGAGGAGGAGGTGTCCAACCTGTGGGACATAATTCCGCCACGTGCTGACTTTGTCGGGGTGCCATTCGTGACCCGCCTGACAAATACCATGGTTGATCGACATGATATGGTATGTTATACTTACAAATGCAAATTATCCAATAAAATACTTAGTGTACAGTCCAATTATATGGTATGTTGTGTGGAATCTAGTCGATGATATGTTTTAGTGTAGAGTTCGATCACATGCTTATTACTGTAGAATCTAAGGAAACTATTAATAGTGTAGATAATCCATATGTACTTATTTGCGAGCCCATTTCTTAATTGATATGTTTTTCTTATTCAGAAATTGGCAAAGAGCATATCTATGAGTTATGGTATCGAGCCTGATGAAGAAGGCTCAGCTGGACTACGCCTTACTGCAAGGGGCTTCGTCACAACCTGTACTTACCGCATGGACATGGACGGTCGCACACACTTAAACTTGGTTGGGTGGAAGAAATTCCTCGATGGCAAGAATCTTCGTGTTGGACAGGCCATCCTAATTACTATCAGGAACACCAACCGCCCTGGCTTGAGGATGATGATTGTCTTCAATATCATCTAGAACTACATATTTGTGTGTGGTTATATCATCTAGAACTACATATGTGTGTGTGGCTATATCATCTAGAACTACATATGATGGTCGTCGTCGATATCATCTAGAACTACATATGATGATTGCCGTTGATATGACCTTGTACTGCTTGAGGATGCATGTTGACCTTGTACTGCTTGAAATTGTTATCTAGTACTCCCCTCGTTCCAAATTACTCGTCGTGGTTTGAACTAAAACCACGATGAGTAATTTGGAACGAAGGGAGTACTACCCAGTAATGGTTTATGGATTTGATATCTAGTAGCAGTACCTAGTATCTAGTATCTGAAAGGGAAACTCAAAGGGAAAGGGGTACAGGGGAAAATGATGAAAGATATAGCAGTAGCGAGGGACTGCGAAATCGCTACAACTAAGTAATAGTAGCGCGTTCGTAAAAAGCGCTGCTGATATCGTCAACAGTAGTAGCGTGGGTACAGACCGCGCTACTACTATAAGTTAGCTGTAGAGCCTTATTAGTAGCGCGGCCACCAGCGCTGTTGCTAGCCTCAAAACCCGCGCTACTACTAGGGTTTTCCCTAGTAGTGAAAAGAAGGAGAAGCGACCCCCACGACAACAGTCGGCATTCTTCTTCCCTCATATATGGTGGACACTCTCTCACCATTTCGACCACCGATGATGGTCTCTACTCCTTCTTCCCCTAGTGCATAACAAAGGTCTAGCACAAAGAGAGGAAGGAGAAGCGACCCCCACGACAACAGTCGGCATTCTTCTTCTAGCACAAGTATGGAGCCCCAATAGACTTAAAGTCAACTCGAAATGTCATATAGTTCTCTTTCTATCAAATCTGGGGCACTAGATATTTCCTACATATTCTAGCACAAGTCATGCTTAAATTCACGGAAAAATCCGGCATGACCTTTGTTAAAATAGGACATATCGAGAGCCTGAAATTTGCCGGAACGGAAATGAATCAACACTCCGGCAAAACATAGGTCACTCGGATTTTCCCTGCGATACAAATATGTCCATACACATGCAACGATGCTTAAATTGCAATTCCATCCGGATCAATTATCATAAGCATTCACACATTAGCTCACCGACTCAATACCATAGTTCTACTCTATTCAACACACCGAGGAGTAGAGAAGGAGGATATGGACTTTTAGTTCACGGACTCGGGTGTAGAGGAAGTAGCTAGACACTACTAGGGAAAACCTTATACACAGTATCTTAGCAGTAGCGTGGTTTAAAAACAGACGCTACTGCTAATTAGCAGTAGCGAGCTTCAGAAAAGAGCGCTACTAATATCTAAGTAGCAGTAGCGCTCTAGGTGAAACAAGCGCTACTACTATAATTGCCACGGTGTTGCCTCCAGGCTAGATATAGTAGTAGCGCCCTTCCAAGGGGCGAGCTACTGCTAAAGTACTTAGTAGCAGCGTTTTTCCTCAAAACTCGCTACTGCTAAGTATCACCGCAACTAATTAAGTTTAGTCCCATACTGCTAAGCGAACAAGGTGTTTACCACCTTAAATATGTTACTTCTCAACCTATCTCGAGCACTTGGTCTTCATTGAACTATATGTGTATGATTTGTGGCTGCAATATGAATCCTCGCATGTACCTATACATGTACAGTGAGGATTCATGTTGACTATTTAGATTCTACAAAAAAAGATCAATGATGACCAATGTATATTTTTCATGTTTTTACATTGCTTAGACTTAGAGCGTTTTTACAGGACAAAGCGTTATTGATATTGGGATAAACAAAAGAAATAACTGCTTCCATTAGCAGTAGCGTTTTTCACTAAAACGCGCTATAGATAAGTTAGCTATAGCGCGTTTTCCTTATGAGCGCTACTGCTAGTTCAACTTAACCACCCCCGGCTCAAAATTTCGCTAAGTCCTCCTTTCACCCCCGCCCCCCGGCCTGTTCCCCTACTCCTGTCGCCGTCGCCCGAGCCCGAGCCTGCCCTCACCGCCGCCGCCCGAGCCCGCCCTCAACCTCACCGTCGCCGCCCGCCGCCGCTCTCGACCATACTATCGCCGCCCTCGACCTCACCGCCGCCGCCCGAGCTCGCCCAGGACCGCCGCCTCCC
>NC_041393.1:714175258-714186411 GCF_002162155.2 Triticum dicoccoides
AGTTAGTAGATGATTTTAGTAGCAGTAGATGTTAATTTATGGTTCATAGATAAACATTTTTAGTACTAGTGGATATTAATTAGTAGTAGTGATGGTAAACTAGTTGTATAATTAGCAGTAGTAGATGTTAATTAGTAGTAGATGTAGTAGTAGATGTTAATTAGTAGTAGTAGATGTACTAGTTTCTTTCTATTTATAGTAAGTTTATATTTAGTAAGAACGAGTTGAATTAATAGAACTATTTTAGTTTTAGTTGAACTAGTTTAGTTTTAGTTGAACTAGTTTAGTTTTAGTTGAACTAGTTTAGTAAATAAATTAATAACTAGTTGAACTACTTTATTTTTAGAAAGAACTAGTTTTTTTCTATTTGTTGTAAGTTTATATTTAGTAAGAACTAGTTGAATTAATAGAACTAGTTGAACATATCATTTTTGTTGTTATTTTTTAGTTTAAGCAATTATTTCATGTTTTGGTTACACCTCCGAGTGGCCTATGTTTTGCCGGAGTGTTGATTAAATTCCGTTCCGGCAAATTTTAGGCGCTCGATATGTCCTTTTTTAGCAAAGGTCATGCCGGAATTTTCCGTGAATTCTGGCATGACTTGTGCTAGAATATGTACAAGTTTAATCTTTGAATTATGAACGTAGGAAATGTCGTACTCGGACAACGACAGTCTCCCGGGGGAGTGCAGCTGGTGCCACGACGATCGAGGTATGTGCGACAGGTTCGTTGAGCTGGATGAAGATCGGCGCTTCAGCATTAAGATCGAGGAGACCTTCGATGTTGAAACGGTACGCAACAACGACAAGTGTTTTTTTTCGTAATTAAGCATGACTTCAACTATTTCAACATCTAATTTTCATCTTTTACAATTCGACTAGCTTGTCCCATGCCATGCAAGACGCTATGTCTTGGAGAGGATGGGTTTTGAAGACCATGAAAATTTTGAAACAAAGAAAATACACCTAAGGACCCATCATGATATGGATGGGAAGCACTTTGCAAAATGTATGGTTTTTATGAGGGTATGATTGTCACCATGGATCTTGGTGATCCTGACATCGAGCAAGACAATATGGACATTTGGGTCCATGTTGATACGCTTCCGATTGTACCGCTATGTGAGTTTCTCAAACATAGTTATTAACTAATTTATATTGTTTATTTCAAAATAGTTGACAACTTATTTCCATTGACAGCTTATTTTGATTCTTCAAAGACCGTGCGGAAGATGGTAGACAAAACGCAGTACACCGATGGCTCCGAATTAACTTATAAGGAGAAAAATCATCTGATCGCATTTTGTACTCTTCTTGAGGATTACAATAACTATTATGGAACTCCTCCAAATTATGGTGAATACGTGCCACTAGTGCACGTGTTGAACCACGGTAACTTCGCTGGAGATACCCTGGTAAGATTTTTTACTATTACGACATCCGTGCATCTTTTCCATACTTCTAAAACTAGTACATCATTGCTAACTACGAAGTTATTACTATGTTTTTCAACAAAAACTCCTGATGGATTGTGTGCCTCATCTGATATATCTGAATGGTCGCCTTACAGTTCTGAACATACTGCCAGGTAAATCTAGGGAGCTCACCTGTGTATATCGGATTTCTAAAACCGGTGAACACATGTTCATCAAAGAATGGAAGAAATGTATGGACATTCGCAAGGAGGTTCTTGGAAGTAACATTCAGCGAAAGGCAAGAATTGGAGACAGGCTAATCTCCATTCTCCATAATGGAGAGTCAGGGGCTATCTTGTTTTTTGCTATTTTACCTTAGAAAATGTAGTAGGTCTTAATTGAATGTAGTAGGTCCTATGAGGTACAATATGTTATTATGTGGTAATATGTTAGAGTTGATAATGATGAGTACTTGTGATTACGACTAGTGACCAATTTGCTAAGTTGATCTTGAGGAGGTGTTATATGACAATGATGTATTATGATGATAAGTTGTTAATGATATGATGATGATGATGATATTATTATATCATTGGGTGAAAGAACCGCGGATTGGTTTCAAGTGGATGGACATCCACCTGAAACTAGTCCACGGTTCTTTCACCCCGTGATGTAATAACTCATTATGATGTAAAAACAATCTCTAAATTCCTGTTGTATGAAAACTTGTGTAAAGGTGTATGAATACAACATGAAATAAAAAAGAAATAAAATACTAAATAATAGTAGTAGCGTGGGCAAGGAGAAGCGCTACTACTAATTACCAGTAGCGCTCTTCTGGAGAAGCGCTACTACTAAGTCAATTTAGCAGTAGCGTGGGTCTAGGCATGCTATTGCTAAGCTTTAGCTGTAGCGCCTTATCAGTAGTGCTCCTGCCCGCGCTACTGATATGCCTAAAACCCGTGCTGCTGCTAGGCTTTTCCCTAGTAGTGAGAGGTAGCTCCAATGACGATCACTCCAAGGAGACACGACTCTACAAAGCCTGCATATTCCACCGAGTGAAAATTTTAGATCATAAAATCTCATAGAGCATTCTTTGATGACAAAGTGATAATGACATAAAAATAATTAAATTTTCCAATACATTACTATATTGAAAAACAAAATTACAAAAAATTTCTATAGCTATTCACTAGTTTTCTATCCAACTCAAAAAATTATTTTATAATGAAAAAACTATTCCCTAGTTTTCTATTACTAAACTTTTCTAGTTCTAGCCCTAAAAACTATGTCTAAAACATTCTAGTTCTAGCCCTAACATTTACTAAAAATACCATAGTGAAACCCTAATTTATCTTATATATTGCTACCTCTTGACCACTGCGTTGGTTTTCCCTTGAAGAGGAAAGGGTGATGCAGCAAAGTAGCGTAAGTATGTAACTTAGTTTTTGAGAACCAAGGTATCAATCCAGTAGGAGGCTTCACACAAGTCCCTCGTACCTACACAAACAAAACAAGAACCTCGCAACCAACATGATAAAGGGGTTGTCAATCCCTTCACGGTCACTTGCAAAAGTGAGATCTGATAGAGATAATAAGATAAGATAAATATTGTTGGTATTTTTATGATATAGATTGGAAAGTAAAGATTGCAAAATAAAGTATATTGGAAACTTATATGTTAGAAAATACACCCGGGGACCATAGGTTTCACTAGTGGCTTCTCTCAAGATAGCATAAGTATTACGGTGGGTGAACAAATTACTGTCGAGCAATTGATAGAAAAGTGCATAGTTATGAGAATATCTAGTCATGATCATGTATATAGGCATCACGTCTGCGACAAGTAGACCGAAACGATTCTGCATCTACTACTATTACTCCACACATCGACCACTATCCAGCATGCATCTAGAGTATTAAGTTCATAAGAACAGAGTAACGCATTAGGCAAGATGACATGATGTAGAGGGATAAACTCAAGCAATATGATATAAACCCCATCTTTTTATCCTCGATGGCAAAAATACAATGCCTGCCTTGCTGCCCCTGCTGTCATTGGGAAAGAACACCGCAAGATTGAACCCAAAGCTAAGCACTTCTCCCATTGCAAGAAAGATCAATCTAGTAGGCCAAACCAAACTTCTAATTCAAAGAGACTTGCAAAGATAACCAATCATACATAAAATAATCCAGAGGAGATTCAAATATTTATCATAGATAAACTTGATCATAAACCCACAATTCATCGGATCTCGACAAACACACCGCAAAAAGAGTTACATCGGATAGATCTCCAAGAAGATCAAGGGGAACATTGTATTGAGATTCAAAGAGAGAGAAGAACCATCTAGCTAATAACTATGGACCGGAAGGTCTATCGTAAACTACTCACAACTCATCGGAGAGGCCTTGGCGATGATGTAGAAGCCCTCCCTAATCGATTCCCCCTCCGGCAGAATGCCGGAAAAGGCTCCAAGATGGGATCTCATGGGTACAGAAGGTTGCGGGGGTGGAAATAGGATTTCGTGGTGCTCCTGGATGTTTTCGTGGTACGTAGATATATATAGGCGAAGGAAGTAGGTCAAGGGAGCCACGAGAGGCCCACGAGGGTGGGGGGCGCACCCACCCCCCTAGGGCGCGCCCTGGACCCTCGTGGACGCCTCGTTTACTTCTTGACGTCCACTCCAAGTCTCCTCGATTGCATTTGTTCAAAAAAGATCTCTCCCGATGGTTTCATTCCGTTTGGACTCCGTTTGATATTCCTTTTCTACGAAACACTGAAAGAGGCAAAAAAAGCAGCAATTTGGGTTGGGCCTCCGGTTAATAGGTTAGTATCAAAAATGATATAAAAGTGTGCAGTAAAGCCCATAAACATCCAAAACATGTCATATAATAGCATGGAACAATCAAAAATTATAGATACGTTGGAGACATATCATTCCCCAAGCTTAATTCCTGCTCATCCTCGAGTAGGTAAATGATAAAAACAGAATTTTTGATGTGGAATGCTACCTATCATATTTCTCAATGTAATTCTCTTTATTGTGGCATGAATGTTCAGATCCAAATGATTCAAGATAAATGTTCATATTAACATAAGAGTAGTAATACTTCAAGCATACTAACAAAGTAATCATGTCTTCTCAAAATAACATGGCCAAAGAAAGTTATCCCTACAAAATCATATAGTTAGGTTATGTTTCATTTACGTCACACAAAATACTCCCATCATGCACAACCCCGGTTTCAGCCGAGCAATTGGTTCATACTTTTTAACGTGCTTCAGATTTTTTCAACTCCCACACAATACATGAGTGTAAGCCATGGATATAGCACTGTGGGTGGAATAGAATATGATGATGGAGGTTGTGTGGAGAAGACAAAAAAAGGAGAAAGTCTCACATTGACAAGGCTAATCAACGGGCTACGGAGATGCCCATCAATTGATGTCACCATGAGGAGTAGGGATTGCCATGCAACGGATGCACTAGAGCTATAAATGTGTGAAAGCTCAACAAAAAAAACCGAGAGGCTGTGCATCCAACTTGCTTGCTAACGAAGACCTAGGGCATTTTGAGGAAGCCCATCGTTGGAATATACAAGCCAAGTTCTATAATGAAAAATTCCCACTAGTATATGAATGTGTCAAAATAAGAGACTCTCTATCGTAAAGATCATGGTGCTACTTTGAAGCAAAAGTGTGGAAAAGGATTGTAGCATTGTCCCCCTTTTTTTGGGCCCCCCTTTTTTTTATTTGGCCTTTCTCTTTTTCTTATTTTTCTTCTTTTTTTATTTGGCCTTTCTTTTTTTTGGCCATTCTTTTCAAGGGACAATGCTCTAACAATGATGATCATCACACTTCTATTTACGTACAACTCATGGATTACAAATCGATACTAGAACAAAATATGACTCTATATGAGTGCCTCCGGAGGTGTACCGGGATGGGCAATGAATCAAGAGTGACGTGTATGAAAAATTATGCATGGTGGCTTTGCCACAAATACGATGGCAACTACATGATCATGCAAGGCAATATGACAATGATGAAACGTGTCATAATAAATGAAACGGTGGAAAGTTGCATGGTAATATATCTCGGAATGGCTATGGAAATGCCATAATAGGTAGGTATGGTGGCTGTTTTGAGGAAGATATAAGGAGGTTTATGTGTGATAGAGCGTATCGTATCACGGAGTTTGGATGCACCGGCGAAGTTTGCACCAACTCTCAAGGTGAGAAAGAGCAGTGCACGATATCGTAGAGGCTAGCAATGATGGAAGGGTAAGAGTGCGTATAATCCATGGACTCACATTAGTCAAAAAGAACTCATATACTTATTGCAAAAGTTTATTAGCCCTAGAAGCAAAGTACTACTACGCATGCTCCTATGGGAAGGGTTGGTAGGAGTTAACCATCGCGCGATCCCGACATCCACTCATAAGGAAGGCAATCAAAAGAGCACCCCATGCTACAAATTTGTTACACAACTTTTACCATACATGCATGCTACGGGAATCACGAACTTTTAACACAAGTATTCCTCAAATTCACAACTACCCAACTAGGATGACTCTAATACAAATTTGTTATATGATAGTTTTTATTATACCCAACTTGGATGCCCATCATATTAGGACAAATTTGATAACCAAAGAAAATACCATGCTGTTCTAAAAGACTCTCAAAATAATATAAGTGAAGCATGAGAGATCAATAATTTCTACAAAATAAAACCACCGTCGTGCTCTAAAAAGATATAAGTGAAGCACTAGAGCAAAATTGCCTAGCTCAAAAGATATAAGTGAAGCACATAGAGTATTCTAATAAATTCTGAATCATGTGTGTCTCTCCCAAAAGGTGAGTGCAGCAACGATTATTGTGGTAAACTAAAAAGCAAAGACTCATATCATACAAGACGCTCCAAGCAAAACACATATCATGTGGTGAATAAAAATATAGCTCCAAGTAAAGTTACCGATAGATGAAGACAAAAGAGGGGATGCCTTCCGGGACATCCCCAAGCTTAGGATTTTGGTGTCCTTGAATTTACCTTGGGGTGCCATGGTCATCCCCAAGCTTAGGCTCTTGCCATTCCTTAAACCATAGTCCATCAAATCTTTACCCAAAACTTGAAAACTTCACAACACAAAACTCAACAGAAAATCTCATCAGCTCCGTTAGTGCAAGAAAGAAAAACCACCACTTAAGGTACTGTAATGAAATCATTCCTTATTTATATTGGTGTTAAACCTACTGTATTCCAACTTCTCTATGGTTCATACCCCCGGATACTAGCCATAGATTCATCAATATAAGCAAACAACACACGAAAAACAGAATCTGTCAAAAACAGAAAAGTCTGTAGCAATCTATAACTTTCGAATACTTCTGGAACTCTAAAAATCCTACCAAAATAGGAAGACCTGGGAAATTTGTCTATTGATCTAGTTCAAAAAGAATCAACTAAAAATCACGTTTCTGTGATTTATTAAAATTATACTCGTGCGTGCAAAAGTTTATGTTTTTCAGCAAGATCAAATTAACTATCCCCCAAGATGATCTTATAGGTTCTACTTGGCACAAATGCTAATTAAAACATAAAACCAAATCTAAACAGAGGTTAGATGAATTATTTATTACTAAACAGGAACAAAAATCAAGGAACAAAAATAAAATTGGGTTGCCTCCCGACATGTGCTATCGTTTAACGCCCCTAGCTAGGCATAAAAGCGAGAATAGATCTAAGTATTGCCATCTTTGGTATTCAAATCATAAGTGGCTCTCATAAAAGATTCATAAGGTAATTTATTCTCTTTCTAGGAAAGTGTTCCATGCCTTTCCTTAACGGATATTGGAATCTAATATTTCCTTCCTTCATATCAATAATTGCACTAATCGTTCTAAGGAAAGGTCTAGAAAGAATAATAGGACATGAAGGATTGCAAGCTATATCAAGAACAATAAAATCTATGGGCACATAATTCCTATTTGCAACAATAAGAAAATAATTAATCCTTCCCATAGGTTTTTTAATAGTGGAATCCGCAAGGTGCAAGTTTAAATAGCAATCATCAAATTCACGGAAACCTAGCACATCACATAAAGTTTTTGGAGTCATGGAAAAACTAGCACCAAATCATAGAAAGCATAGCATTCATCATCTTTAATTTTAATCTTAATAGTAGGTTCCCACTCATCATAAAGTTTTCTAGGGATAGAAACTTCCAATTCAAGTTTTTCTTCATAAGATTGCATTAAAGCATCAACGATATGTTGGGTAAAAGCTTTATTTTGACTATAAGCATGAGGAAAATTCAACACGGATTGTAACAAGGAAATACAATCCACCAAAGAGCAATCATAATAATTAAATTCCTTGAGATCCAAAATAGTGGGTTCATTACTATGTAAAGTTTTGACCTCTCTAGTCCTAGTTTTACCAAATTTTGCATCAAGATCTAAAAACTCCGAATCATTGGGACGCCTTTTAACTAAAGTTGACTCATCTCCAGTCCCATTATTATCAAGATTCATATTGCAAAACAAAGATTTAATAGGAGACACATCAACCACTTTTAGATCTTCATCATTATTATCATGAAAACTAGAAGAACACGCTCTTACAAAGCAATCTTTCTTAGCACACATCCTAGCGGTTCTTTATTTGCACCCATCAATGGCAATTCTCATGGCTTTGAGAGACTCATTGATATCATGCTTAGGTGGGACAGATCTAAGTTCCAAAGAATCAACATCAAGAGAAATTATATCCACGTTCCTAGCCAATTCATCAATCTTAGGCAATTTTTCTTCAAGCAAAGCATTGAAATTCTTTAACACTAATCTCAAAATTAGAGGGCATATTATTAAAATTTCCATAAGAGATGTTGTAGGAATTACCATAATTATTAGAGGAATTACTAGGAAATGGCCTAGGATTTAAAGTTTCCTCTATACGCGTTCTTACCAAAATTATTCCTACCAAAAAAATTCACATCCATAGATTCATTATTATTCTCAATCAAAGTAGAAAAAGGCATATCATTAGGATCAATAGGAGCACTCTTATTAGCAAACAATTTCATAAGTTCATCCATCTTTCGACTCAAAACATTAATCTCTTCTATCGCATGAACTTTTTTACTAGTAGATCTTTCAGTGTGCCATTGAGAATAATTAACCATAATATTATCTAGGAGTTTAGTAGCTTCTCCTAAAGTGATTTCCATAAAAGTGCCTCCCGCGGCCGAGTCTAAAAGATTTCTAGAAGCAAAATTCAATCCGGCATAAAAATTTTGTATGATCATCCATAAATTTAAACCATGTGTAGGGCAATTGCGAATCATTGATTTCATCCTCTCCCAAGATTGTGCAACATGTTCATGATCAAGTTGCTTAAAATTCATAATATCGTTTCTAAGAGAGATGATCTTAGCGGGAGGAAAATACTTAGAGATAAAAGCATCTTTGCACTTATTCCATGAATCAATATATTCTTAGGCAAAGACGAAAACCAAGTTTTAGCATGATCTCTAAGTGAAAACAGAAATAACTTCAATTTATCAATATCATTATACATATCTTTCTTCTTTTGCATATCACACAAATCAACAAAGTTGTTTAGATGAGTAGCCGCATCTTCACTAGGAAGGCCGGAGAATTGATCTTTCGTAACAAGATTCAACAAGGCAGCATTGATTTCACAAGATTCAACATTGTTAAGAGGAGCAATTGGAGTGCTAAGGAAATCATTATTGTTCGTATTAGAAAAGTCACACAATTTAGTATTATCTTGAGCCATCGTGACAAGCAATCCGACACACAAGCACAAAAGAGGCAAGCGAAAAAGATAGGCGAACGGGAAAAGAGAGGGCGAATAAAATGGCAAGGGTGAAGTGGGGGAGAGGAAAATGAGAGACAAATGGCAAATAATGTAATGCGAGGGAGAAGAGTTTGTGATGGGTACTTGGTATGTCTTGACTTGAGTGAAGACCTCCTGGCAACGGCGCCAGAAATCCTTCTTGCTACCTCTTGAGCACTGCGTTGGTTTTCCCTTGAAGAGGAAAGGGTGATGCAACAAAGTAGCGTAAGTATTTCCCTCAGTTTTTGAGAACCAAGGTATCAATCCAGTAGGAGCCTTCACGCAAGTCCATCATACCTACACAAACAAAACAAGAACCTCGCAACCAACGCGATAAAGGGGTTGCCAATCCCTTCACGGTCACTAGCAAAGGTGAGATCTGATAGAGATAATAAGATAAGATAAATATTTTTGGTATTTTTATGATATAGATTGGAAAGTAAAGATTGCAAACTAAAGTAGATTGGAAACTTATATGATAGAAAATAGACCCGGGGGCCATAGGTTTCACTAGTGGCTTATCTTAAGATAGCTTAAGTATTATGGTGGGTGAACAAATTACTGTCGAGCAATTGATAGAAAAGTGCATAGTTATGAGAATATCTAGGCATGATCATGTATATAGGTATCACGTCCGCGACAAGTAGACCGAAACGATTCTGCATCTACTACTATTACTCCACACATCGATCGCTATCCAGCATGCATCTAGAGTATTATGTTCATAAGAACAAAGTAACGCATTAGGCAAGATGACATGATGTAGAGGGATAAACTCAAGCAATATGATATAAACCCCATCTTTTTATCCACGATGGAAACAATACAATACGTGCCTTGCTGCCCCTGCTGTCACCGGGAAAGGACACCGCAAGATTGAACCCAAAGCGAAGCACTTCTCCCATTGCAAGAAAGATCAATCTAGTAGGCCAAACCAAATTGATAATTCGAAGAGACTTGCAAAGATAAGCAATCATACATAAAAGAATTCAAAGGAGATTCAAATATTTCTCATAGATAACCTTGATTGTAAACCCACAATTCATTGAATCTTGACAAACACACAGCAAAAAGAGTTACATCGAATAGATCTCCAAGAAGATCTAGGAGAACATTGTATTGAGATTCAAAGAGAGAGAAGAAGCCATCTAGCTCATAACTATGGACCCAAAGGTCTGTGGTAAACTACTCACAACTGATCGGAGAGGCCTTGGCGACGATGTAGAAGCCCTCCGTGATCGATTCCCCCTCCGGAAGAACACCGGAAAAGGCTCAAACATGGGATTTCACGGGTACAGAACATTGCGGCAGTGGAAATAGGGTTTCTTGGTGCTCCTGGATGTTTTTGGGGTACATAGATATATATAGACGAAGCAAGTAGGTCAGGGGAGCCATGAGAGGCCCACGGGGGTGGGGGCACGCCCACCCCCCTAGGGCGCGCCCTGGACCCTTGTGGCCGCCTCATTTACTTCTTGACATCCACTCCAAGTCTCGTGGATTGCATTTGTTCCAAAAAGATCTCTCCCGAAGGTTTCATTCCGTTTGGAATTCGTTTGATATTCCTTTTCAGCGGAACACTGAAATAGGCAAAAAAACAACAATTTGGGTTGGGCCTCCAGTTAATAGGTTAGTCCCAAAAATGATATAAAAGTGTAAAGACCATAAACATCCAAAACAGGTAATATAATAGCATGGAACAATCAAAAATTATAGATACGTTGGAAACGTATCATATATAAACCTAACATCACTAAATTATGCAGTTACTAAATAAACTACTTCTATTAAGTACTTACTAAATATCACTTACTAAATAAACTAAATTAAGCACTTACTAAAAACAGTAAATAAACTACATTATCAGTGAGGAGA
>NC_041393.1:714186865-714188459 GCF_002162155.2 Triticum dicoccoides
CGGAGGAGGGAGGAGGGTCATGGACGGAGGAGGGAGGAGGACGCGACCAAAGGAGGGATGGGGACGCGGCCAGAGGAGGGAGGAGGGCGCGGTCGGAGAAGGGAGGTGGGTGCGGCAGGAGAAGGTACAGGAGGAGGAGGGGCGCCGCATACCGAGGAAGGAGAAGCCAGGGCGGCGGCAGCAATGCGGCGGTGTGGGAGGGCCGTACGTTGGCGGCGGCGGCGGACGACGTGCGTGGGGGAGTGAGAGTGGGAGTGGAGAGGGGAAAGTGAGGGGTGGTTGGGGAAGAAGATAGGATGTGTTTAGCAATAGTGCATGTTAGGGGAAAGCGTTACTACTATACTACTTAGCAGTAGCGTGTTTTAGGTGTACGCGCTACTACTACACTTTGCCTGGCGGCAACGGCTTGGCAATTTTAGTAGTAGCGCCCTTCGTCCTTGCCGCGCTACTGCTATACCTGTAGCAGCATCACCTTATATGGATACGCGCTGCTGCTAAGTACTAGCAGCGTATCTTTTTAACACCCGCTACTGCTAAGGTTCTATGTATAAGGGTTTTCCTAGTAGTGCTTTCTGACTTCATTCGGTATTTTTCATGCATTTACTGATTTTTTGAGCTAAATTACTCTGAAATTGAAAAGCACTACAAATGAACTCTGAAAAGCTTGAAAGTTGGCATGGTATTATCATTTCACCAACATAGCATGTGGTAAACACTTGAGAGGGTTACGGCAAAAACTGGATGCACTTCGTCTACAAAATGGACAATGTCTTCTGAAGTATCAGGGTTTCGGACGAAAACTCATCTACAAAGAGATTTCATTTTTTTGAACTTATTTGAACTACAGATTTTTTTTGTGTGTTAAAAATGCACCATTCAAAGCCACATCATAAATTTTCAACCCTTTATGACTTCATTTGGTATTTTTCATGCATTTACTTATTTTTTTAGTTAAATGACCCTGAAATTGAAAAGCACTACAAATGAACTTTGAAAAGGTTGAAAGTTGGCATGGTATCATCATTTCACCCACATAGCATGTGCTAAAAAGTTAAGAGGGTTACGGCAAAAACTAGATGCACTTCGTGTACAAAATGGACAATCTCTTTCGAAGTGTCAGGGTTTCGGAAGAAAACTCATCTGTTACAAAAGGCATTTCATTTCTTGACACGTAACTGCAGTGATATTCTAGATCAAAGGTGTGACGCCCGGGTATTTAAGCTACAGTGAACCTCTGCTAATGATGCCACGTCACCTCGTTTACTGTTGCTAATCTCGCGTCCGTTCGAAACTTTTCAAAAAATTTAAATATTGTCAAACATCAAAAGTTTTCAAACATCAAAACAAATATGTTCGGTCTGTGCCAAAAATGGCATAGGTAATTATAGTGCAGTAAACACATTTTTATAAAATGCCTAAATACTTTTAAATGAATTAAAATAGCAAACAAATAATAAAAGAAAATACAAAAGGTAAAAAAATGAAACAAAAGAAAAGGGACCCCCTGAATGGGCCAACCGGCCCAGCTGACAGCCAGGCCAGCCCACTGGCCCAGCTGGTCGACCCGCCCCACTCCCTTTTCCCCTCACACCCG
>NC_041393.1:714188469-714195778 GCF_002162155.2 Triticum dicoccoides
CGCCCCGGGCCGCGGCCTCCTCTCGGCGCCCTCCTCCGGCGACCGTCCGCCCTGCCGTGGCCGGCGCCTCGCCGTGGCCACCGGCCTCCCCTGCTCCCCTCGCCCTGCCGGCTCCGCCCACCCCCCCTGGGCGTGCGCCCGAACGAATGGGTGCGGGTTGCGCCCGAACCCGCACCGCCCTGTGCCCGCTAGCCCCCCCGGGCCACTGACTAGGGGGCCCCGACCCATAACGTTTTTTTTCTAAAAAAATAAAATATATATATAAAAAATAAAAAAATATATAAAATAATAAAATAAATAAATAAATATATTAAATAAATAAATGAATAATAACTAAAATAATTAAAATATTAATTAATTAATTAATTAAGTAATTAACTAAATTAATTAATCCTGATTAGATTAACCTAATCACTAATTTAAATTAACTAATCTGTAATTAAACTAAACAGAGAATGACAGGTGGGTCCCACTGGACCCACACGTCAGGTTGACCAGGTCAATGGTCAACGTTGACTGTTGACATCACCCTGATGTCATGCTGACGTCAGCTTTTACTGTTCTGGATAATGTTGGGTTAAATAATTAATTAAATTCCAGAAATTAATAAAATCTTTAGAAAATCATATCTTTTAATCCGTAACTCGAATTAAAATATTTTCAACATGAAAGTTGCTCAGAACGACGAGACGAATCCGGATACGCAGTCCGTTCGTCCGCCTCACACCCCTAACCTATCGAACTCGCAACTTTCCCCCTCCGGCTCCTCTGCCCGAAAACACGAAACACCGGGGATATTTTCCCGGATGTTTCCCCCCTTAACCTGTACCATCTCATACCACGTTAGGGCACGCCTAGCATCGTTACCTGTCATGTCATGCATCGATATGCATCTGTTTACATGGTATTCATTGTTTCTTCCCCCTCTTCTCTCCGGTAGACTACGAGACCGACACTGCTGCTGCCCAGTTCGACTACGGTGTTGACGACCCCTCTCTCTTGCCAGAGCAACCAAGCAAGCCCCCCCCTTTGATCACCAGATATCGCCTACTCTTTTCTCTATACTGCATGCATTAGAGTAGTGTAGCATGTTACTGCTTTCCGTTATTCCTATCCTGATGCATAGCCTGTCCTTGCTACTACTGTTGTTACCATTACCTGCTATCCTACTGCTTAGTATAGGATGCTAGTGTTCCATCAGTGGCCCTACACTCTTGTCCGTCTGCCATGCTATACTACTGGGCCGTGATCACTTCGGGAGGTGATCACGGGCATATACGATATACTTTACACAGTTACATTACCTGTGATACTGTTCGGAGATGGGGGCTGAAGGGGCAGGTGGCTCCATCCCGGTAGAGGTGGGCCTGGGTTCCCGACGGCCCCCGACTGTTACTTTGTGGCGGAGCGACAGGGCAGGTTGAGACTACCTGGGTGAGAGGTGGGCCTGGTCCTGTTCGGCGTTCGCGGATACTTAACACGCTATACGAGATCTTGGTATTTGATCTGAGTCGGCTACGAGCCTATACGCACTAACCATCTACGTGGGAGTAGTTATGGGTATCCCGGCGTCGTGGTATCAGCCGAAGCACTTCGTGACGCCAGCGACTGAGTGGCGCGCGCCGGATTGGAACGTAAGCCTGCTCTTGTATTAAGGGGGCTAGTTCTGCTTTCGGCCGCGTACGCAACGTGCAGGTGTGCTATGGGCGATGGGCCCAGACCCCTGTGCGCTTAGGTTTAGACCGGCGTGCTGGCCTCTCTGTTGAGCCTAGGTGGGGCTGCGATGTGTTGATCTTCCGCGGCCGGGCATGACCCAGGAAAGTGTATCCGGCCAAATGGGATCAAGCGTGTTGGGTAAGTTGGTGCACCCCTGCAGGGAAGTTAATCTATTCGAATAGCCGTGATCTTCGGTAACAGGACGACTTGGAGTTGTACCTTGACCTTATGACAACTAGAACCGGATACTTAATAAAACACACCCTTCCAATTGTCAGATACAACCGGTGCTCGCTCTCTCTCAGGGTTACGAGGAGGGGATCGCCGGGTAGGATTATTGCTATGTGATGCTACTTGGAGGACTTCAACCTACCCTCTTCTACCTGTTGCAAGACGAAGGTGACCAGAAGCGTAGTCTTCGATAAGACTAGCTATCCCCCTCTTATTCTGTCATTCTGCAGTTCAGTCCACTGATATGGCCCTTTACACATATATCCATGCATATGTAGTGTAGCTCCTTGCTTGCGAGTACTTTGGATGACTACTCACGGTTGCCTTGTTCCCCCTTTTTCCCCCTTTCTCTACTCGGTTGCTGCAACCAGACGATGGAGCCCAGGAGCCAGACGCCACCGTCGATGACGACTACTACCCCGGAGCTGCCTACTACTACGTGCAGCCCGCTGTCGACGACCAGGAGTAGTTAGGAGGATCCCAGGCAGGAGGCCTGCACCTCTTTCGATCTGTATCCCAGTTTGTGCTAGCCTTCTTAAGGCAGACTTGTTTAACTTATGTCTGTACTCAGATATTGTTGCTTCCGCTGACTCGTCTATGATCAAGAACTTGTATTCGAGCCCTCGAGGCCCCTGGCTTGTATTATGATGCGTGTATGACTTATTTATGTTTTAGAGTTGTGTTGGGATATCTTCCCGTGAGTCCCTGATCTTGATCGTACACGTTTGCGTGCATGATTAGTGTACGATTGAATCGGGGGCGTCACAAGTTGGTATCAGAGACGACTGCCTGTAGGAATCCCCCTTTCCAACTCCTTGGCCGAAGTCGAGTCTAGTCGTTGAAAAACTTTTACTAGCATGGCTGTGTGGCCCATGGGCCCACGTCGCCATCGGGTGGTAGTAGGATCTTTTACTCCTCGACCTATACTCTGGGACTCTGATCTCTCTACTATTCGGGTTAAATGAATTTGCTAACTCTAAGATTAGGATCTCGTGATCGCATCCACCCGGAGAGCCCCTTACTGCAGAGGATCGCCTGCTACATCAGAAGATTCTGAAGATACTCTCTGATGTTCTCTCGAGACTTTGTGCCCATCACTTTTGCTATTCCTGACCACCGATAAATCCGTACGAATAACCATTCATATGATCATCCCCCATTGATCTTGTTATTACAAGATACCCCGAAGTTTTCTCTATTGTTCCGAGAATACTTTGTGCCTAATGCCTAGCAGTTCTTTGCCACATGAATACCCCCTTCAAATAAATTCTCGCACTTATCGAGTATCCTCTCATCCCCCAGTTGTTCATGTGTTACACAAAAGTCTTCGAAATACCACCCGATATTCCGAAAATCCTCAGCAACCTATTGCTCTGGAATTTCTTGTTTGCTTTCATTATGATTAATCCCATAAGTATAGAAATCTTATTGACATTCCTTGTCATTATCATTTTGAGTCTGTTGACTCAATATGTTGCGAATACACGCAATCATCATTGATCCTTATAAATTACCTTTCCGGCTGAGCTTCCATTCTTTTAACTGGAATTGGTTCTCGACCAATCCAATTGTCGTTGATTGTACCCTAAGGCTATTCAACTTATCCATCCCTAATCAGAGCATTGCTTTTGATCCCTTGATTTGGAAATCATAATTCCTTTGCATTTGACAATTGAGTTAGTCAGTTGTTTCTATAATCTGATCTCCTTGCATTCTTCTTCCTCTAGTTAAGTACCGATACTCGTATCAGATCCTTTGTGGACCATCAAGTCCTTTGTTGGATTGTTATCCGACAGTGTCCTTCACATTTGATCACCTTGTGAGTTCTTCCCCTGATACATAATGCCTTTGTTAAGTTGTATGCTCTGCTTGGCCAACCTTGCTCTGCTTTCGGGCTTGTGTTATTTACTCTTGAAACTTGTGGTATATGTTTCTAAGAAGCCCCTATGGGTTGACCATATGCCTTCTCTAAACCGTGTGAACCCGAAAGTTTTCACGAGTCATACTCTTCTGGTGCTTCACTAGATAAAATTTCAACACTGCAACTTCATCGAACGTGAGAAGTGAATGAAAGGTTATGCATTGGAGAAGTGGGAGTCGACCTTGAACTTGTGTTCATGCCCATGGACACGATGTAGATCTTATCATTAAAGCTTCTCTTAAATAAATTATTCCTTTGGTATAAGTTCATCTTATATCTAGGATCTGGCCTTTTGCAACCGTGGTTCCGACCATGATTGTTCTTCTTTGATCTCATTTCTCGGACAAGTTAAAACAATTGTCTTCTATGGATCAATACACCAGTCCAACCTTTACTTTGATCTTGTGTCGAGTATTACCCCCCTGGTATCTCGAGATTATCATGGAACTGCATAACTTTTTATGAGTTCTTCATCAAGTGCTACCTTCCCACTGATTCCAATTTTTCGCGGGCTCTGAGTTATTGAACACTCAAAGACACCGATAACTGAACCGAGTCCGCTCTTCGGTTCAACAACTCTTCAGTAAGCTTCTATAAGTACGAGTTTGTACCCGATCACGCCATTCCTAGCATGTTTGGCTATATCATTGTCGTGACGATTCTAACTGTGCTACCTGGTCCTTATTCTCGGAGCACCAATTTTCGACGATCAACTAACCTTACGTCGATCCTCATCGTCATATCATTTCGCCTTGAACAACAAGCTTGGTTTCGAGTTTGTGTCGTACCCTTGGTTCCAATAACCTTTCACTTCATCATTACTTGACTTGATGTCGTTACCGATCGATTACATCTTCATGAACTCTCGCGACAAAGGTGTCGTGATCATCAACATTCTGAGCTCATCCAGGATATCAATTGAATTCATGATGAGAAATACCATCCTTGCCCTCGATGAATTGTATTACCGTCGACCACTTTATTGCCCTCCCACCAACACAAGCTTGTTCATGTTTGGTGTTATACCTTGAGTTCCTTGCTATCCAGCAATTGTTCTTCTTTACCTTGGAGTATTACCATCCTTTATGTCAAGAATGTTCTGAGATTTGTTCCACCTCTTGAGAATTCTTGACATATAAATACTTCTCACCATCACCATTCTTTCTTGGTCCCCGTGTTAATTCCAACAAGTGAACGGTGTTGTTTGGATTCTTTCCTTCTAGCAACCCTATTTTTTGTAGTTAATGGTCGAAAGTTCATTCTTAGGCTATTGACTATTGAATCACCATTCTGACATTGGTCGTGCAACCCAACCCATATTTCGGGTGCACCTTTCAACCAATGTTTAATTGTGTATGTTTTCCTCGAGCATACATCATTATACCATTTGATCTAACAAATGTCATCTTCTTGTTCACATTATTGTGGAAATCCATCTTTTGAAAATCTCAATGAATTGTCGCTGAGTCAATCAGCCACCTCCTCACCTCTCCTTGGTTTAATGATGAACTATTGTTTCAGGAACCCGCTCCCATAGTTCATTTCCCGAGAATCTTGCAATGCCATTTCAACGATTTGTGTTGCGCCTTTTCTTCTCAGACATCCTGAGTCTGAGGCATCATGACACCAATTGGATCTGAATCTCGGTCAGATATGATGGTTGGGACAACTTTCCAGGAGTTATGTTGTTTGTCCTTTGATGACCCGGTAACATGATGTCATGCCTAGCACCCCCCCCCCTGGCTGGAGGACCTATCATTATGATTTCTTTTGCAAGGATAACCATTCCTCCTGGAGGAAGTGGTAGGACTTATTTTATAAGTTACTCCTGATGGATCATTGGTGTGTCCGAAGTCGGGCCCTTGATTGAAACACCATATCATTGCTACCTGAAGCATGTCTGTGATACTCCGTTCATCACCAAGAACATTTGAAGCACAATGCTAAATTCTCTTTATGAAATATCCAAACACCGTTGTATGGGTAATGTCATGAAATTTTTCTCCCCTTACCTAAAATGGTTTTCTACCTACTATCCTGTCATGGATGTCATCTGCTTGTCCTTGGGAAGGATATACCCCTGGAAAATGTGTTTAAACACATTTTTCCTTTCCATTGATCTGGTTAAATCCGATAATCATATCTTCCTTTCCATTGTTTGGTTTAACCTTTCTTGTGATCTATGAGATCTAAGCAGTAATATTCTCCTACTTTTGTAAACACCTCGGTGTACAATGCTGTCAGAAAGACCCTGTTATTTTGGTGATGACATTCCGGTAACCACCGATGGACGAGAACTTTGCCTATTGGTCCGCCTCGTTCAACGAGCAGGAAGATGGTTCTCTTCGTCCCTCGCCCTTGGTACCGACATTGTTGCCGACATAACTGTCAGGCTATCCCCTAACATGCCTTGCTTACATGATTGTGCAAGACGTCACTGCCTTTCCTACTTTTAACCCACATGGTGGGCCCATAACCCACAGTTCCACAGGATCGAAACCTGACCCTCTTGTACCCCCTTTCCCAAAGTCAATACTCACGCTTGGCTTCGTGTGTAATTCGTGAGCCACCTTCCTAGTGATCTGTTCTAGTATCAGATGCAATACTTAATCTTGATGCTTTGGACCCCTTTCGCACTCTTTTCCGGCATCGAACGATTGTCTATCCGCTTGGAACTCCTTGTTGTACCTTCTTACTTTGCTCACGATACATTCTTAAGTTTTAGTTCGAGAGTTACTTTCTGCCACCTTCCCTATTGTTATCTACAGGCTAAGCAACCTTGTAGAGGCCTGTTCTTCCGAAGTTAACCCTTATAATTTTCGTAAGTACGATGGAGTTCCTGAAGGAAGGACGACAACCTCATCATGATGTATTGATGCATAGGAATCAAGACATCAACGCTATGGATCTACCACTTCAAGAAGAGCAACCAAGACCGAGAAGATTCGTTAAAATTTCGTAACCAAATCCATTCCCCCTTACTCCCGCTCCTAAACCTCGGGACGAGATTTCTTGTAGTGGAGGAGAATTGTGACGCCCGGGTATTTAAGATACAGTGAACCTCTGCTAATGATGCCACGTCACCTCGTTTACTGTTGCTAATCTCGCGTCGGTTCGAAACTTTTCAAATTAAAAATTTAAATATTGTCAAACATCAAAAGTTTTCAAACATCAAAACAAAAATGTTCGGTCTGTGCCAAAAATGGCATAGGTAATTATAGTGCAGTAAACACATTTTTATAAAATGCCTAAATACTTTTAAATGAACTAAAACAGAAAACAAATAATAAAAGAAAATACAAAAGGTAAAAAAAATGAAACAAAAGAAAAGGGACCCCCCAATGGGCCAACCGGCCCAGCTGACAGCCAGGCCAGCCCATTGGCCCAGCCGGCCGACCCGCCCCACTCCCTTATCCCCTCACACCCGCAAACCCTAACCCC
>NC_041393.1:714196656-714246902 GCF_002162155.2 Triticum dicoccoides
GAACGAACGGGTGCGGCTTGCGCCCGAACCCGCACCGCCCTGTGCCCGCTAGCCCCCCCGGGCCACTGACTAGGGGGCCCCGACCCATAATGTTTTTTAAAAAAAATATATAAAAAATATATAAAAAATAAAAAATATATATAAAATAATAAAATAAATAAATAAATATATTAAATAAATAAATGAATAATAACTAAAATAATTAAAATATTAATTAATTAATTAATTAAGTAATTAATTAAATTAATTAATCCTGATTAGATTAACCTAATCACTAATTAAAATTAACTAATCTGTAATTAAACTAAACAGAGAATGACAGGTGGGTCCCACTGGACCCACACGTCAGGTTGACCAGGTCAATGGTCAACGTTGACTGTTGACATCACCCTGATGTCATGCTGACGTCAGCTTTTACTGTTCTGGATAATGTTGGGTTAAATAATTAATTAAATTCCAGAAATTAATAAAATCTTTAGAAAATCATATCTTTTAATCCGTAACTCGGATTAAAATATTTTCAACATGAAAGTTGCTCAGAACGACGAGACGAATCCGGATACGCAATCCGTTCGTCCGCCTCACACCCCTAACCTATCGAACTCGCAACTTTCCCCCTCCGGCTCCTCTGCCCGAAAACACGAAACACCGGGGATATTTTCCCGGATGTTTCCCCCCTTAACCGGTACCATCTCATACCACGTTAGGGCACGCCTAGCATCGTTACCTGTCATGTCATGCATCGATATGCATCTGTTTACATGGTATTCATTGTTTCTTCATCCTCTTCTCTCCGGTAGACTACGAGACCGACACTACTGCTGCCCAGTTCGACTACGGTGTTGACGACCCCTCTCTCTTGCCAGAGCAACCAAGCAAGCCCCCCCTTTGATCACCAGATATCGCCTACTCTTTTCTCTATACTGCTTGCATTAGAGTAGTGTAGCATGTTACTGCTTTCCGTTATTCCTATCCTAATGCATAGCCTGTCCTTGCTACTATTGTTGTTACCATTACCTGCTATCCTACTGCTTAGTATAGGATGCTAGTGTTCCATCAGTGGCCCTACACTCTTGTCCGTCTGCCATGCTATACTACTGGGCCGTGATCACTTCGGGAGGTGATCACGGGCATATACGATATACTTTACACAGTTACATTACCTGTGATACTGTTCGGAGATGGGGGCTGAAGGGGCAGGTGGCTCCATCCCGGTAGAGGTGGGCCTGGGTTCCCGACGGCCCCCGACTGTTACTTTGTGGCGGAGCGACAGGGCAGGTTGAGACTACCTGGGTGAGAGGTGGGCCTGGCCATGTTCGGCGTTCGCGGATACTTAACACGCTTAACGAGATCTTGGTATTTGATCTGAGTCGGCTACGAGCCTATACGCACTAACCATCTACGTGGGAGTAGTTATGGGTATCCCGGCGTCGTGGTATCAGCCGAAGCACTTCGTGACGCCAGCGACTGAGTGGCGCGCGCCGGATTGGAACGTAAGCCTGCTCTTGTATTAAGGGGGCTAGTTCTGCTTTCGGCCGCGTACGCAACATGCAGGTGTGCTATGGGCGATGCGCCCAGACCCTTGTGCGCTTAGGTTTAGACCGGCGTGCTGGCCTCTCTGTTGAGCCTAGGTGGGGTTGCGACGTGTTGATCTTTCGCGGCCGGGCATGACCCAGGAAAGTGTGTCCGGCCAAAGGGGATCAAGCGTGTTGGGTAAGTTGGTGCACCCCTGCAGGGAAGTTAATCTATTCGAATAGCCGTGATCTTCGGTAACAGGACGACTTGGAGTTGTACCTTGACCTTATGACAACTAGAACCGGATACTTAATAAAACACACCCTTCCAAGTGCCAGATACAACCGGTGGTCGCTCTCTCTCTCAGGGTTACGAGGAGGGGATCGCCGGGTAGGATTATTGCTATGTGATGCTACTTGGAGGACTTCAACCTACCCTCTTCTACCTGTTGCAAGACGAAGGTTACCAGAAGCGTAGTCTTCGATAAGACTAGCTATCCCCCTCTTATTCTGGCATTCTGCAGTTCAGTCCACTGATATGGCCCTTTACACATATATCCATGCATATGTAGTGTAGCTCCTTGCTTGCGAGTACTTTGGATGAGTACTCACGGTTGCCTTGTTCCCCCTTTTTCCCCTTTCTCTACTCGGTTGCTGCAACCAGACGATGGAGCCCAGGAGCCAGACGCCACCGTCGATGACGACTACTACCCCGGAGGTGCCTACTACTACGTGCAGCCCGCTGTCGACGACCAGGAGTAGTTAGGAGGATCCCAGGCAGGAGGCCTGCACCTCTTTCGATCTGTATCCCAGTTTGTGCTAGCCTTCTTAAGGCAGACTTGTTTAACTTATGTCTGTACTCAGATATTGTTGCTTCCGCTGACTCGTCTATGATCAAGCACTTGTATTCGAGCCCTCGAGGCCCCTGGCTTGTATTATGATGCTTGTATGACTTATTTATGTTTTAGAGTTGTGTTGTGATATTTTCCCGTGAGTCCCTGATCTTGATCGTACACGTTTGCGTGCATGATTAGTGTACGATTGAATCGGGGGCGTCACAAAAGGCATCATCAGAATAGTTGTGGAAAGAAATTCTTCACTTTTTCTTCGCGTGTGTCCCTTGCTTATTGCATCGTAAAAATGGATAATCTTCATCGTTTAACAGGGTGCTAGGGTCAGCCTTGAATTTGATGGGAGGAATTTCATGAAACTTTTCATAATCTTCAGACATGTCTGTCTTGCCCTCTACTCCCACGGTGTCTCTTTTACCTGAAAGAACTATATGACGCTTTGGCTCATTGTATGATGTTTTTGCTTCCTTATCTTTTCTTTTTCTCGGTTTGGTAGATATGTCCTTCACATAGAAAACATGCGCCACATCATTGGCTAGGACGAATGGTTTGTCTATGTACCCAAGATTGTTGAGATCCACTGTTGTCATTCCGTACTGCGGGTCTACCTGTACCCCGCCTCTTGACAGATTGAACCATTTGCACTGAAACAAAGGGACCTCAAAATCATGTCCATAGTCAAGTTCCCATATGTACACTATGTAACCATAATATGTGTCCTTTCCCCTGTTGGTTGCTGCATCAAAGAGGACACCACAGTTTTGGTTGGTGCCCTTGTGATCTTGGGTGATTTTGTAAAATGTATTCCCATTTATCTCGTACCCTTTGTAAGTCAATACAGCCGAAGATGGTCCCCTGGCCAACGAGTACATCTCATATGCAACAATGTTGTAACCCATGAGATGTGTTTGCAACCAACTGTGAAAGTCCTGATGTGTTCACATGTAATCCAGTCGTCACGCTGCTCCGGGTGTTTGGAGCGCAACATATTCTTGTGTTCATTGACATACAGGGTCGCCAAGGTATAATTCTGTAGAACTGTGTAGTGTGCTTGAGACCAAGAATGCCCGTCCCTGCATATTATTGAGTCTGCTCCTAGCATGCCTTTTCCAGTTAGTCTCCCCTCATACCGTGATTGAAGGAGACCAATCTTCTTAAGGTTAGGAATGAAGTCAACACAAAACCCAATGACCTCCTCTATTTGTTGGCCCGTGGAGATGCTTCCTTCTGGCCTAGCACGGTTACGAACATATTTCTTTAAGACTCCCATGAACCTCTCAAAGGGGAACATATTGTGTAGAAATACAGGGCCTAGAATGGCAATCTCGTCGATTAGATGAACTAGGACATGCGTCATCATATTGAAGAAGGATGGTGGGAACACCAGCTCGAAACTGACAAGACATTGCACCAAATCACTCCTTAACCATTGTAGGATTTCTGGATCGATTACCTTCTGAGAGATTGCATTGAGGAATGCACATAGCTTCACAATGGCTAATCGAACATTTTCCGGTAGAAGCCCCCTCAATGCAACCGGAAGTAGTTGTTTCATAATCACGTGGCAGTCATGAGACTTTAGGTTTTGGAAATTTTTCTCTACCATATTTATTATTCCCTTTATATGCGACGAGAAGCCAGACAGGACCTTCATACTGAGCAGGCATTCAAAGAAGTATTCCTTCTCTTCTTTGGTAAGAGCGTAGCTGGCAGGACCTGCATACTGCTTTGGAGGCATGCCGTCTTTTTCGTGCACACGTTGCTGGTCCTCCCATGCCTCCGGTGTATCTTTTGTCTTCCCATACACACCCAAGAATCCTAGCAGGTTCACGCAAAGATTCTTCGCCACGTGCATCACGTCGATTGCAGAGCGGACCTCTAGGTCTTTTCAATAGGGTAGGTCCCAAAATATAGATTTCTTCTTCCACATGGGTGCGCGTCCCTCAGCGTCATTCGGAACAGATAGTCTGTCGGGACCCTTTCCAAAGATTTCTTATAAATCATTGACAATAGCAAGTATGTGATTACCAGTACAGACGGCGGGCTTCTTCCGGTGATCTTCCTCGCCTTTGAAATGCTTGCCTTTCTTTTGATATTGATGGTTGGTCGGAAGAAATCGACGATGTCCCAGGTACACATTCTTCCTGCATTTGTCCAAATATATACTTTTGGTGTCATCTAAACAGTGCATGCATGCGTGGTATCCCTTGTTTGTTTTTCCTGAAAGGTTACTGAGAGCAGGCCAATCATTGATGGTTACAAACAACATCGCATGTAAGTCAAAATCCTCCTGGTCGTGCTCATCCCACACACCTACACCTTTTCCATTCCACAACTGTAAAAGTTCTTCAACTAATGGCCTTAGGTACACATCAATGTCGTTGTCGGGTTGCTTAGGGCCTTGGATGAGCACTGGCATCATAATGAACTTCTGCTCCATGCACAACCAAGGAGGAAGGTTATAGATACATAGAGTCACGAGCCAGGTGCTCTGATTACTGCTCTGCACCCCAAAGGGATTAATGCCATCCGCGCTTAAACCAAACCATATGTTCCTTGCGTCACCTGCTAAGTTCCCCCACGTTCTCTTAATTTTTCTCCACTACGACCCGTCAGCTGGTGTTCTCAACTTCTCGTCTTTCTTACGGTCCTCTCTGTGCCATCGAATCAACTTGGCATACTCTTTGTTTCTGAACAGACGTTTCAACCGTGGTACTATAGGAGCACACCACATCACCTTGGTAGGAACCCCGCTTCCTGGGGCGCTCGCCCTCGACATCACCAGGGTCATCTCATCTGATCTTATCACAATGCACCGCATACCGGGCATGCGTTCAATTCCTCGTACTCACCATGGTAGAAGATGCAGTCATTAGGGCATGCATGTATCTTCTGCACCTCTAATCCTAGAGGGCAGACAACCTTCTTTGCTTTGTACGTACTGTCAGACAATTCGTTATCCTTTGGAAGCTTCTTCTTCAATATTTTTAGTACCTTCTCAAATCCCTGGTTAGCTACACCATTCTCTGCATTCCATTGCAGCAATTCCAGTGCGGTACCGAGCTTTGTGTTGCCATCTTCGCAATTTGGGTACAACCCTTTTGTGTAATCCTCTAACATGCGATCGAACTTCAACTTCTCCCTTTAACTATCGCATTCTCTCTGTGCATCAACAATGACCGGGCGAAGATCATCATCGGGTACATCGTCTAGTTCCTCTTGATCTTCAGCTTCCCCCATTGCAGCATCACTGTATTTAGGGGGTGGATAGTTGTCATCATCCTCTTCTTCGTCGTTGTCTTCCATCATAACCCCTCTTTCTCCGTGCTTGGTCCAGAAATTATAGTGTGGCATGAAACCCTTCTCAAGCAGGTGGATGTGAAGGGTATTCGAGTCAGAGTAAGCCCTCGTATTCTCACAGATAGGGCATGGACAACATATAAAACCATTCTGCTTGTTTGCCTCAGCCACTTCGAGAAAATTATGCAGGCCCTTAATGTACTCGGAGGTGCGTTTGTCACCGTACATCCATTGTCGGTTCATCTCCATGCATTATATATAATTAAGTATGTCAAAAACCATTACAGAACATTATGAATAGAGAAATGACCAAATTAATAGAAGTTCATCATCACATTAAAACCAAAGTGCAGTAGTAATCAAATGTTATTACTGAAAAAATAAATACGTAAAGTTCATACATAGTTCTCATTAAGAGACATATAGCTATCTAGAGCATCTAACTAAAACTTACATTGAAACTATGTACACCATGTCAATGCAACAACAAATGCGATTATAGTTGCAACTAAGGTAACAATTGACCCAATGGCATAGTGATACCAAGCCTCAGTATGAATGGCATATTTTTTAATCTTTCTAATCTTCAAGCGCATTTTATCCATCTTGATCTTGTGATCATTGATGACATCCGCAACATGCAACTCCAATTCCATATTCTCCTCCTCAATTCTTTTCATTTTTTTCTTCAAGTAACCGTTTTCTTTTTCAACTATATTTAACCTCTCGACAAGAGGGTCGGTTGGAATTTTCAGTTCACATACCTCCTAGATAAAATCATCTATGTCACGTTGGTCCGCATAATTGTCATGAACACTAAATGAAACAAATAGTTGTAAAAGATAATATACCACATCTGAATCATAGACGGGACGAGGGCCGACGGGGGCGGATACCAAAATCATCACACTATATAATAACAAACAATAATAAAATTAAGAAAATTATACAAGTATCTATCTAAATCATACAAGTAAGAATATTTTTTCTTTTAGAAAGAAGATAAGAAGAAGAGGCTCACCGCGGTGGTGCCGGCGACGAGATCAGTGCGGGCGATCGACAGCGGTGAGGACAGGGACGGGACAGGACAGACTGGCAAACCTAGAGAAATCTTGAGAAAAATGGAGTTTGTACAAGGAGCTTCGAGAGGAGAAAGCTTAAGTGTGGCTCGGTCATTTCATCGAACATCTCATGTGCATAGGAAGTGAGCTAGAGAAACACACACCTCTCCCACGGCAGGCCAAAAAAACAGAGCAGTGGCTCTGTTCGTGGGCAGGGACGGGGGTATATATAGGGATATCTTTAGCCCCGGTTTGTGGCTAAAACCGAGACTAAAGGATAACATTTGGTCCCAGTTCCAGCCACCAACCGAGACTAAAGGTGCTGGGCCCGGAGAAAAGCCCATTGTTCCCGGTTCGTGTCTAGAACCAGGGCCATAGGGGTCAGAAAAACCGGGACCAATGGCATCCCGAGGCCCGGCCGGTGCCCTGTCCTCACGAACCGTGACTGATGCACCCTTTGGTCCCGGTTCATGAGTGAACCGGGATTAATGCCCTTACCCAGGCCTCAAGCAAAGCCCTGTTTTCTACTAGTGAAGATCTCCAGAGATCATCCATGTAAGGTCTGTCTGGTTGTTTTCCCACCTTTTCTCGTCTTTCATTCGTAAATGGTGTGCTTGATTTTATCCCTTCCTGTGCCACTGTTTTTCCTATTTCTTTTACAGCCCACCATTTTTCTTGTCTTCTGTGCTTGTGTTTCTATTTGACTGGAAGATACTGGTAGAAAAGGCTTTGAGGCGTCATTATGAGTTCTCAATTTATTCCAACTAGTTGAATGCCCCTGCGTTGCTATGGGACAAGAAACTAATGTATAGGAACATTGATAGAAATGGCATGCGTTGCTACGAGACAATAAAATTATGCGTAGAAGAAAAATGATAAAAATGTTGTTACCATTGTACAAGCCTATGCTTAGGAATGCATCTGCACAAATATCGGCTTAAACTTGCTACCATTGTACGACGTTGATCAAAACGGCATGCGTTGCTACGGGACAAAAAAATGTATAGGGACATTGATAAAAATGTCATTGTAATTCACAATCATGTGCTTACGAATGCATAGGGACAAATATCGGCTTAAACTTGCTACCATTGTACGGGCAATCGCCTCATGACAGTCAAGTTTCTTTCTTTGCTGATCGCATAAACATAATGCACATCCAAATTGACATAAAAATGCATGTGTGCAAAAAATCATCTTATAGTAAACATTAGGATTCCTCTTCAACTTGAAATGTGCTTTGACATCATATGGAAGCAAAAGCAGAGCAAATAGCTACTTATCACTTATTAAACTATTACAAAGTTGCTTCCAGCAAACAAATTGCAAGTACAAGCATACTTTTAAAAAATAATAACAATGCACTTCTAATTTCAGAGCACACACCGATCCACTTTCTCCCTTTCTAGAAGTTGGAGGACATGATGACGGCACCATCCCGTCCATATCTTCTAGCTAAGGTCCGGTCACTCCCGTTGTTGTCCACCTTAAATCCTCTTACTGCCTCCCTTTTTGCCCTCGTGTTGAAATTCTTAGTGCCATGCACCGGATAGCTCGATAACAACACCAATGGCAGTTTCTCTTGTCCAAATAGCTCATAATGCAATTAAGATTTTTAATTATAAGTAAGGAACCAAAGTAAAAGGACATTTGGGCTAGCCTAAAATCATGGAAGATTTTTAGAAATTTAATTTCCAAAGATATTAGCTACTAATGTGAAAGTATCAAGCATGGTTTGAGCTAAAATCCATATTACCATGCCTGCAAATTCCAACATTTTTAGAATCAAATTCAAGACCTTTTAGTTATGAAGCAACCACAACATAAACCAGATTGATATATTTGTGTCACAGACAGATCTAAAATAGGTAAAAAGCAAAAGGCTAGATAAGTGGACTATCATCTACAGACAAAACAAGAAAGAATAGATACATGCCTGGCAAAAGTTAAGCCTCCAGGAGTAACACTATGGTGCCCAGATAGTTTCCAACATGTGCTACTGAAAACATGTTGAAAGCTCTCTAGCAAATTGTTACATGTGAAAACTATATGGGAAAATGTTACATGTTGGAAACTATCTGGACAAATGTTACATGTTGAAAAACATGTTGGATACTATCTGGTAATTGGCTAATGACAACAAGGCGATGATTTTCACGCTGGCCATAAGGCGAAACACTTCCCATGGATCTTCTTCTTTGAAAGAAAAATGTAATCCTCACATGCACAGTGTTATGTGGTTGTGACCTAATTATAGGAGATGAAATGTAAGCAACTATGCTTCATCTGTGTATGCAAGTGCATTAACATTTCTTCACACTTGGAAGATTCCAACATGACTACATGGGCGTGCAATTATGTCCTAAAATGATTAGGCGGGTATTGTTGGTTGAATAATCGGGAGCAGGGTCATAATGCCATGTCCAACATCCTGTGGTCGGAAGTAGAAAACAGAATTGGATTAGTTATTCACGAAACAAATAGGTGTAAAAACAAAGGTAATAAATTATTTGTAGATGCATAACACGCGAAATGAGTTATGTACGTACTGGTTCATATATGGTTCCTTAAGGAAACAAAAGAAGTTGTGTACATAATAAATCAAGTAGAGAGAAGAGGAGAAACCATATGAGAAATAACAATTCAAAGATCACTCAGACCTCGCTTAATTCCACTTTCCACCTAAATATTAATACAACGATAATATAGTCATACAGAAAATAAGAGATAACCAAATTGGGCATACAAACAGTAGCACTTACAATTTTTGTTCTGTATCAAAGCATTTGTTTGCCCTTGCATGGAGAACCTGCAAGTCAAGGGATGATTCTTTCTTCTTTTATGGTACTGGAAGTTGTTCCATTAGAACCAAATAAAGACCAAGCAAAGGAGATACAATAAGCACTGATCTAAGATGAGCCCAGAGTCTATTTTGTACTGAGGGCCCCTGCAGTTTTGCAACACCAACACCTACATTGTTGTGGACTTGGACCATGGGACATGCAGACGCATGCCTTTGGTTTCAGTCCAGAAGGTGATAATGCTTGGGCCGGCAGCAAAGGCAAAACTGCAGAATTTTGATTATTTGGTCTTGTGTGCACGCCGATCTAGCTATTGTCGGTCAGCTGATGCTTTCCCTATGAATTTTGTTGCCTTAGATCGTTCCTACAACTGATGCATGGCCTCTAATGACATTCCTATCCAAGTGAGGTGAAGCCTCGTCGGAGAATTTATGGTCGCGCCACCCATCATCTCCATCTCCATCGCTATGCCCATGTACGCCATGAACAATGTAGGACCTGCTCCGACGCGGCCACCTCCACTGCTACCATTACTTTCGATGGGTTTGTACTCCGGCGATGGATTAAACAATCGGACATTGTTGAAGGAATTTTTTTGTTGCGTAGAACCATTAGAAAGGAGTTATGTTGATTCTTGTTCTACGCAATGTCATATAAACACTGCACTGCAAACAATTACCATGCATGCAAGGAACAACATATCACATTTTTTATGGCTGGAACTGGAAGCAGAAACATAAAAATGGGTGATCTTTCACCAACTGTAAAATTGATGGCGTCTAATAGTCTAGAAATATACTCTGGCTGAAGATTGTCACCAGTCTGAAATTAGCGTTTGAAGGAAGATAATGGTTATCGTGGAATTTACCGGATAGGCCACGGATCTGCCAGTCCATCTAATTTCGCAGGCTGCGATGTGCTACCGCTCGAGGTCGTCGTTCACGTGGAGGACGATGACGATAGTCGGTGGGATGAAGTGGTCGAGGTGGGGCTATCTAACCTTGCCTTTGGTCGTCTAGCCGAGATGTTGTACGCACGTGGCACGTCTCGCAGGTCGGCGGTCTTGGTTCGCCGATTGCTCCGGTGAGAGGACAGGTGGAGCCGGGCCATAAGCCTCTGTGAGGGCGCCGTCGCAGGTGCCGACTTCGTTCTCTGCCGGAGCAAAGGGATTGAGGACGGAGGCGTAGCAGGGGTCTATGGCGAGGAAAAGAAAAACTACGTGTGAGAGGGCAGTTGATGCCAAGTTGAGCGGCGAAGGAGTAGGCCGGCGGCGACGTTTTTTCTCTGGAGGAGTCGCGAGATTGAAGGAAGCCGGCGGTGGCGTTCTTTCTCGGGAGGAGTCGCGGGATTGGGGCGAGGGGTTAGGGAAAGATGGAAAAAAAATTCTATGAGACCAGGTCTCACGGATTAGCAGGTGAGACCCATCCTGATGAATGACACGTGTCATTCACAAATCACAAAGCATTTACCCCACCCCACCTAAAATCAGGAGGGAGAGATTAGATGATTTGTGATGTGTGAATGCCACGTGTCATCCATCAGGACGGGTCTCATCTGCTTTATATGAGACCTGGTCTCATATAATTTTTTTTCCGGGAAAGATGGGGCGTGGGAGGTGGGGCTTCGCTTGTGTACGTAGGCTTTTTCTTTCCTATTCAGTTTTTTTCCTTCCTTTTATGGAGGCCAGTGATACGTGCCGGTGCGCCGGCCCAAATTTCGGCCGGTCGCACCGCGCCCGTACGATTTGTTTTGGTTAGAGCTGCATGTGGCCTTCCTAATCGCAAACTGCTTCGTTAGATAGTTCTAAAAAAACTGCTTCATTAGAAAAACAAAGCAAAAGCCATGGCGCCCCACATCGTGTGCAGCCAGTAGACCTTAAGGCAACCAGCTTGCCGGGCGTCCTCGCCGCTGGCCTCAACACCAGGCGCCGATGCTCACCCTCGTAGCACCCGTCCTTGCCGGTTCCAAACAGCACGTCGTCGCCCATCGTAGCAAAACCGTGCAGCCCGACGTCTCTATTGTTGCAGCACCTAGCCGCCGCCGCCACCGTCGTAGCACATCCATCAAAGCACCACCGTACCGCCGGCTGCAGCTCTCAGCGTCACCGCTTGCACGTCGGTTTGAAGCGTTTTCTCACGCCCGTTGAAGCTTTTATCCACCCCGTCGCTGAAGTTTTTTCCCGCACCAGTTGAAGCTTTTATCCATGCCCGTTGAAGCTTTTTTTTCGTCGATGCTCGCTGCATGGGGTTGCACGAACGACGGCCACCAGTCAACGCTATGTAGCAAAAACACCTTGCCGGTCGTAGCCAAAAACAACGACGGTTACAACAAAAATCGTCGCCACCGCCCCGGGCCCCGGGTCGCATCTCCGCCATGGATGGATGTAGCAAATTTCCTTGTCGGTGGTAGCAAAAGCAGACGACGGTGGTAGCAAATCATCGTCTCCGCCGTGCTGCCAGTCTGCGATGTAGCAAAAATTGTCGCTGATTCCAGCATGCTACGATGCTAGTTCCAGCACACAACCGCTACGGTCGTAGCATCCAGCACCCCACCACCCCTCGAGCTCGCAGTGCCATGACTGTGTGGTCTTGGCCATGGTCACCACCGTCATAGTACCGCCGACAAACGATGTAGCTTCGCCGAGCTTGCAACTCCTTTCCCCATCCCATGTCGGAGTTCAGCGAGTGATTGTGAAGACGAAGGTCGAAGAAGACTTGGGTGCGCTCCTCACACGGGGAAGAAGATATGAGAAAGGGTGAGGACGAGGCACTAGAGATGACGAGAAAAAAGGAAACAACTCGTTATGAGTCAAGGGGATGGGCTAAGAAAGAAAAACAACCAACGCAAAAAGGTGATTTGCTCTCCAAAACAACCCCATGATACCTTCTTTCCCAACTGCTTCACTAGTAAAAAATATCCATGGCGCGGCCGCCGCCCTCGTCGCCGGTGGTCGCTGTCGGAGCACCCGTGCCATCGGTTCCACAGGATGTTGTGGCCATTGTAGCAAAACACCGCCGTCTAGAAGCACGCCTAATGCCTCTGTCGCCGCGCACTTATCCGCTGTTGTCGTAGCACGCCCATCGCAGACTGGCAGCACCATCGTGCTGCCCGACCACATCTCTGAAGGTACCACTCACATCGTCGGCACCCATGGTTGAAGCTTTTCGTCACACGGGTTGAACCTTTTCTCACGGGAGTTGAAGCTTTTTCCACATGTTGAAGTTTTCCCCCTTTTGGTTGAAGCTTTTTTCGAGTAAGATCGAAGATTATTCTGTGAACGTTTGCAACTTTTTTCATAGAGCAGTGCCCAGTTGAAACTTTGTACATCTTCCAGTTGAAGCTTTTTTCATCTAAGGTTGAAGCTTTTTTCTAATGGTTGCAACTTTTTCTGTTTGACTGTCCTGGTTGAAGCTTCCCCTATTGACGGTTCAAACTTTTTTGATCTAGGCTTGATGCTTTTTTTGTCAATGGTTGCAACACTGTATGCGGTGGTTCCGGCATCACGTCATAGGTCGCGTGCCATTGCTCGACGTTGCAGCCCCCTTCATGCAGCCGTCGCGGGCGTCGGTCTGTACGGCAGCCGGGTTCAGAAACACAAGGGCCGCGGTTGCAGCGTCGCCATTGCTGCTTGATGCATGCAGCACGATGGTGCAGCTGGTTCCAGCAGCCATGGCACTGGTTGTAGCGAATCAGTGGCCCAGCCAGGGGTTGGATGGCGGCCATCAGCAGGGCAACTCGATGGTCGGTGCACAGCAGCTGAGAGGAATCTGTCTCGCGGGTGCTTTATGGGAGAAAACAAGGGTGTGGGGTCGAAGACGATGTGGGATGAAACGACCGAGGAAAACGGATGATGGAGTCTCACATGTGAAGATTTTTTTTTTTTGAGAACTATGTGAAGAGATAAGGTTTGACCCTACGAGGTGCTTCCACCCCCACAGGATCGGGTTGGATCCAACGCAGCCCGCGCGGCCGGCCGAAAACTGGGCCGGTCCGCCGGCTGCAAACATTTCCCTTTTATCGAGCGACGAGGGCGTCGGTCGTGGCTTCGTGGGTGCCTTTTTCTCTTCTGATTTCTCCAGTTTTTTTTACGGCGTGAGCGTGTGAAGAGAGGTGGTGATCGAACGAGGTGGTCGAGGGGAGGTCGAACCATCACGACGTTCGATCCCCTTTAATAGTAGAGATCTGGTTGAACTTTTGCATTCTGTTTACCATCTGCCTAGGCACAGGTACAGGAGCAATAGGCAGCTTTCACAGGTCTGCAATCTATTCTAGTTTTGATCTTTGCTAGGCACCGCCGTAGAGGAGCAATAGCAAAACAATTAGTCCAGTTACATTCTGCATTAGTGTTTCACAAGGGCAGGGTCGGTCAGATTTTACTTACTCAATAACCCTAATTTAGGAAGTAGCATGACTTGTATACTCATCAATCAACCTTTAAACATGCGCCAGCTAGCATTACTACAAGTCGTGGTTGATTATTGGAACCGTTAACAGACACATCCAAGACACATCGATGTGACGCTAAGTGAAGCTAGACATATATAGCTGGCAAGGAAGAACCAGAAGGCTGCATGCAGAGCCCAGGGGTGTTAATCCTCTTTTCGAAGAAAAAAATGATAACTACCAAAGTGAAGCACCATCGATTCTCATAAAGTAATGTGACCACATTTAGATACATTATAACCGAGCTCTTTTCCAGCATTCTCAGGCCACCAGCGTCGCCAACCGTCTGATCATCACTTTTGAGCCTTTCTGGTAGTTAATTAAGAACAGTAAAACTGCACCCTTCCCAGCCCTCTCAGGCCCCTGATGATTTCGGCCGTCCGATCTCGTGGTTTGCTTCTTACTAGCCGTTCGATGCAATTTTGAGTCGAGAGCGGGGGTAACTGTTCTGAGGGACGCTGCTCCGGTAGAAAAGTCGGAGATCTGGGGTTAACTGGGCTTTCAACCGCACGAAGCCCATGTACTGCTCGACCTTTCTTCTCCCTTCCGTCACATTCCACCGCTTGGTCTATCTCGCGTAGGGATGGTAATGGGTACTCTTTACCCACGTACCCTGCAGGTAAAACCCCTATTAGGTAAGGGTATGGGATAAAACATTATCTATGGGTATATAAATATGGAAGTGTTAAACCCATCGGGTAGAGCGGGTACGGGTATGGGATCATATAACCCATACCCATGTACCCATATATAATCCATATGAACTCAAAATTATCTCTACACTTTGTGATGAATTTGTGAGCTCAAAATATATGACTATGTGATGATGTTTTGATGTGTTGTTTTTTACGAGAAAGTGATGTTGTTTATTAAATATGTTGTTGTTTATGATGTCTTGTTGTTTAAAACTGGGTGTTGTTGTTATAATCTATTGTTGTTTATAGATTATAATTATATGTTGTTTTTTATGTCTATGAGTTGTTCAAACTGATGCTTTGCAAACATGGGTAATTTAACCCACGGGTATCCATCTACCCTATTGGGTAACGGGTATGGGAAAAGACTGTACCCATTGGCGCGTATGGGTAAGGATGATGGGTAAGCTCAGAGGGGATGGGTAAGGGTATGGGGTGGCTCCACCCGTACCCAAACCCTGCGGGTGCCATCCCTAATCTCGCGTCCCCTATCTCGCAGCGCCCCCTCCAATCCCCGACCTCTCCTTGGGCACTCCTGACACCGCCGCCGGCAACCCCTCCCTTCCGCCCGAAGTCTCCACGCTCGCGTCATGTAAAACCTTCGCTCCGTCCCGTCTCCACTTGGTATTTTTCCCTCGCCCAATCCCCGCCCACATCAAACCCTAGGGGCACGTCCGACTCTAACGTGCCCTGTCAGATCCAATCGGGGTGGCGCCGTCGACGCGGGGGCTGGGTAACGCGGGCGCTCTGTCGCCGTGTGCGGTAGAGCAGACGTTCGCCAACTCGATATCCACACCACACCTCCCCCTGCGGCTGCTCTGATCCTTCCTTTTGTGCCCATATTGTTGTTGCTTGGCTGCCTCCTCCGGCTCGCTACTTGCATCTGCATCACCATGTTCAACCGTGGGGCAAGTACTTTAGCTGATTGGGGTTCTCATATGTGCCTCTGATTTAAGCGAAGATTGTGGATCTGGCTGGCATTGATGTTCTATAGGTTGTAAGCATTTTCAATCGTGTTACTGCTTTGCCTACACAGATTCTTTGTAAGAAAAAACCCAGTTGAAATCTATGCCATGCTGCAAATTTGGTTGTAGTACGATCTGGTTTTAGGGGTCAGATTTTGTTGACATGACTACATCACTACTTTCTATCACTGGATGTAGTACTGTTTAGTATTTGAAGAACTAATCTCCGTACCTTTCTAAATTAACCAGACATGTCATAATAATGAGAACCATTGTTGCCTCTGTGCGCTAACTTCCAACTCCTATATTGGGTTTTACCCTTTTGATATGGCTTTTGCTAATAAAGTCTTTCTTATGTGTTGGGTTTCAGGCTTTGATGCAGCAGTTGCTGGGTGTTTCTTTGCCATTCAGACTGTATTGCGGCCCCTCAAAGCAGAAAAAGCACATCCTTTTAGGACTGCTATGATACTAATGGCATAAGTTATATCATCTATTGTATGAAATGTTTTGCTTGGAGAAAGACCAACTTTTACGGTGCCAACATATGAGCTGATATCTACTGTTGGTACAGGCCCTGATTCTTTTAATATTTATTTAACTGTAAGAGTGGAGATTTATTTATCCATTGCAATTTGGATATATTATCATAACCATCTTTTTCATCATGTTGTAGGACACATCTTGCATACTTTTGTATGACAGCTATTGCAATTCATCAAACCCAAACACACAGCTTTACGTTTTTGTTCAAAAAAAATTAAATTGTTCAAAAAAAACTTTATGTTTTTGTTGTGACATTTGTTACAAGGCTGAGATCCAGTTTTGTCACAAAGTTTAGTACTTGCCTATTCTATATAGGCTTCAAGTCCTAGCGACACAAAATAGAGAACACTGCACCATATAGTGGCACATAAAGCTTGCATCTCCCATATGATAATTTGTAGTATAAATTTCTGGCTAGAGTGATTAGATGGACCTAAAAGAAAATTACAATCACTGCCACGTATTTGTAGAAAGTTATAAATTTGGAAACAAATTGTAGCATCTTCTTTACTGTTATCTTCCATTTAAATGATGTTGGTCTTGTCATCTTTACATGTTGCTTTCCATGCTATGCAGCTTGACTTCGATTCAAGTACATAGACCTGAATGCAGACACCATTTTGACTGGAAGGTTTTTCTTTTTGATTCTTTTAGACCAGCAAACATCATTGTGTAATTCCATCTCTGGATACTTTTGCGCAGCTCTATAATTTAGTAAACCTACTAACAACATAGTTAATTGAAATATTTTGTCTTTTTCTTTTGCTCAGCTTGCAGGTAGCAATGTACTTGAAAAGTCTAATCTGCAACCTTTCACTCAAATCCCATAAAAATAAGATGACAAAAAATTTAGGCTTGTATTGCAATTTATATTATCAATGGTTTTTTGATGTATTAAATTTCTCAAGCCACCTTTTCTAACATAGTAAAGCTATGTTTAGAAGTATCCAATAATTGATTTGTGAAGAGATCAGAGACGTGCTTACCCAATATCGTAAATAATGAATGTACCTATACAATAATTAGTTGGGTACCTTATTTTAGTTTGAGGTTCATAATTTTGAAAGGTGTTATTTTTCAATTGAACTCTGGATTGTTATTGTTGTTCTACATACTGTTATGCAGTGTTGTCCCACCTTATGATAATTGACACACTAATAGGGAAAAGCCTAGCAGTAGTGCTAGTTTTTGGCATATCAGTAGCGCGGGTACCGCGCTACTGATACGGCGCTATAGCTAAAGCTTACCAGTAGCGCATGTTGGCACGCGCTACTGCTATATCTACTTAGTAGTAGCGCATGCTCCAACAACCGCTACCGGTAATTACTAGTGGCGCTTCTCTCTGCCCGTGATACTACTATTATTCCGTATTCTATTTTTTTTAATTTTAGTTCGTATTCATACACCTTTATACAATTTTTCATATGGTAGCAATTTAGAGATTGTTTTAACATTATAATGAGTTATTAAATCACTAGGTGAAAGAACTGCGGATTAGATTCAAATGGATGGATCCTAAGTGATCAAATAAAACTAATCCACGGTTCTTTCACCCAATGATATAATAACGTACTCATCATCATCATCATCATCATATTAATATAAAAACTCTTGAATCATATCATCACCAACAACACTAGCTAATAATCATCATAGTTATACCACCAACACAATTTAATCATCATAGTCATAGCTAATCACCACTAACACTAGCTAATAATAATCATCATAGTCATCACCACCAACACTCATTCTAGCTAGCTAATCACTCCTACTTCTCTCTCTCTCTCAGGTAAAATATCATAGAACATGTGGAGCGCTCCTGATTCATCATATTGAAGCATGCAGATGAACTTGTCTCCTAATTGTGGATTGCGCTTCTGATTGCTGCCCCCTAGTACTTCTCTGTGATCCTTCACAATTTTGTTCCAGTCTTTGACTATTAACACTTGCTCGCTTCTAGAAATCCTGAATGCATTAATGTGCAATGTAGGATGTCTTGGTCGTATGCTAACCATGGACATGCGACCTTTAACCTCGATCCACTGAGGCACAACTATTATCGGGAGGCCTTGTTGAAGAACATCGTAGTAACATACTTGGCAATGAAGTTTAGCTTAAAAAATAATGTATGCAAAAGATGCACTGAGGACAAATAGTAAAAATCTTACCATCTTTCCTAAATAGATGTGACCGTAGTTCAATAAGAACACTATTGGTCGCACGTTTTGAGTACTAAGATTTCCATGTTTAGGAAAATAATTTGCCTTACAGTATGAAGATCCTCAAGCCATGAAACATAATGACTTGTCTCCTCGCAGTTTAGTTTAGCCTTGAGACAGTAGTAGGTCCTGTCTACCAAGCGTTGGACATGTTTGCTTGAATGGAAATAAGCTGTCCATAGAAAATCAGTTGTTAAATATTTTTTAATAAACAATATCTAAGACATGAATATGGTTGAGAAACTTACATAATGGTAGAACTAGAGGCGTCTGCACATCGACCCAGATGTCAATATTATCTTCAATATCATCTTCCGGACGAATATCAAAGGTGATAAGCATATCAAACACAAATGCATAAGCCTTACATAGTGCTCTCCATTGTTTGCATTCAAAATGGGTGTAGGCGTCTGCATTGTATAATTTTGCGGGAAAACTATAACCATGCTCGGTCCTCAAGTTAACTCCTTTTACCTCCATAGTTTCCATAGTACTGAAACCAACCTTACCCAAGACATACATTCTTGCATGGCAGGGGATACGATAGTAGAATAGAAAAAAATTAAAATTATAAGTTGAAGAAAAAGAAGCATAAGTGATGCTTAATTACGAAAAAAGACTTGTCGTTGTGACTTGTTGTATTCACTTCGAAGTTCTCATCCAACTTGATACTGAAGCGCCTACCACCAACTAGGTGAGGCCTGTCGCACAGGCCGCGCTCGTTTTTGCAGTATTCGCACATACCAAATTCCTTTTCGTCGTCAGACATTTCCTATGTTCATAGTTGAAACATTAATTAAAAATCAACCAAAGGCAACTACCAGGAAACTCAACACACAGATCACTATTACTCAATATGCAATGGGTATGTCAGGACCCTGATCCTAAGTCACACCGATCTAGCATGTAACACATCATATCACTATGCGGCCTTATGCACGGTATTCCCACGGGTGCCACCTTACCTGGCCCCGGACCGTTTACGCCTTTTGGCTCACGTATATGATAGGGCCGCTAGCATCCATATGACAAAGAACCCGGACCGACATGACTAGTCGTAAACCCAAGGTGGCGCTAACTTACAGGGACAAGCATACATGACCCAGCAACGAACGTGTCGATCAACAACGTACAAACCCCAAGTCGTAGCAAGCTACAAGGACTTAAAGGAACAACGGTGACATTTCCCCGAAGGGACAGACACAGGAACGAAGAAGGACACATGCCGGCCAGCCTAAGTGTTCCGGAGTACTAGCAAGCTACAATGGCTCAGTGGAAGCACTAGGAGACGTTTCCCGGTAAGAGAGGCTACCAAGAATACAACTAGGTTGTCGGATCCAACACATACCAAGCATTTCAATAATCATACACACAATATGCTCGATATGTGCAAATACAACATGTCATCACAACATGACTCTACAACTCAGAGTATTTATTCAATAGGCTCCGAGTAGCCAAGTATTACAAACTTGGGTCTCATGACCCAACATTAAGAGCATACAAACAACGGAAGCATAAAATGTCTAAGTATAGACAACTACAAATGAAACGGGCTGGAAAGCCTGACTATCTACAAGACCCCCCACAGGGCACAAGATCGTAGTTGAGGTAACAAGCTAAACGTCGAAGTCCATGCGGAACTACTAGTGAGACTGGAGTATCAATGCAAAACATAAAATTAAGCAAACATGAGTACAAATGAACCCAGCAAGACTTACATCAGAACTATCAACATATGCATCATTATCAACAAAGGGATGGTGGGGTTTAACTGCAGCAATCCAGCTTTGACTCGGTGGCTATCCTGAACTGCAACTGCAAGCAACTCTCTTGAGGTGGAGCTCACGAGTCCACATATTCACCATATCAATACACCACATGCATAGCACTCACGCTTATCTTGCGCATTATAGAGAATCCACTTTCGCTTGTCTATGAACTGTATAGGCAACCTAGAGGTCCTTTACCACGGATGCGGCTATTCAAATAGATGACGTTAACCCTGCAGGGGTGTACTTCTTCACACACGCTTTCACCACTTATCTCCGTTTACACGACATGTACTCGGCAACCTTCAAGCGGAAGCCCAGCGAGGGTGTCGGCCATGACCTGACTAACCACACAAGTCCCTAGTCCAGGTTTATCGCCTATTTAGGTTCCATCCGTAGGGAGTCCGGCCGAGGTTTCCACATACGACCCCGAACAATGTGTACAGGGTTCCGAGACACGAAACGGGCGCCCGACATACCTGGCTACGTGCCTACCGCATCACAGCCCACCCCTCGGGTCAGCGCTGCGCACGGCCTCTAGCATACTACAAACCCCAGAAACTACTTGCAACTCCCGGACAGAGGACAGGGCTGTTAATAAGTCGAGAGGGTCCATTGGTTTCGGGCCTAACGCGTGGTAGTAGTTGTTCATGGATCACAAACACAGAACTCGGTTCCTGAGGATGGTTTCAATGAGACAACCGACCATGTACTCCTACATGGCCTCTCACTACTACCTTTACCAAATCGTGTTCACACAATTAGCTCACACACATTAGGACATGTTCATCACCATTCCAACTCATTCCCGATGAATCAGACCTGACTCAACTCTAAGCAGTAGCCGGCATGACAAACAAGCATAATGAGTAGGCACATCAGTGCTCAAACAACTCCTACTCATGCTAGTGGCAATGACAGGTCATGCAGAGGAAAGGGGTTCAACTACCGCAGCATGTAACAGATGAATCGTTGTTGTTATAATGCAGTAAAAGAGAGCAGGAGAGAGAGAGTGGGATTGTATCGGAATGAACAAGGGGTTTTTGCTTGCCTGACACTTCTGAAGATGGTATAACTCTTCATCGGTGTCATCGAACACATCGTCGGAACATCATCTACTGAGAGGGGACAAATACCGGCAAACAAGGAGGAACACATTCAATGCAATGCTCAATATGATGCATGATCATGACATGGCAAAATGAGGTGTTGGGCTAATGCAACTACAACCAGATGGGTTTGAGTCATTTTGAACCAAAGGTTCAACCACAAACTCAAATTATGAATTTAAATAGTGCCTTATCATGTTTTGCACTAAACAGCAAGGTTAAGTTATTTAAATATGCATGAAACCAGTACATTTGGATAGATTGGATTTTTCTGATCATTTTTCATATATAAATCTTTGAATTTGGGGTTACAGATTAATTTCTATGATTTGTAGAAGTTAGCACTATTTTCTAGAATTTCCTGAATAAGAATAAATTCAGAAAAAGCCATTACTACGTCAGCATTGCGTCAGCAGGTCAACTATGCGGTCCGGGTCAAACCTGACCAATGGGACCCACTAGTCAGTGAAACAACTAATTAATAGGGTTAATTAGTGTTAAGTTAAATACTAACCTAAGTTAAATAAGGCCTGGGCCCACATGTCAGTGAGTCAGTGGCTTAACTAAAATTAGTTATTAACTTAACCAAAAAGTTAACACGGTCGGGCCAACACGTCAGCGGCCCTGGGGAGGTCAAACAGGGGTTAAACCCCGGGTCAACTCACCGGAGTTGACCCGCGGCTTGTCGCCGGCGACGCTAGAGATGACGGAGGGGCTCGGGGTTCCTCCTTCGATGGCCAAATGGCCGACGGAGGGCATCTACGTGACGCGAGCACTCGTCCGCGTCGAGTGGTGGCTGTGGTTGAGCTTGGGATGGCCGGAGTCATCACCGGCATCGACCTTGCCGGTCGCCGGAGCTCGGGTGAGCTCGGGATCGACACTACGGTGAGCGGGGTAGCTTGTGTGGGGCACCTACATGCTCTACGCGGCGCGGGGAGGAAGCTGGACATGACGGACGGACCTTAGGGGGCGGCGAGCACAGGCGGCGGCGCGTGCGGGCGAGCAAGGTGCGGTGGCTACTGCACACGAGGGCGAGAACAGAGAGGGGAGAAGGGTCAGTTTCTCACGGCGAATGCAGGGGAGCGAACGGCGAGCTCGGGGAGGTACGGACGATGACGTAATGGCGATGGCGATCTCAGTTGCCTGAGGGTGAAGAAGCCGGCGCCAAGTACGAGGCAGAGCTTCCCGGCTTGCATGGCTCGCTGGGGGTGACGAGGGCGACGGCGCGGAGCTCACGGACACGTCAGAGGGGCAAGGGGGCGGTGGCTGCGGCAGCAGCGAGCGGCGGTAACGAGTGCACTCGGTGGGGAGAATAGAGGAGGGGAAGAGAGAGAGAGAGGTCCAGGGCGTCCAGGCTTCGCGCTGGCATCGTCTAGGTGCGACGAGGGGGGGCCAGGTAGGCTGGGAGGAAGGAGGTGGCCGGGGCGCATGCGTGCGTGCGTCGGGCACACGCTCGTCCTCCTGGTAGAGGAGGAAGACGACAGGGGAGGAGGTGGTGGTGGGCTAGGCCGCCTGGTGAGCAGGCCACGTGAGGTAAGCCCAGGTTAGTTTCCTTTCTCTCACTTTTTTCCTTTTTGTTTCAGTTTCCTATTTTCTGTAACTTCAGGGCTTTATTAAAAAATAACTAGGCACTACCAAAAATAATGAAACTGACTATGGCAACTGTTTGGAATATTTTCAACAGTAAACATTTCACTTTGTGATTATTTGGGCATTTAAAATATTTAATAGAATTTAAATGCCCAAATGCAAATACCATATGATTTAATTCAGTGACCCAAGTTGTCCTAGAAAAATGTGAACCATTTTTGACAGTGGTTCTAGACCAAGGCAAAGATGATGAACATTTTAGAAGGGCATTTCGGGTTCATTGAAAAAATATTTTAGTAAGCCCTAGTTGGATTAAGTGGTGTTGGGGGTTTTTGCCATCCCCATTTCAAGCTTCTAAGAAATTTAAACATGATGCAAACATTATGCAACACCAAGCAGAACTAGAAGCTAGGGATGTGACAACTCACCCCCACTAAACAACAATCTCTTCTCGAGATTCAAGCGTAGGCTAAGATGAAGGGGGGATGTAGACTAATACAATCTTCACGATCCAGATTGCACGTCATAAGTATGTTGAGTCGATCACCATCTTTGTCCCAATGTCCTGCTCTGAGAACTCCAACCAACATGACAACGAGAGGAGTAGGAAAACTCTAGAAGGATCGATCTTCTCCAAGATCGAACAACTCAGGATCAACTCACGGAGTGAGACATTGAAACATCTCTCGAGCTGACACATGAAGCATACATCCAAAGGGATGGAGTGAAACAGATGATGACGGTTCACTAGGTAGACAACAATTTCACACTTAAAAGGTTGGTGAGCGGTTGTCAATGTAGCGAGGAGTTGAGTTGCCATGATACCATAACGAGACATCTTGGAGGAGGGTGACTCGTAGAATCATCCCTTAAGTGGCAAAAGAATTCCTTTTGATACATGGATCATCGAAACTCTCTAAACCAGCCTAGGGCAATTCACCAACACTTGTTTGGCAGAGTGCGACGGAATGGCATACGTAGACTAGAATGGATGGTGTGGATTACCTTGTTGAAGACAACGCAAGGCATGTTTTTGCTTATCATCGAAAATGGATGGAACCCATGGTAGGATCACTTTGAAGATGATCCTGACCAGTAATTACTAGGAAGGGTAGTCCATAGTAGGATGGCACAATGGCGGTGCAAGCTAGGAACAAAATGCAAATGTCGGGAATGATTCTAGTAACTGGGGAGAAGCTCAACGGTAGAGAGTGATTCCACTGTTTGAATGGTTATAGCATAATCGAAGAAACTGGGAGCAATCCCAGTTGGTGCCGGCGACAACACCTAGTGCTTGCGCGTGCTCTCAAGAACTTGAGCATTTCCATATTCACCAAGGTTTTACCAACATCCGTGTCAAGGATCCCCGCAACACAACATACTACCATGATGAATATTGGTGGAGGATGCAGATGCAAAGAAAGATAACACCTTCTCAGATTTCACCTTAGCGAGGCCAAGGAGACGAAATCTGGATGATCGAATGAGAGACATTTAGCACTCCGCTTCTAATGTTCTCCTTGATGTGCTAGCGTAACTTTGATATCTATAACATCAAGTAAAAGGTCAGACTTCGGGAGCTCAAGAATCCATAAGGAATAACTTTTGGAGTGAATCCTATGAAAACCTTATGGGGAGGTGGCCAACTTCTTCAATGAAGATACTACAATAATAGGTCTTTCGGCTAGGTGTGTTGGCCAAGACATCCACTTTACTGGGTTATAGAGAGACCGATATTACAGTTCCTGGGAAACGTTCCGACCATCATATGTGCTGAAGATTCAGATCTGGTTGGTGTCAGGATATTCCAGACTCGTCAAGTCTAGAGAGAAAAATGAAAGCTTGCAACCCAAATCGATGAGATGACGTTGCGAGATTCTCGGGGAATGAACTGTGATAGCAAGCTCCAAAACATGAGCTAGTTCTTCTACATACATGTGAACACGCTGTCCCAGACAAGCATGACCACATAGTAGTCTTACATTAAAACACTACCGAGTTCAGGTGGGGAACCATCAACGAGGATATCGAAGTCCTTATATAAGTCCGGATTAGCTCTTATGAAGGAACTCCTTCTCCTTGAACAAATCAGTCAGTGGCTTGGTGTGCTAGGGACACATATAGAATGAAGGATGCAAGTCTTCAAACCACGGAATAGTTCGCACGTATGCATGATCGATTTGGGATGATTCTAGAGGAAGCAACATTTATCTTCTCGAATCCATGGTGGCAACTTGCATTAAAAGCACATGAATTAGAGGAAGTCACTTCTTCCATCCGGGCATATGCTTCATGCACGGGACATGGAGATAATGCTTATAAAAGTTTCCAACGCTAGCTTAATGTACAACAAAATCATGGGGAGGACATGGATGTTGTCGATGGGCTCAACAACAATTCATCCAGGTTTCCATATAAATGGAATTCCGCAATCATGTGAACAAGGTGATAGCATTGATAAGACCACGGATATAATGGTGTATGCTTGAGGGATCAACCACGAGTAAGCCAACATTATGAACATCGTTGGTTTTGTTGATGATAGACCACACTCAAATCAAAGTTTCGATAAGACAATAGATCCAACAATTGACAATGAGGATCAATGAATGAAGATATCATCTTTCTTCAGCACACACACACACAAAGATATCCCTTTGGAATGAACTAATCGAACAAGCTTTTATCTTCCAACTCTCCAAGGTGTCGTTTAGCTCAACCAACTAGCTCAAGGGTACCCAACACAGAATCTTGGAAAATGGGTTGTTTACAAGAAACCAACTTGATCACGAGCTCAACATAGTAGTCAGGTGACAACCTGATGATGCTCCCGAGAAGACATTCGTAAAATCACGAACCACGGATATGTTGCTAAGCTCGGGAGCAATCTTCCTTTTCAGGGCAAGACGATATGATCAAATAAGCAAGGATTAGCACTATCCTAACTCATTGACCGAAAAGTGCACCGAAAATAAGGACTAGGTAGCACAATTGGTCCTTTACCTAACATGCTGAGGATGAAATTATTGTCCTTTAACTACCAAGCAATGGAGTTGCTAGGAGTATTGATTTCACACATCACAATTCACTTGGCGGAATTCCGGTTACAATAACACGAAAACCGATGAATGAACAATGATGGAAGTATCACAGTATCAAGGAGTCGTAAGAAGTGGTGCAATTCTCATGACAATCCCGATGTAAAGAGGGTAACAATCGCAGGTGGAACGGAACAATAGCTAGATTAGTATTTTGATCTGCGGAGCATGACTGCTTTGACCCAATCCTAGATATGGATAAGGTACCGGACTTCGTTTCTCCTATTCATTCTGGAATAGAATGGCTTGACGGACCACAAGGGTAATAGGCATCGATGAATGAATGCACGCATACTCTTGACTATCAATTGATAGACGAAGGGCAGAAGACAACTAAAGAGGGACAACTCAAAAGAACATACGATTTTTTGAGTTGTGGATGCATAAATTAGTATGTCGAGCAAAGCTCAACATTTTTTCGGATAACCCATGCAGGAAGGTAGGACTAGCAGAGTCACAATATTGAATGGAGAACTCATAGAGAGTACTCTTGTTGTGATCTTTTGGTTCAGCGAGGAACTTCTGCCATAAGCAGTTCATAGTATTTGGAAGAAGGAAATACCACGGACCTCAAGGGCTAATGCAAAGGTTACTAATATCCTAGAGGAACTAGCAAACACTATCAACATGAGGTAAGTAGGGTGAATCTCGGGTTCAAGAACCCAGGAATAGAATGACTACTAACTAAATGGCATCACAGGATGCTTTAGAGAATAATGGCCAGAATCATCACACTGGGAACACAAAACATGGCTAGAGTACTAGGTGATCCTCTAAGACACCTAGGTTCATAATAATAGCTCCAACATATATATTGGGGCAATGAAGTACCTCAACACACTTATTAGTGTGGTTAATCTGGCACAAAGGACATCAAGATTAGAGGGAAAGGATTTTGCAAATGCATTAGACTATTTCAAAACCTAGGGTGACTCGGACAGCATAACGGTTGTAAATGCTTGAAAAGATTTGAGACATCCTGCAAAATGGTGGCATAACCACTCGATCATCATAATGTGAAGGTTCTGAGACCAATTATGAACACACAGAGGTAGTAGAGACTAAACTGAGGCTTGAATCCATCAATCCTATAAGTTTACAGATTAGTAACACGTGATCCTGATAGAAAAAAGAGAAATCTTGGTTCCTTAACCCCGTTGGAAAGATGGGATGACTCGGATCAGAAGGCATAAGGTAAAGGAGTAAAAAGAGCCTTACGTTACCATCCACAATCAATTCCCTTATATAACTAAAGAATTTCTAGACTCAACTTTGACCAGTTTGGCTTCGTGATCCTACAGGCAGTCAGGCTCTGATTGTTGGGGAACGTAGTAATTTCAAAAAAAATCCTACGCAGATGCAAGATCATGGGGATGCATAGCAACGAGCGGGGAGAGTGAGTCCACGTACCCTCGTACACCGAAAGCGGAAGCGTTAGCACAACGCGGTTGATGTAGTCGTAAGTCTTCACGATCCGACCGATCCAAGTACCGAATGTACGGCACCTCCGAGTTCAGCACACGTTCAGCTCGATGACGTCCCGCGAACTCCGATCCAGAAGAGACCGATCCAAGTACTGAACGTACGGCACCTCCGAGTTCAGCACATGTTCAGCTCGATGACGTCCCGCGAACTCCGATCCAGCAGAGCTTCACGGGAGAGTTCTGTCAGCACAACAGCATGATGACGGTGATGATGTTGCTACCGACGCAGGGCTTTACCTAAGCACCGCTACGATATGACCGAGGTGGAATATGGTGGAGGGGGAACCGCACACGGCTGGGAGAGATCAACAGATCAACTTGAGTGTCTTGGCGTGCCCCCCTACCCCCGTATATAAAGGAGCAAGGGGGGAGGCGGCCGGCCAGGAGGAGGGCGCGCCAAGGGGAGTCCTACTCCCACCGGGAGTAGGATTCCCCCCCCCCCCCGTTCCAAGTTGGAGTAGGAGAGGTAGGAAAGAGGAGGGAGAGAAGAAGGAAAGGGGGGCTGGCCCCCACACCCAATACGGATTGGGCTTGGGGGGGCGTCCCCTCCTAGGATTCCTCCTCCTCTATTCCACTAAGGCCCAACAAGGCCCATACACTCCCCGGTGAATTCCCGTAACTCTCTGGTACTCCTATAAATACCCGAATCACTCGGAACCTTTCCGTTGTCCGAATATAGTCGTCCAATATATCGATCTTTACGTCTCGACCATTTCGAGACTCCTCGTCATGTCCCCGATATCATCCGGGACACCGAACTACCTTCAGTATATAAAAACACATAACTCATAATATAAATCGTCACCGAACGTTAAGCGTGCGGACCCTACGGGTTCGAGAACTATGTAGACATGACCGAGACACATCTCCGGTCAATAACCAATAGCGGAACCTGGATGCTCATATTGGCTCCCACATATTCTACGAAGATCTTTATCGGTCAAACCGCATAACAACATACGTTGTTCCCATTGTCATCGATATGTTACTTGCCCGAGATTCGATCGTCGATATCTCTATACCTAGTTCAATCTCGTTATTGGCAAGTTTCTTTACTCGTTCCATAATGCATCATCCCGCAACTAACTCATTAGTCACAATGCTTACAAGGCTTAAAGTGATGTGCATTACCGAGAGGGCCCATAGATACCTCTCCGACAATCGGAGTGACAAATCCTAATCTCGAAATACACCAACTCAACAAGTACCTTCAGAGACACAGTAGAGCACCTTTATAATCACCCAGTTACGTTGTGATGTTTGATAGCACACAAAGTGTTCCTCCGATAAACGGTAGTTGCATAATCTCATAGTCATAGGAACATGTATAAGTCATGAAGAAAGCAATAGCAACATATTAAACGATCAAGTGCTAAGATAACGAAATGGGTCAAGTCAATCACATCATTATCTAATGATGTGATCCCGTTAATCAAATGACAAGTCATGTCTTTGGCTAGGAAACTTAACCATCTTTGATTCAACGAGCTAGTCAAGTAGAGGCATACTAGTGACACTTTGTTTGTCTATGTATTCACACATGTACTAAGTTTCCGGTTAATACAATTCTAGCATGAATAATAAACATTTATCATGAAATAAATAAATAAATAATAATTTTATTATTGCCTCTAAGGCATATTTCCTTCAGTCTCCCACTTGCACTAGAGTCGATAATCTAGTTCACATCATCATGTGATTTAACGCCAATATTCATATTTGTATATGATTAACACCCATAGTTCACATCGTCATGTGACCAACACCCAAAGGGTTTACTAGAGTCAATAATCTAGTTCACATCGCTATGTGATTAACACCCAAAGAGTACTATGGTATGATCATGTTTTGCTCGTGAGAGTAGTTTAGTCAACGGGTCTGTCACATTCAGAGCCGTATGTATTTTGCAAATATTTTATGTCTATAATGCTCTACACGGAGCTATTCTAGCTAATTGACCCCACTTTCAGTACGTATCCAGATTGAGACTTAGAGTCATCTTGATCGGTGTAAAATCTTGCATTGATGTAACTCTTTACGACGAACTCTTTATCACCCCCATCACTGAGAAACATTTCCTTAGTCCTTACTAAGGATAATCTTGACCGCTATCCAGTGATCTACTCCTTGATCAAAATTGTACTCCCTTGCCAAACTCAGAGCAAGGTATACAATAGGTCTGCTACACAGCATAGCATACTTTATAGAACCTATGATTGAGGCATAGGGAATGAATTTTCATTCTCTTTCTATTTTCTGCCATGGTCGGGTTTGAGTCTTACTCAACTTCACACCTTGCAACACAGGCAAGAATTCCTTCTTTGACTATTCCATTTTGAACTACTTCAAAATCTTATCAAGGTATGTACTCATTGAAAAATCTTATCAAGCTTCTTGCTCTATCTCTATAGATCTTGATGCTCAATGTGTAAGCAGCTTCACCGAGGTCTTTCTTTGAAAAACTTTTATTCAAGTATCCTTTTATGCTATCCAGAAATTCTATATCATTTCCAATCAACAATATGTCATCCACATATAATATCAGAAATGCTACAGAGCTCCCACTCACTTTCTTGTAAATACAGGCTTCTCCAAAAGTCTGTATAAAACCATATGCTTTGATCACACTATCAAAGCATTTATTCCAACTCCGAGAGGCTTGCACCAGTCCATAAATGGATCGCTGGAGCTTGGAGAGTTTGTTAGCACCTTTTGGATTGACAAAACCTTCTGGTTGCATCATATACAACTCTTCTTTAATAAATCCATTAAGGAATGCAATTTTGACATCCATTTTCCAGAATACGTAAAATGTGGCAATTGCTAACATGATTCAAACAGACTTAAGCATCGATACGAGTGAGAAAATCTCATCGTGTTCAACACCTTGAACTTGTCAAAAAACCTTTTGCGACAAGTCAAGCTTTATAGATAGTAACACTACTATCAGCGGCAGTCTTCCTCTTGAAGATCCATTTATTTTCTATGGCTTGCCGATCATCGGGCAAGTCCACCAAAGTCCACACTTTGTTCTCATACATGGATCACATCTCAGATTTCATGGCCTTCAAGCCATTTCACGGAATCTGGGCTCATCATCGCTTCCTCATAGTTCGTAGGTTCATCATGGTCTAGTAACATGACTTCCAGAATAGGATTACTGTACCACTCTGGTGTGGAGTGCACTTTGGAAGACCTACGAGGTTCTGTAGTAACTTAATCTGAAGTTTCATGATCATCATCATTAGCTTCCTCACTAATTGGTGTAGATATCACTGGAACTGATTTCCGTGATGAACTACTTAGCAATTCGGGAGAAGGCACAATTACCTTATCAAGCTCTACTTTCCTCCCACTCACTTCTTTCGAGTGAAACTCCTTCTCTAGAAAGGATCCATCTTAGCAACGAATGTCTTGCCTTTGGATCTGTGATAGAAGGTGTACCCAACAGTTTCCTTTGGGTATTCTATGAAGACGCACTTCTCCTATTTGGGTTCAAGCTTATCAGGTTGAAACTTTTTCACATAAGCATCACAGCCCCAAACTTTAAGAAACGACAACTTTGGTTTCTTGCCAAACCACAGTTCATAAGGTGTCGTCTCAACAGATTTTGATGGTGCCCTATTTAAAGTGAATGCAACTATCTCTAATGCATAACCCCAAAATGATAGTGGTAAATCGGTAAGATACATCATAGATCGCACCATATCCAATAAAGTGCGGTTACGACGTTCGGCCGCACCATTACGCTGTGGTGTTCCATGTGGCGTGAGTTGTGAAACTATTCCACATTGCTTTTAAATGAAGGCCAAACTCGCAACTCAAATATTCTCCTCTACGATCAGATTGTAGAAACTTCATTTTCTTGTTACAATGATTCTCCACTTCACTCTGAAATTCTTTGAACTTTTCAAATGTTTTAGACTTGTGCTTCATTAAGTAGATATACTCATATCTTCTCAAATCATCTATGAAGGTCAGAAAATAACGATACCCGCCACGAGCATCAACACTCATTGGACCGCATACATCGGTATGTATTATTTCCAACAAGTTAGTAGCTCGTTCCATTGTTCCAGAGAACGGAGTTTTAGTCCTCTTGCGCAAAAGGCACAGTTTGCAAGCATCAAATGATTCATAACCAAGTGATTCCAAAAGTCCATATTTATGGAGTTTCTTCAGGTGCTTTATACCGATATGACCCAAACGGCAGTGCCACAAATAAGTTGCACTATCATTATCAACTTTGCATCTTTTGGCATCAATATTATGAATATGTGTATCACCACGATCGAGATCCAACAAACTATTTTCATTGGGTGTATGACCATCGAAGGTTTTATTCATGTAAACAGAACAACAATTACTCTCAGACTTTAAATGAATAACTGTATTGCAATAAACATGATCAAATCATATTAATGCTCAATGCAAATGCCAAATAACATTTATTTAGGTTTAACACTAATCTCAAAAATATAGGGAGTGTGCGATGATGATTATATATATATCAATCTTGGAACCACTTCCAAGACACATCGTCACTTCACCCTGAACTGGTCTTTGTTTATTCTGTACCTCCTGTTTTGAGTTACTAATCTTAGCAACTGAACAAGTATCAAATACCCAGGGGTTACTATAAACACTAGTAAGGTACACATCAATAACATGTATATCAAATATACCCTTGTTCACCTTGCCCTCCTTCTTATCCACCAAATATTCAGGGAATTTACGCTTCCAGTGACCATTTCCTTTGCAGTAGAAGCACTTAGTTTCAGGCTTTGGTCCAGCTTTGGGCTTCTTCGCGGGAGTGACAACTTGCTAGTCATTCTACATGAAGTTCCCTTTCTTCCCCTTTGCCCTTTTCTTGAAACTAGTGGTCTTGTTAATCATCAACACTTGATGCTCTTTCTTGATTTCTACCTTCATCGATTTTATCATCATGAAAAGCTCGGGAAACATATTCGTCATCCCTTGCATACTATAGTTCATCACGAAGCTCCAGTAACTTGGCGATTGTGACTAGAGAACTCTGTCAATCACTATCTTATCTGGAAGATTAACTCCCACTTGATTCAAGCGATTGTAGTACCCAGACAATCTGAGCACATGCTCACTAGTTGAGCAATTCTCCTCCATCTTTTAGCTATAGAACTTGTTGGAGACTTCATATCTCTCAACTCGAGTATTTGCTTTGAAATATTAACTCCAACTCCTAGAACATCTCATATGGTCCATGACATTCAAAACGTCTTTAAAGTCCCGATTCTAACCCGTTAAGCATGGTGCACTAAACTATCAAGTGGTAACCGTATTGAGCTAGCCAAACATTCATAATGTCTGCATCTACTCCTGCAATAGGTTTGTCACCTAGCGGTGCATCGAGGACATAATTCTTCTATGCAGCAATGAGGATAAACCTCAGATCACAGACCCAGTCCGCATCATTGCTACTATCATCTTTCAACTTAGTTTTCTCTAGGAACACATATAAAACATAGGGAAGCAACAACGCGAGCTATTGATCTACAACATTATTTGCAAAATACTATCACTAAGTTCATGATAAATTAAAGTTCAATTAATAATATTACTTAAGAACTCCCACTTAGATAGACATCCCTCTAATCATCTAAGTGGTCACGTGATCCAAATCAACTAAACCATGTCCGATCATCACGTGAGATGGAGTAGTTTTCAATGGTGAACATCACTATGTTGATCATATCTACTATATGATTCACGCTCGAAATTTCGGTCTCAGTGTTCCGAGGCCATATCTGCATATGCTAGGCTTGTCAAGTTTAACCTGAGTATTCTGCGTGTGCAAAACTGTCTTACACCCGTTGTATTTGAACGTAGAGCTTATCACACCCGATCATCACGTGGTGTCTCGGCACGAAGAACTTTCGCAACGGTGCATACTCAGGGAGAACACTTATACCTTGAAATTTAGTGAGAGATCATCTTATAAAGCCACCGCCGAACTAAGCAAAATAAGATATATAAAAGATAAACATCACACGCAATCAAAATATGTGACGTGATATGGCCATCATCATCTTGTGCCTTTGATCTCCATCTCCAAAGCATCATCATGATCTCCATCGTCACCGGCATGACACCATGATCTCCGTCATCTTGATCTATATCAATGTGTCATCACATGGTCGTTGTCGGTGTCAAAACCGGCGGATCTCGGGTAGGGGGTCCCGAACTATCCGTCTAGGCGGATGGTAATAGGAGACAAGGGACACGATGTTTTTATCCAGGTTCGGGCCCTCTCGATGGAGGTAAAACCCTACTCCTGCTTGATTATTATTGATCATATGGGTAGTACAAGAGTAGATCAACCACGAGATCAGAGAGGCTAAACCCTAGAAGCTAGCCTATGGTATGATTGTTGTTCGTCCTACGGACTAAAACTCTCCAGTTTATATAGACACCGGAGAGGGCTAGGGTTACATAGAGTCGGTTACAATGGGAGGAGATCTACATATCCGTATCGCCAAGCTTTCCTTCCACGCCAAGGAAAGTCCCATCCGGACACGGGACAAAGTCTTCAATCTTGTATCTTCATAGTCCAGGAGTCCGGCCAAAGGTCATAGTCCGGCCATCCGGACACCCCCTAATCTGGGACTCCCTCAGTAGCCCCTGAACCGGGCTTCAATGACGACGAGTCCGGCGCGCAAATTGTATTCGGCATTGCAAGGCGGGTTCCACCTCCGAATACTTCATAGAAGATGTTTGAACACAAGGATAGTGTCCGGCTCTGCGAAATAAGTTTCACATACCACCGTAGAGAGAATAATATTTGTACAAATCTAATCTGCCGACGTATTCCACAGCGTGACATCATGCCACGGCCAAACCTTCATTCGAATCGTTTTACCATCCCACCTCAGCGCGTTTAGCGAGGCGGTTTCCTTGGCCTGTCTTGTCAAAGCAAAGACCGCGTCCCCTTATTCCGGGATTCTCATCAATACGGGCGTGGGTAACCCAACCGTGCCATTGGTATGTCTCTTTAATCGAAAGTGAGTCCCAAACGGTCATGGGGAGGGCTCTTGGCATTCAACCTCTTCATAAAGAGACGAGGCTCGACTCCTTTCTTTCAATCCCAATCAAATCCGCCTCTCGCCTTGAGTTCCAACACCCAAAGCTCCAGATTCAGGCGCTTCGGACCTTCGATGATGTCCGGCTCCGACCTTCAAGGCCGGTGGATGCCTTCCTCCATTACGGAAGAAGGCATGCTAAAGCTAAGAGATGCCAGGTATCTAACCGGCGAAATCTCTCATAGGCTGCCTGCTCAAGGGCAGGTTATTCCCACTCCCAAGCCTGGTGAGAGCGTGGTGTTCACGTCCCACTTCCTTCAAGGGCTAGGCTTCCCGACGGACCCCTTCGTGAGGGGGCTCATGTTCTATTACGGGCTGGAATTTCACGACTTAGCTCCGGAGTCCATCTTCCATATCTCATCGTTCATTGTCGTGTGCGAGGCCTTCCTCCATATTACTCCTCACTTCGGATTGTGACTTAAGACCTTCAAAGTAGAGCCGAAGATGATCGAGGGGCAACACGCAGAGTGCGGAGGTGCTGTTATAAGCAAGATTGCCGACGCTCCATGGCCCGAGGGCTCTTTTCAAGAGGAGTTCGGCTCATGGCAACGAGAGTGGTTTTACATCACAACTCCCAGGGGCACCAAATGGGTGGTGCCACCTGCCTTTCGCTCGGGTCCCCGACCACCGCTGGTGTCATGGGTCAATAAAGGGCTTAACTAGGGGCCGTCCAAGGACGTGCCCTTGTTCCAGGGCCGTGTTCAAGATCTGCTGGAAAGAGATATCAATCTGGCCGTAGTGACACAGGTTATGTTGATTCGCCGCATCCTGCCCTGCAAACGCCGTCCCCTCCGCATGTGGGAGTTTAATCCGGAAGGACCACGAGCTATCCAATATTTTATGGGCACGAGGCCCGTGGAGATGTACAAATTGTTCTTCGGATCACAAGCAATGTGTCCGGACTCGTCCGAGGACGCAGGTCTGAGCTGCAATCGCCCGGATACTCAAGTAAGTAGCCCTACACCCGGACACGCTATCTGCACATTTATCATAAAATTGCTTTTTTTAAAAGAGTTTTCCCTTAAATAGGAATGGATAGCGAAAGCAAAGCTAATCAGGTGTCCGGCCCCCCTCCCTGAGACTACGCCGGATCCCGTGTTAACCAGGATGCTGGAGGTTGTGCCTTTGGAAGAAGGCGAACGGGGGAACAAGGGAGCTACCGCCTCCACGAAGGAGGCTATCAGGAAGGGAGGAATCAAGGATTCCTCTAACTAGGGGAAGGAGAGGACCGCCTCTGAAGACCCGGAGGTCATGGCCTCAAAGCGGGGGAAGAAATCTTCGTTAGAGGGTCCGGCGCTGGGAGGTGCCCCGGTCGCATTGCGGCCCCAAGGGGATCAGCTCTCTGCCGAGCCGTAAGTAAAGAGGGTGATTTTTAAAATGAGAGACATCCCTGATCTATTTCTGAGGAAGATAACCGAAATTTTACCTTGTTGTTTGGCTCACAGCCCTTCTCAGCAGAGCTCATCTTCAGGGGATCTTCGTCCAGAAATGATGGAGAGCGGAACGCCTCCCCCTGCCACACTGCCTTGCGAGGCGGGCGACCCTGAGGTGTCATCACGGAGGGTTTATCCGAATCCGGCAGGGCCGGAGGGCAGTCGTATGGCCCCCCAAGGCTCTCTGTGTACGGCCTTCGAAGTAGGCCAGCGGATGAGTCCGGCACCGTTCGGTGCACGGTCGGAGGAGCTGAAGGATCTGCTTGGGCGAGCGTCTATCTCAGAAGAACACCGTGCGTTGATGGATACGGTGATTGGAAGGATTTCATCCGCGGAGAGCAGGTTGTATGAGGCCGTCAGGAGTTTACTGACAGGCTTTGAGGTACGCGAAATGATGTACCTTGCGACAGATCCGCATATATAAAATGCGCCATGTATAGATAGTAGCCCCTGAGACTCGGTGTGTTGTCAAAAATGACGGCGCACCGAGGATCATAATCCCATGTATGATATGTCGCCTTTCCTATGTAGGTGGCGAAGTGTCCGGTGGCTAGCCGGACTAATGAATTTGCCGAGCTAAAGCGGCAACTTGACGTGGCAGATGCCGACATCGCGCTTGTCAACAAGCGGCTGGACGAGACACAAGGTAGGTAATTTCTCGGAAGACACCTGGTAAGAGGAGCTTGATGCCCATACCTTACGACATGTGTGCTAAATGCAGATGGTGCCACTGCCATGGAGAACCTTCGGGTAGAACTTGCCCGAGCCAAGGAGCAGGCCAGGAAAAGCGATGCGGCTGCCTTAAGGGCGGCTGAAGAGCTGAAAGCCGAACAAGCTGCTCACTGCCAAAGCAAGAAGGAAATGGCTGAGATGGCTGTAAAGTTGAAGAATGCTGCCGACCGCTGTAAGCTTCTTGAAAAAGAAGATTGGGTGGCACAGAAGGACCTAGAGAAGGTCACTACCGAGGCCAAGGATACTCACTCTGCAATGAGAGCTATGAAGGAGGAGCTACGTCAGGCCGGAGATATCACGGCTGGAAAGCCCTATATGCTGCAGATGAAATTCGGGGATCCTAAATATGCTCTGCTGGACCGGAAGTGGAGTGCGGCGAACACTTACCTGGACTTGGCGGCGAGTGCTACGGACGCGGACGAACACTTCCGCGATCATAATGACCACGAAGTGGAGAAGCTTTTTTGGTCGCAGTTCCATAATCCAGAGCGCCCACTTTCAGTATCCGATCGTTTAGCCGCATGGGCGGAGCTGAATAGGTTATCCGGACTCGCCATGAATCATGTCATGAGTCATCTGTGGCCGAAAAGGCCCGAGCCGAAGAGTTATTTTAGCTTGGTGCAGCAGTTCCTTGGGGCGGTGCCGCATATTGATGCAATGAAGAGGTCAGCGTGCATAGAGGGTGCACAGATGGCTCTTGCCCGTGTCAAAACATACTGGGCGGAGATGAAGGCCAGTGCTGTTGCATCCCAAGATTCGGACGAAAGCCGAGTACCTGCCGAGCACTATTTTCAGGAAGTTCTGCAGGGCACTCGTTTAATTAGAGACGCAGTGCTCGAAGGATGCTATGTTCGAATAACATGTATTATTGTAAAACAATGTTTCGATGGAATATAAAAGCTTTAGGTTATATACTCGTGCTTTCAAGAATTAGAATACCTCCTGTGCGGCCGTTAATGTATATGTGTATATAACCTGAAAGATGGCAGTCGTTGGCTTCAGCCCCCACGCATATAATGCGGGGGTGTTCGTAGAAGGCGCATTTTCACACTTGATCCAACGTCTTGGTCCTATAAAGAAGGTGATAGCGCAGCGAACTAGGCAACTGGACTATAATGCTTTATCACTTTCACTTAGCCATAGGAGTTCGACAGTGGGGCTACTATATAGCCCCTAGGGGCACCGCGCTCACCCGAATTCGGGGCACGTGTGTGCCTGACCGGGAAACGGCCCTTCGTTAATGCGGAGGAATCCTAAAGATTCCGGCAAGTCATCGAATGGTTGACCAGTCTCACGCTATATCATGACAGTCAGTTTTCGGCTTTCTCTACTGAGGTGCTCGCCTGGCCGAACCGGAGCACAATCGCAGTAGTTCTCCTGGTGCCGCCTTAGCCGATAGAGCGGAACGTAAGGCAGCAAAACACAGGAGCCGGGCAAACCCAACATTTGACCAAAGACATGATTCGGAGCTGATGCATATAAGGACAAACTCGCGACGCCGAACACTCCCTAAGGTATTCGGTCTTTATGAAAACGGGCTGAACAACGCCCTTGGTAAGAAGCCCCTGGTGTCCAGGTACGCGCAAAATTCTGACATGGCCACATGCCAAGACGCCGGCCTCCTCCTCGGTTATAAAAAGAAACCGGGGGATGTTATCAACAAGAGACAGTAAAAAAAGGTTTACGCAGGGTTTTAATCTGAAAAGAATCCTTGAAATGGGTCCCTACTGCACGCCTGCGCATGTGTCTCCGTTGTGCCGTATCCTGGACGGGTGTAGCACGGTGCTCATCTGTAAAAGAGAGGAGCTTAGTTGAAAACAATCATGCGAAAATCTATGTTATATTAAATAAACAAAGTATAATTCGGAGAATGGGTAGAACTAAGCTTTATTGTATCTTGTTGTACAAGCACAGAGCCCCTTGTATGGGGGCATGCGGCTAATAAGCCTTTGTATGTTTACGCCAGACTCGTCTAGCCATGTCCGGGGTCTGAACGACCTGTTTAGGTGCTTTAACTAGTAAAGCTTGTTTAGTGTGTGGCTGTCAAGGCAGCCGCACAGTCCTCCATGCTCGAGGAACACTCAATATTTCCCTTTAATGATTTGATGCCTCGTGGACCGGGCATTTTAAGCTTAAGGGATGCATAATGCGGTATTGCGTTAAAGCGGGCGAAAGCTTCGCGTCCCAGTAGTGCCTAATAGCTACTTGTAAATGGGGCGATGTGAAAGGTTAGCTTTTCACGACGGAAGTTGTCGGGGAAGCCGAACAATACTTCTAGCAGGAGAGAACCCGTACAATGGGTATCTGGTCCTGGCGTTACACCTTGAAAGGAAGTGTTGCCATGGCGAATTTTTGTTGGGTTTATCCCCATTTTGCGGATTGTGTCCTGGTATAGCAGGTTTAGATCACTGCCGCCGTCCATTAGGACTTGTGTAAAGTGGAGTCTGTCAATTATCGGATCTAATACCAAGGCAGTCCAGCCTGCGTTCCGGATACTTCTAGAGTAATCCTGATGGTCGAAGGTGATTGGTTGTAACAACCAGTGGCGAGACTCCTCTAGGACAGGCTGTATGGTGCGTATCTCTGTAGGCGCCAATCTGTTTTTCCCTTTTGTCACGTGAAGTGAATTTATTGTTTTGACTTCTTGAAGGAACTTCTTTTGTTCTCCGGTGCTCTGCTTGTGGGGCTCGTCGTCGTCCTCGCTTGGTATGTCGAGCCCCTTGTGTTAGGCGTTGAGTTTGCCGGATTGCTTGAAGACCCAACAATCTCCGTGGGTATGGTTTGCAGGCTTCCCGAGAGTACTGTGGATTTGGCATATTTTGTCCAAGATTTTGTTGAGGTTAGAGAGCTCGTCCATGTTATCCTTGAGGAGTGGCTTTTTCTAATTCTGCCAAGAGCTTTTAAATTCGGCGTTTACTGCCGTGCTCTTCGGGCTGCTTCCCTTGGTCCGGCGCTGGTCCTTGCTACGTCACGGTTTCCCGTTTCCATCACTAGATTTGGATGTACTTGGGTCGCTGGTGCTGCTTCTTGCCAACCAGCTATCTTCTCCTATGCAAAAGCGGGTCATGAGGCTTGTTAATGCGGCCATTGTTCTTGGCTTTTCTTGGCCGAGGTGTCTGGCGAGCCATTCGTCTCGAACGCTGTGCTTGAAAGCTGCTAAGGCTTCGGCGTCCGGACAGTCGACTATCTGGTTCTTTTTAGTAAGAAATCTGTTCTAGAGTTTCCGGGCTGACTCTCCGGGTTGTTTAGTTATATGACTTAGACCGTCTGCATCCGGAGGTCCGACATAAGTCCCTTGAAAATTTGCCCGAAAAGCATCCTCGAGCTCTTCCCAACTCCCTATGGTGTTTTCGGGAAGGCTTTTAAGCCAATGTCGGGTTGGCCCTTTGAGCTTGAGGGGTAAAAATTTTATGGTGTGGAGGTCATCTCCTCTTGCCATGTGTATGTGGAGGATATAATCCTCAATCCAGACTCCAAGGTCTGTTGTTCCGTCGTATGCCTCTATGTTTACGGGCTGGAATCCCGCTGGAAATTCGTGGTCCAGCACCTCATCGGTGAAACATAGGGGGTGTGCTGCACCCCTGTATTTGGGTGTGCCCTGATGTTCGGATACTTGTTGCGTTGCATTGCTTACTAGAGCTTGCTTTCTTGGCCCGTAGATAGATCTGGCTGGGCCATCTTTTTGATGAGAATCCTTGTGCGGATCGCGGGCCGGCTTGAGTGTGGTGCCCCTTGCCGCTCTATGTTGGCCATGGGGTTGTTTATCCGACCGGGTGTCTTCTTTGTTTTTTGATTGCGGGAGCTCTAAGGCCTCCTCATCGAATTCCGGCAGTAATTTCCGCTTCGGATAGCTCTTTGTGTGGCGACTGTCGCCATACTTGTCTGCGGTGTTGAGTACTTTGCCCCATCTATTTCTGAGTGCATCTTCCGTTGTTTTGAGCTTCCGCTTCTGCCTTTTCAGGCTACGCGCAGTGGCGACGAGCCTTTTGTGGAGGTTCTTCTGCTCCAGCAACTTGTCCGGCGTGGGTCGTTCGGACTATTATCTTCACCGGGGGCAGGTTGTTCGGTTTGTTTACCCAAGTTGCCCTATTCGGACGGTTGCTTGATGGCATGTTCGTCGTCCGCCGGTTCACCCTGCTCTGTGGCTGGGTCTCTGTCGAGGTGGGGTTTGGCGCGGCACTTACGCCGCCGCTTTGATTGCTTTTCGAGGGAAGGATCCCTTGTTGCGTCCCATTGTTCCTCGTCGTCGTTTCTTTTAGGTGTGTCCACCATGTATACATCGTGAGATGAGGCGGTTTTTCTCCTGCATCGTCGTCCATACCGTCGATGTCTTCGGAGTCGAAGTCGAGCATGTCGGTTAAATCATCGACAGTGGCTATGAAGTGGGTGGTGGGTGGTATTTGAATTTCTTCATCATCCGCATCCCATCCTCGCTGACCATAGTCCGGCCAGGGCTCTCCTGATAGAGAGAGAGACTTTAATGAATTCAGAATGTCGCTGAAGGGCGAGTGCTGAAAGATGTCCGTGGCGGCGAACTCCATGATCGGCGCCCAATCGAGTTCGATCGGCAGGGGCGCGGAAGGTTCGGAGTCCAGATAGGAGTCCGGCACCTTGGAGTCGCGAGCTTCGCAAAGGACAAGGCTGGTGTTCGGCTCAATCGCCGTAGGGATTGCAGCTCCTGAGGCGGTGTCCAGCCACCTGTCCTCGATTGGTGCAGTCGGCTCCGAGCTAAGGGTCGGAGCGGACGCTGGGGCGGCCTCCTGGACAATATTCGGTGGCAGAGCTAAATCATGCCCATCGTGACAGTGAGGCGGCCATGTAGTTCAAACTTCCAAATCTGACCTGATGGCCAGGGGCGTAGCTTTCGATCTGCTCTAGCTGGCCGAGCGAATTGGCCTGCAGTGCAAAGCTGTCGAATACGAAGATCTGTCCGGGTAGAAAAGTCTCACCCTGGACCGCTTCGTTGTTGATGATCGGAGGAGCCATCGGGCCTAAAGATGACGACACAGAGGAACTCTCAATGAAAGCACCAATGTCGGTGTCAAAACCGGCGGATCTCGGGTAGGGGGTCCCGAGCTGTGCGTCTAGGCGGATGGTAACAGGAGACAAGGGACACGATGTTTTTACCCAGGTTCGGGCCCTCTCGATGGAGGTAAAACCTTACTCCTGCTTGATTAATATTGATGATATGGGTAGTACAAGAGTAGATCTACCACGAGATCAGAGAGGCTAAACCCTGGAAGCTAGCCTATGGTATGATTGTTGTTCGTCCTACGGACTAAAACCCTCCGGTTTATATAGACACCGGAGAGGGCTACGGTTACACAAAGTCGGTTACAATGGGAGGATATCTACATATCCGTATCGCCAAGCTTGCCTTCCACGCCAAGGAAAGTCCCATCCGGACACGGGACGAAGTCTTCAATCTTGTATCTTCATAGTCCAGGAGTCCGGCCAAAGGTCATAGTCCGGCTATCCGGACACCCCCTAATCCGGGACTCCCTCAGTCGTCTCTTCAACTATTGCTCTTGCAACTATTGCTATCGCATAGCGATAAAGTAAAGCAATTATTTGGCGCTTGCATATTATGCAATAAAGAGACAACCATAAGGCTTCTGCCAGTTGCCGATAACTTCAACAAAACATGGTCATCTCATACAACAACTTATATCTCATCACGTCTTGACCATATCACATCACAACATGCCTTGCAAAAACAAGTTAGACGTCCTCTACTTTGTTGTTGCAAGTTTTACGTGGCTGCTACTGGCTTAGCAAGAACCATTCTTATCTACACATCAAAACAACAACGATATTTCGTCAAGTTAGTGTTGTTTTAACCTTCAACAAGGACCGGGCGTAGCCACACTCGATTCAACTAAAGTTGGAGAAACTGACACCCGCCAGCCACCTGTGTGCGAAGCACGTCAGTAGAACCAGTCTCTCGTAAGCGTACGCGCAATGTCGGTCCGGGCCGCTTCATCCAACAATACCGACGAATCAAAGTATGACATGCTTGTAAGCACTATGACTTGTATCGCCCACAACTCACTTGTGTTCTACTCGTGCATACAACATCTACGCATAAACCTGGCTCGGATGCCACTGTTGGGGAATGTAGTAATTTCAAAAAAAAAATCCTACGCACATGCAAGATCATGGTGATGCATAGCAACGAGCGGGGAGAGTGAGTCCATGTACCATCGTAGAACGAAAGCGGAAGCGTTAGCACAACACGGTTGATGTAGTCGTACGTCTTCACGATCCGACCGATCCAAGTACCGAACGTATGGCACCTCCGATTTCAGCACACGTTCAGCTCGATGACGTCCCGCGAACTCCGATCCAGCAGAGCTTCACGGGAGAGTTGCGTTAGCACGACGGCGTTATGACGGTGATGATGTTGCTACCTACGCAGGGCTTCGCCTAAGCACCGCTACGATATGACCGAGGTGGAATATGGTGGAGGGGGGCACCGCACACGGCTGGGAGAGGTCAACAGATCAACTTGTGTGTCTTGGGGTGCCCCCGTGCCCCGTATATAAAGGAGAAAGGGGGGAGGCTGCCGGCCAGGAGGAGGGCGCGCCAAGGGGAGTCCTACTCCCATCGGGAGTAGGATTCCCCCCTTCCAAGTTGGAGTAGGAGAGGTAGGAAAGAGGAGGGAGAGAAGAAGGAAAGGGGGGGCGGCCCCTCACCCAATTCGGATTGGGCTTGGGGGGGGCCCCCTCCTAGGCTTCCTCCTCCTATATTCCACTAAGGCCCAATAAGGCCCATACACTCCCCGGTGAATTCCCATAACTCTCCGGTACTCCCATAAATACCCAAATCACTCTGAACCTTTCCGATGTCCGAATATAGCCGTCCAATATATCAATCTTTACGTCTCGACCATTTCAAGACTCCTCGTCATGTCCCCGATCTCATTCGGGACTCCGAACTACCTTTGGTACATCAAAACACATAACTCATAATATAAATTGTCATCGAATGTTAAGCGTGCGGACCCTACGGGTTTGAGAACTATGTAGACATGACCGAGACACATCCCCGGTCAATAACCAATAGCAGAATCTGGATGCTCGTATTGGCTCCCACATATTCTACGAAGATATTTGTCGGTCAAACCGCATAACAACATACGTTGTTCCCTTTGTCATCGGTATGTTACTTGCCCGAGATTCTATCGTCGATATCTCAATACCTAGTTCAATCTCGTTACCGGCAAATCTCTTTACTCGTTCTGTAATGCATCATCCTGTAACTAACTCATTAGTCACAATGCTTGCAAGGCTTATAGTGATGTGCATTACCGAGAGGGCCTAGAGATACCTCTTCGACAATCGGAGTGACAAATCCTAATCTAGAAATACGCCAACTCAACAAGTACCTTCGAAGACACCTGTAGAGCACCTTTATAATCACCCAGTTATGTTGTGACATTTGGTAGCACACAAAGTGTTCCTCCGGTAAACGGGAGTTGCATAATCTCATAGTCATAGGAACATGTATAAGTCATGAAGAAAGCAATAGCAACATACTAAACGATCAAGTGCTAAGCTAACGGAATGGGTCAAGTCAATCACATCATTCTCTAATGATGTGATCATGTTAATCAAATGACAACTCATGTCTATGGCTAGGAAACTTAACCATCTTTGATTCAACGAGCTACTCAAGTAGAGGCATACTAGTGACACTTTTTTTGTCTATGTATTCACACATGTACTAAGTTTCCGCTTAATACAATTCTAGCATGAATAATAAACATTTATCATGAAATAAGGAAATAAATAATAACTTTATTATTGCCTCTAGGGCACATTTCCTTCACTGATACCAAAGCTGTCACGACCCCGATCCTAAGTCACACCGATCTACTCCCTCCTTTCCGGTTTATAGGGCTTATCTCAAAATTTTAGTTTTTTCATTTTATAAGGCTCAATTTGGTTGTTTCCTATCACATGTTCAGATTCCAAGGTGCATTAAGTCATTGCATGCAAGTATTAAGAGAAAATTGACCAATGAATGTAATTTAAGCATGCATGCATTGCAATTAATTCATTGATAAACATACTTTTTTGAGGAAAACAAGAGCATTAATTTGGTGCTTTTGCAAACTATAAAAAGTATTTCACCACTCACCATCTACCTTGGTTGGTGAGATTTTTGAATTGAGCCTTATAAACCAAAAAGGAGGGAGTAGCATGTAACACATCATATCACTTTGCGGCCTCACACACGGTATTCCCACGGGTGCCACCTTACCTAGCCCAGGACCGTTTGTGCATTTTGGCTCACGTATATGATAGTGCCACTAGCATCCATATGACAAAGAACCCGGGCCGACATGACTATTCGTACACCCAAGGTGGCGCTAACTTACAGGGACAGGCATACATGACGCAACAACGAATGTGTCGATCAACAATGTATGAACCCAATTCATAGCAAGCTACAAGGACTTAAAGGAACAACGTGTGACATTTCCCCGAAGGGACAGACACAGGAATGAAGGACACATGCCGGCCAGCCTAAGTGTTTCGGAGCAGTAGCAAGCTACCATGGCTCAGTGGAAGCACTAGGAGACATTTCTCGGTAAGAGAGGCTACCAAGAATAAACAACTAGGTTGTTGGATCCCACACATACCAAGCATTTCAATAATCATACACACAATATGCTCGATATGTGCAAATACAACATGGCATCACAACATGACTCTACAACTCAGAGTATTTATTCAATAGGCTCCGAGGAGCCAAGTATTTCAAACATGGGTCTCATGACCCAACATTCAGAGCATACAAACAACGGAAGCATAACATGTCTGAGTACAAACAACTACAAATGAAAAGGGCTGGAAAGCCTGACTATCTACAAGACCCTCTAGAGGGCACAAGATCGTAGCTGAGGTAACAAGCTAAACATCGAAGTCCACGCGGAACTAATAGTGAGACTGGAGTCTCAATGCAAAACATAAAATTAAGCAAACATGAGTACAAATGTACCCAGCAAGACTTACATCAGAACTATCTACATATGCATCATTGTCAACAAAGGGATAGTAGGCTTTATATGCAGCAAGCTAGCTTTGACTCGGTGACTATCCTGAACTACGACTGCAAGCAACTCTTTTGAGGTGGCGCACACGAGTCATCATATTCACCATATCAATACACCAATATGGATCCGCTCCCATCTCCCTACGAGAACGCCATCCATAGCACTAACGCTTATCTTGCGCATTTTAGATTATCCACTTTCACTCGTCTATGAACTTCATAGGCAACCCAGAGGTCCTTTACCGCGGACGCGACTAGTCGAATAGATGATGTTAACCCTGTAGGGGTGTACTTCTTCACACACGCTTTCACCACTTATCACCGTTTACACGACATGTACTCGGCAACCTTCAAGCGGAAGCCCAGCGAGGGTGTCGGCCACGACCTGACTAACCACACAAGTCCCTAGTCAAGGTTTATCGCCTATTCAGGTTCCATCTGCGGGGAGTCTGGTAGAGGTTTCCACATACGGCCCCGAACGATGTGTACAGGGTTCCGAGACACAAAACAGGCGCCCGGCATACCCGACCACGTGCCTACCACATCACAGCCCACCCCTCGGGTCAGCACTGCGCACAGCCTCCAGCATACTACAAACAACAGAAACTACTTACAACTCCTGGACAGAGGACAGGGGTGGTTAATAAGTCAAGAGGGTCCATTGATTTTGGGCCCAACGTGTGGTAGTAGTTCTTGATGGATCACAAACATAGAACTCATTTCCTGAGGGCGGTTTCAATGAGACAACCCACCATGTACTCGTACATGGCCTCTCACTGCTACCTTTACCAAATCATGTTCACACACTTAGCTCACACACAGTAGGACATGTTCATCACCATTCCAACTCATTCCCGATGAATCAGACCTGACTCAACTCTAAGCAGTAGCATGCAAGACAAACAAGCATGAATGAGTAGGCTCGGGGCTCAAAAAATTCCTACTCATGCTACTGGTTTCATCTATTTATTGTGGCAATGAAAGGTCATGCAGAGGAAAGGGGTTCAACTAATGCAACATGTAACAGATGAATCATTGTTGTTCTAATGCAGTAAAAGAGAGTAGGAGCGAGAGAGTGGGATTGTATCGGAATGAACAATGGTTTTTTTCTTGCCTGGCACTTCTGAAGATGATATAACTCTTCATCGGTGCCATCGAACACATCCTCAGAACATCGTCTACTGAGAGGGGACAAATACCGGCAAACAAGGAGGAAGACAATCAATGCAATGCTCAATATGATGCATGATCATGACATGGAAAAATGAGTGTGTTGGGCTAATGCAACAACAACCAGATGGGCTTGAGTCATTTTGAACAACAAGTTCAACCCCAAACTCAAATTCTGAATTTAAATAGTGCCTTATCATGTTTTGCACTAAACAGCAAGGTTAAGTTATTTAAACATGCATGAAACCATTACATATGGATATACTGGATTTTTTTTGATCATTTTCATATATAAATCTTTGCATTTGGGGTTACAGATTAATTTCTTTGATTTTTAGAAGTTAGCACTATTTTCTGGAATTTCCTGAATAAGAATAAATTCAGAAAAAGCCATTACTGCATCAGCATAGTGTCAGCAGGTCAACTGTGTGGTCCGGGTCAAACCTGACCAGTGGGACCCACTAGTCAGTGAAACAACTAATTAACAGAGTTAATTAGTGTTAAGTTAAATACTAACCTAAGTTTAATAGGGCATGGGCCCACATGTCAGTGAGTCAGTGGCTTAACTAAAATTAGTTATTAACTTAACCAAAAAGTTAACAGGGCTAGGCCCACATGTCATTGACCCTGGGGAGGTCAAACAGGGGTTAAACCCCGGGTCAACTCGTCGGTGTTGACCCGCGGCTCATCGTCGGCGACACTACAAACCGCGGAGGGGCTCAGGATTCCTCCTCCGTTGGCCAAATGGCCGGCGGAGGGCATCTACGTGACGCGGGCACTTGTTCGCATCGAGTGGTGGCTGTGGTTGGGCCTGGGATGGCCGGAGTCATCACCGGCGTCGACCTTGGTGGTCGCCGGAGCTCGGGTGAGCTCGGGGTCGAAGCTACGGTGGGCGGAGTAGGTGGCCAGAGATACGAGCTCTACACGGTGCGGGGAGGAAGCTGGACACGACGGTCGGACCGCAGGTGGCCGGAGATACGTCGGTGGCGAGCACAGGCGACGATGCGTGCGGGCGAGAAAGGTGCGGTGGCTATGGTGCACAAGGGCGTTAACGGAGAGAGGAGAAGGGTTAGTGGTTCATGGCGAATGCAGGGGAGCAAACGGCGAGCTCGGGGAGGTACGGACGACGACGTAATGGTGATGGCGATCTTGGTTGCCAGAGGGTGAAGAAGACGGTGCCGAGGACAAGGCTGAGCTTCCCGGCTTGCACGGCTCGGAGTGGGTGATGAGGGCGATGGCGTGGAGCTCACAGACACGTTAGAGGGACGAGGGGGAGGCGGTGGCTGCAGCAGCACCGAGCGGCGGCGACGACTGCACTCGGTGGGAAGAACAAAGGAGGGGGAGAGCGTTCAGGAGAGAGTGAGAGAGAGAGAGAGAGGTCCAGGGCATCCGGATGTCGCGCTAGCATCGTCTAGGCGCGATGAGGGGGAGCCAGGCAGGCTGGGAGGGAGGAAGTGGCCGGGGCGCGTGCGTGCATGCGTCGGGCACACGCTCCCCTCCTAGCAGAGGAGGAAGACGACAGGGGAGGAGGCGGTGGTGGGCTGGGCCGCCTGGTGGGCTGGGTCTCTGCTACAGGAGCAGGCCACGTGAGGTAAGCCCAGGTTAGTTTCCTTTCTCTCACTCTTTTCCTTTTTGTTTCAGTTTTGTATTTTCTGTAACTTCAGGGCTTTATTAAAAATAGCTAGGCACTATCAAAAATCATGCAACTGACTGTGGCAATTGTTTGGAATATTTTCAACAGTAAACATTTTAGTTTAAGATTATTTGGGCATTTAAAATATTTAATAGAATTTAAATGCCCAAATGCAAGTACCATATGATTTAATTCAGTGACCCAAGTTGTCCTAGAAAAATGTGAACCATTTTTGACAGTGGTTATAGACCAAGGCAAAGATGATGAACATTTTAGAAGGGCATTTCAGGTTCATTGAAAAAGTTAGTAAACCCTAGTTGGATTAAGTGGTGCTGGGGGTTTCTGCCATCCCCATTTCAAGCTTTTGAGAAATTTAAATATGATGCAAATATTATGCAACACCAGACAGAACCAGATGCTAGGGATGTGACAGGGTTTACTTTAGGTCTGTCGAGTCTTCCTTCCTAAACTCTCATCTCATGTATATGGTGGGCACTCCCTCTCTGATATTGCGACCGTTGGTGATGATCGCTACTCCTCCTTTCCCTAGTGCATTAGAAATATCTAGCACAAGGAAAAGAAGGAGAAGCGACCCCCACGACAACAGTTGGCATTCTTCTTCTCTCATATATGGTGGACACTCCCTCACTGATTTTTCGACAGTCGATGATGGTCGCTACTCCTTCTTCCCCTAGTGCATAACAAAGGTCTAGCACAAAGAGAAGAAGGAAAAGCGACCCCCACAACAACAGTCGGCATTCTTCTCTTATATATGGTGGAGACTCTCCCTCACTGATTTTTGGGCAGTCATGTATGGAGCCCCGGCAGAGTTAAAGTCAACTCGAAATGTCGTTTAATTCTCTTTCTAGCAAATCCGGGGCACTCGATATTTCCTACATATTCTAGCACAAGTCATACTTAAATTCACGGAAAAATCTGGCATGACCTTTGCTAAAATAGGACATATCGAGCGCCTGAAATTTGCCGGAACGGAAATGAATCAACACTCCGGCAAAACATAGCTCACTCGGAAATGAATGAACACTTCGCACATGAGCAAAGCTCATTGCATTTGAATGGTTCAATATTGACAAAAAAAATTCAATATATCTTATAATCTGAACATTTCATTTGATTAAGAAGCATAACTAAATACCCTAGTTCAGATGTAGAGGAAGGTGGAGAAGGAGGAGGTGGACTTTTAGCTCACCAACTCGGGTGTAGAGGAGTGGAGGTAGCTCGGATGGCGATCACTCCAAGGAGACACGACTAAGCCTGCATATTCCATCGAGTAAAATTTAATTAGATCATCAAATCTCATATAGCATTCTTTGATGACAAAGTGATAATGACATAAATTCAACTAGTTCTATTAATTCAACTAATTCAACTAAGCACTTACCAAAAATAAACTAGTTTTATTAATTTTCTTACTAAATATAAACTAGTTCTATAGTAAAATTTTAATTAGATCATCAAATCTCATATACCTAAATTTTCTTACTAAAAATAAACTAGTTATATTAATTCAACTACTTCAACTAAGCACTTACTATAAATAAAAATAATTAATTTTCTTAGTAATTCAACTAAGCACTTACTAATTCAACTAAGAACAGTAATAAAATTTTAAATAGTTGGGAGGGAGGAGAAGG
>NC_041393.1:714247595-714262052 GCF_002162155.2 Triticum dicoccoides
AGAGTGGAGAGGGAGGATGGGGGCGGCCGGTTAGAGGAGATAGGTCATGTGTAGCAGTAGCGCGTGTTAGGATAACACGCTACAACTAAATTCCCGTGGCAGTAGCGCATATACATAACAGGCGCAACTACTATTCCTAGTCTGGCGGCTACGTCGTGGCAATATTAGTAGTAGCGTTGTTTTTCACTAGCGCGCTACTGCTATGTTTATATCAGCACCACGGTTTCCGCAAAAAATACTGCAAAAAATATGTTTTGGTGGAACTATCTGAATGACCTTGATATGATTCTACCCAGGGCCGGCCCTGAGATCTTAGAGGCCCTTGTGCGAGCTTCATCTAATGGGCCCCTATAATAGACGCAAAAATATCTTCTAGTAAAGGATGTAGCACCGTTTTGAGATTCAATTAATTGATTTAGATGTTAGTTCTTTTTTCTTTTCTCACAACCATATAATTGCTATTTTGGCAACATTGTTACAAAAAAAAGGAGAGAACCTGATTTCTTAAATCTTGGTTTTGGAGTAAATTAGAAGAAATTATATGCTCCATCTACCCAATAATGAAAATTCTTGCAATGCCACAACCTGCAGAATTACCTGACTGCAATTCGTACAAAAAAAGGAGGAATTAAGTAGGTCAAACATCAGCAATGGCTTATCATGAATTTTGTTTATTACATCAACTCATCATATACCAGAAATAAACAGACACGGATCAAAGAATTGGGATCCAAAAGTTATATGAATGAGCAATGGCTTCGGTGCTTACCTTGAACAGTGCCTGGACTTCACATCTCCACCGCCTGCCCTTCACCATGAACACGGCTCGGACGGCCATGCTGCAGTTGCTCTCGCGTCCCTGCCGTTGTAGGTCCGTCGGGGTCCCTTGGGGCTGTTTATAGAATGCAAGGAACCAAAGAAATTTATTGATTAACTTCAGGAATTGGGGCCTGGCCTCTTAGGAAGTCGGGGCAATCAATTTTTGGTAAAGAAGATGAAGAACGGGAGACTACCGAGGCGTAATTCAAGGAGCCAGCGAAGGAGAAGGGATTGATGTTTGTGCGTGACTTGTTTCCTTTTTAATAAATGGGCCAGGCCTGCTGCTCTTCTGCACTAGTATATTTTTCCAGAAATATATACATTGTATATAGCATATAGGTGCACAGCGTATGGGCCCCTGCTGAGGCTGGGCCCTAGGCCGTCGCACTCCTCGCCATGGCCTAGGGCCGGCCCTGATTCTACCTTGTCTACTATTTTTCTGTTGATGGTACCATTTGGATAGAACCTTCATATGCTATCACTGAATTCAAATTTAAGTTCTCTGTTTATCTATCATTTGTTTCCTCAAATATTGATTTCACAAGATAATCCCATTTGCAAGAGACCTTTTCATCGCCTCCAGACATTTGTTTCTTTGTGAGTACTAAACTGGTCTCGAAATTTTGATTTGTGGTCTCGCTAGGATATCAACATCATTTTCTGTATGATAGTATTATCCGATCATGCGAAATGACACATTTTTTCGTTACCAGATATGTTATCTCATCATTAACTATACTAAATCTGGAATGATGTTAATTGTCTCTTAGATTCGTCCACGACCTGCTAGCATTTGGAGAGAAAATTATAACCATTGGCTTTCGAATTTTTCTCACCTTTTCAATGGGAAAAAGGGATTAGGCCATTCCTTTTACCTGGTACCATTCGTTTGCAGCTACAGCTCAAAATTAGAACTTCTTCCCTTCTTCGCTGGCGCTCCCCTCCCATCCTTGCCTCACCGCCGCCCGTCACGCCGTTCTTATCTCCGGCGAGGTCGATACCTAAACCGAGCAAAAGTACCCGCCCGCCCGTGCCTAAGAACTCTTGTCCTCGGGACGAACAAAGACCAAAACTAAGACTAAAACCGCTCCTCCCGGGTCGCTTGCGAGAGCGACTCCAGAGGACCCCCATCCCTCGGGCAGAGGCGCCGGATCTGCCCCCTCCTCGGCCGCTGCGCCGCTGGCACTGGCGGTGGCGGCCGCGCTCTGCCGTCAAAGGCGGCGGGCGAGGCGGCGCGTCCTGGATGGTTACTCCTTCGCGCGGAGGTGGGCTGTCCGCAGGGCTGCGCAGGGGCTCGCGCGGGCAGCAACGCAGTTCTTCGCCGGCGCGCGGCGGGGGACGTGGAGGAGTGGTGTGGTGGTGGCGGTCGGGCATGGGCAGCGGTGTGTTGGTGGAGGACGGGCGCGGCGGTGTCGTCTCGAGGTGGCGGCGCGAGCTTCAGGCCAGATCCATGGCGGCGCAGTTATGCTCGGCCAGGAGGTCCCTGGCGAGCAGCGTGCTTCCGGCCATCGATGGGCTATATGGTGAGCGGCGTTCTTCTCCTGGTGACGCAGGTGTGGAGGCGCGGTCCGCGGTGGGGCGGGTCAGATCTGGGCCTGCTCGGTTCCTAGGAAACGGCCTACTAACACAGATAATATTTTGGCATGCCCTCATTAACCTAACTCCTTACATTCTCATACCGCGACAGATTTGAAAAGATGCGGTGTTGTTTATCAGGTGTTGCCAACTCCTTTGAGCTTTCTAAGTCGACTCATGCCTAACTCAATATAAAGTTGTATATCAGCGCCGTTTTCAATGTATTCCCATTTTTAAGGGAATGAGTAGAGTAGTTGTCTTTTGTACTATCTATTTCTTTGGCCATATTGTTATGTCTTGTATGTTGTCAGTTTATTATGAACCAACCATTACAGTTTACATATTGTACCATTCTGTATATATAATTAATACTACAGAGGTTTTTACAAATATTTATATTATTCTTTTATCAAATGTAAGATTGTGTGAACACATTCTATGACTGAACTTACATTTGTAGATATATATGTTTCACTTTGTTTATCCTAAAAGTTTAGTATGTTTTGTGGAATCATATATATTATTGAAATTCCTACCATTATATTGATATAATTGACGGGCGCGGCAACGCGCGCCATCACTGATCTAGTTAACTGTGAATCAGGCCTAATCTAGATCCGTTTGCTAATAGGATCGCTAACGGGCCGGGGCAGCTGAGCAAAATTGCAGTCACGTGATTAATTGGGCTCGTTCTCGCAGAAAGCCCATTGAAAAGTCACGAGGAAACAACGTGTCTCCCTTCACTCGACGCCCTCCTCCTTTGTTTCGACTTCTCTCTCTCAGCGCCTCCTCAACCTGCGCTTGGGCGGCGGCGACGGTGTGTCCCTGTCAGGTGAGATCTGTAGCGCCACAGGCGGCGGTGGAGGTGAAGTGCCTCCCCCTCCAGGTGAGATCTGTTGCGCACACTACCTCTCTCTCTCTCTCTCCCTCCCTCTCCCTCCCTCTCTCTCTCCCCCTCCCTCCCTCCCTCCCTCCCTCTTTCTCTCTCTCCCTCCCTCCCTCTCTCCCTCCCTCCATCTCTCTCTCTAACCATTGCGGATCAGCGCTGCCCCAGCCCGTGCGCCCCTTGTTGGCGTGTTCAAATTGCTTCATCTGGTTGTTGTATTGAGAAGAAAAAAGGATAACATATGTATATTTCTAGGGCGTATTATCAGCTGCTATAAATATACATCACTAGTAGAAAAAGCCCCATTTGTCCCTGTTCATAAGGCTCATTTGTCCCGGTTGCCGAACCGAGACTAAAGTGTCGGTACTAAAGCCCAACACCTTTAGTCCTGGTTCGCCCACGAACCGAGACAGATGGGGCTCCACGTGGCCGCTGCGGCTTGCCCACACAGGAGGGCCTTATGTCCCGGTTGGTGCCACCAACCGAGACCAAAAGGCTTGCACGCGTCAGTAGTTCAGGGGCTGGGGGTTTTTTTCTGAAAGGGAGGTGGGTTTGGGGGTTTTGTAGGGTTAAGTTAGGGGTTTCATATATTGTGTTAGCTAGCTAATAGAAAGAAGTGTCCTCTCTTATCTCCGTGCTTGGTCGACACTACGTACTATACGTATAGAGAGGACTCGACACGCTAGCTAGCTAGTAATATAAGGAAATGAAGGAAACGATTAAGTACAGAAGATCGTCATGAACATATACAAAGAGAAGTGATCGACCTCTCCTTCTCCGAGAGATTGGTCGAACAACAAGTTTTCGTATATTTATCCGACGCTACTGGCTACATATATACAATATAAGATCTTTTACAATCCCCTAACATGTGAACTCAACTTCCACAGTGGAGCAACTCACATCACTCAAGACGCTGATCATAAAGGCATGCAAGAATATGCGGTCGCTTCCAACACTGCCCAAGTCTCTTGAGGAGATTGCAGTCTGTTACTGCAGTGACGAGTTCATACAATCTTGTGTAAGGACTGATGATCCAAACTAGCAGAAGATTGAGCACATTCCAAAGAAAACAATTAAATTCTATAGTGAAAAAGGTCCATACGAAAGGTATGTAGTTAGATTCTTTTGATGTCTTCGTCTTCCATTTTTCTGTGTTCAATAAATGTTACTGAATGTTAGCCGTTAAGGTTGCTGGTATTTTTCTGATGGTTGCTGGTATTTTTCTGATTCAGTTGGTAACTGTCAGCCGCGTGCCCTTTGGCTGAGGACAGGAGATGAAGCCATCAGACTCTTGCTAAATCTGCATGCTCTCTAAATGCGTAGCCTCTTCGTTGGATTTTATCTACTTTAATTTGGTTTGTTGAATCTTGCATGTTTCTGCGTGAAGTGGTGCTGCGCTCATACTCTCATAAACTACGGCCGGGCACTGCAAAATGCCACGTCTCCATGCAGTCACAAACAGTGGATTTTTGAGTTGTTTACGATATATGGATTTATGAGTTGTTTACTGTCTATGGATGTAATAACGTGAAACGATGGAACACCAGATATGATTTGCTTCATATGTATGATTTGTAACATTGGCGTGTCCATGATGAACCCCAAACTGTTTGATTTGGTGATCACTGAATTCGTTCCTTTCTGTCGTCGTTTGTAACATCGCTCACCAAATTATCCGATTTGATTGGTGGTAGGAATCAGGGGCCACATATCATGGTTGCCAGATTGTGGGAAGCTAACAGGGGGACCTGCTCCTGACATTGAGGCTTCCATTCATTTTCTGTAGTAGAATGCTAAAAGGCTTTAGTGGTTGCAATCAACGTGCATTGTAATTAGTGATTGCATATTTTTTTTCTACTGGTTGGGCATTCAGGGAAAGTGCTCTCTGTTCTCTGTTCTGCACACGCTCTGGTTTGGACAGACACAAGTTTTGATGTGTCCGCTTAGGCCTGCAAACACGATTGATATAAATCCTTTGGTCTTGGAGGAATGATGCAACACTGCCTTGCCGGAGTCCAAGGCTTCAAGTGGACAGTGCCAGAGTATTTGCTTTTCTAACTTTGGTTTCCCTTCATCAATTTCGTTTAAAACATGTTTAAAAGAAGGATATGACCTGTAGCATGAAAACAAGAACGCCATAGACTTCTCACCGCTGCCAAGTGAAATTCTGTAGATCATCACGCCACACGCTATCTTGTCAGCAAGGTGATCACATCTGTGACAACTCCACATGCTATTGAAACAGCGACCACTTTGAACTCTGAAAGCTATCTCATGGCGATTCCACTGAATCTGGACAAACAAAAAGACACGAGTTTAGACACCAGAGAAGAAACTTGGGTCCAACTTGTACACATATTTGAGATCTCGCGAGCCATAAGAGTATAAGACGAACAGATTATAGGCGCTCGTGGTATCTCATTGGTAATACTGCCACACAGGTTGGAATACATATCCAGGCAGAGACAGAGGCACGTAAACAAAAGGAAACTGACTCATGAAAAACTTAGTCGCCGAAAATTGGTACGTTCATGTTCTAGGAGTCCATATACTACCTAGGCACCTGGCAGTATAAACAGAGAAAGAAACTGGGTGTATTGGTAGCGACAACGAACACACTCATGACGCATAATTGGGTGACCATCCTAGTACAAAACTGGGTCACAAAGAAGAAAAAGCTACAAAAGAGGAGTAATTGCTAATACACGATCCTTGTACTTTTGTTTCATGGCTACCGTTTGCTTGCAAAATGGAAGACGTTGCATTCACTACATCAATTGTGTGATTGAGGCATTCACCAGTAATGAGAGAAGAAACTGCATCAATCAGAGGATCTGTAGGTTAGTCCAGTTCAGGTCCCCCTGTTGATAGATGGATGGACCTCTCAGCTTAGCGCTGCCCTCATCCTAGTGGAGAAGAGCAATAACAAGCAACCGAGTCCAACTACATGCTGCGCTAGGGTTTTTCTTTTTGTCCGACATCACTTGCCAGGGTCCATTGCCATATCTAGTACAGTTAAGAAAAGTAAATATGAATTGCAGACATAGATCAATTAGCTTTACCACAGTTGTCTATTGATTGAAACTGGTCATTTCAGTCACATTCTTAGGCCGGGAATAGCCATGTCAAATGTCACAGTAACTGAAGCAAGAAGTAACATGAAAAAAAGATCAACATATACATGACTATTGCCAGGTGAAATTCATTGTCATGTGCCATCTTTTCTGAAAGGTAGGTATTCACATCTGTCACAACCCCACGCTTGTCGCTTTGAACTCAGAAAGCCGATCTGATGACGACTCCACCAATCTGGACAAACAAGACAAAAACCTCAGACAACACACAAGCTTTTCCACCCAATTTGTGCATAGTAATTCAAGAGTTTTACAAGCTTAAAAGGAAAGAAGTTTTAAGGTACTTAGGCAAGTAGTATCACAGGAAGGTGCAGAATAGCATAATATTGATCTCAACTAAATTTGGAACATGTGACTACAGGCAGACACTCACTTCAGTGTACTTAGCATCATTACAAGTTGGGATACACAGCCGGACAGAGGCGCATGAACATAAAGGAATTCGGTCCAGAAAAACTCATACGGAATTGGTTCTGCAGGAGTTCATTTACTGCCTAGGTACACTCTATCAGTATAACAAACTACTAAGGAAAATAAAGAAACTTGGGGTGTTGGTAACGAGGAGAAACAATACAATCACCTGAAACTCTAAGTTTCAGTCAGTCATCTCAATCAATATGATTTGCCTTAAGATTCAGAGCACAACCATGATACTGAGGATTTAAGAGTGGTGGAGACACTGAGTGCACTAAAGAACGATTTCAGTTGCTCATGCTGATAAGCACTCACTTCTATCTCATGAGGTTGATTCAGATAAAACAACATCGTGGGATAACATTTCAGTTGCCCGTGAGCACAAGTTATGCAGGTTTATCTCGAAACAGCATCACAAGCTAAAACTATACATCTGAAGATGACTACAAGAGAACTTTTCTGCCTCCTTACATCTATCAAAATAAAAAAGTATACAAAATGAACTGTCTTTGACTTGAACGAATTTTCTCAAGGTGAAACAATCCAAGGTAAAACTGGATATAAAGTTGTATTCCTTTCCTTCTACATTTATCTTGACCATCATAACTACTCCCTCCGTCCGGAAATACTTGTCTCAAAAAATGCATAAAAATGGATGTATCTAGAACTAAAATGTGTCTAGATACATCCATTCCTCCGACAATATTTCCGGACGGAGGGAGTACTACTCGAAAATAATAATAATAATGACCTGGTGTTTTTAGTGATTCCATCAGGACTCATGCATAAGCTATTCATAGCGTACAAGATCACTTCTCTTACTAACCCCGTTCTATTTAGAAGGCGACCAAGACAAACAAGACAAGAAACACAATTATGTTCCAGAGCTTTCTTAGTTTTCCCATGAGCACAAAAAATTAAACATTACTAAATCAAACAAGAATTACCAATTGCCATAATTAACATGAAGCAATAGACAAGTCATGTGATGATTATAAAAGGAAGGAGATAAGTTGGAAGCAATAGAAACTTTACCACTTCATATTCTCCTTGAAGACAACAATGATGGTGGAAAGTTGATATATGGGTATGTCTCATGCAAACGATAATTCTGTTTCTCATAAATCCACTGAATCTGCAACGTCTTGACATCCATTGAGAAGTATCCAGTAAGTCGATCGTTTAGAGATGATGAGGCGTCTATCCTTGTGAAGAGCAAGTACCTCTGGGTTGCATCTCTGATAAAACATCTGTACCCAGAATCTAGTGGGATTGTCTTCTCCACCTCCCATTGGCTGGGACTCTCGCCTTTGTTCCGTGCAACGGTATAGCTGAGATTGGATGAAGTTTTACCATGGAAACCAAAGATCCCAAGCCTGCCTTCCCCTGCCTCCACAACGGCTATTCCTCCTTCCTTGTTCCATTCCCCGGGCGGGAGGTCAGCAATGGAGAACTCCATCTTCCTGGTGTCAAGCAAGAGCAACTTCTGGACCCCGAATTCCACCCAGTCCCAGTAGAAGCAGCCGTAAGCATAATGGCGCCTGAGAATAAAAGGGTGGACCCATGACATCTCGGCCATGTCGTGCTTGCCAAGGGCCAAATCGCTCCAAACCTTGGATGCAGAGGCTTGCCATTGCCCAGTGCTCGAAGAGAAGACGAAGGCAGCCAGACTAGTTTTGCAATTTGCCATCAAGATCACTCTGAATGTTGTCTCTGCCGCCGCTACCTCCTCCTTGCCGAGGGGAACGAGGAAAGCCTTGCACCAGGCGTCGCTTACCATGGGGAACGGGTGCTCAAGCGAAGCGGCTAGGCCGTGAGGTACCGGGGGGAGCAGGACGTACCGCCGGTGCAAGGGGTCGCACACCGCGAGATCTTTGAAAACCGGGGGCTGCTCATGTTGTCGGAGGTCGCGGTCGAGGAGGACGCGGCCGTCGCGGGAGTCCTGCACGGTCCAGTGGCAGTAGGAGTCGATGAAGGAGAAGTAGAAATCGGCGGCGACGGCGAGCGCGCGGGCTGCGGGCGCGGATGGGTGCGGCGGCAGAGCGGGACGGAACCTGCCGTAGTCGAGGAATCCGAGGAGTGGTGGTGCGTGGAGGCGGCGGAAGCTGCGGAGGAAGGAGCCGTCGGTGGCGAGTCGGCGGAAGGAGACGCAGGTGGCGGAGGCGCGGGCGAGGTCTTCCGGGGTGGGCAGCCGAAGGAAGATCTCCACCAGGAGGTGACCGGGGATCTCCGTCAGAGGCGACGGCATATCCTTGCTGCTGGTCGCCATTGGCGTTGTAGGCCGGCGAGGTTGGGCCCGGCGAGGTAGGGCGGAGGAGGCAGCCGCGGGGAAACCCTGGACGAGATGGGGAATTGGGAGGAGCATTTTTTTTTTTTTTTGAGGGAGGGAATTGAGAGGAGGTGGAATCTTGTGTCCGAGTGGGTGTTGGCAGCTGGAATGGGCCTTTGACGGTAGTAATAACGAGCCCAGATTTGAAAAAATGCCAAATACTTCTTCCCTTCTTCGCTGCTCCCCTCCCATCCTTGCCTCACCGCCGCCCGTCACGCCGTTCTTGTCTCCGGCGAGGTCGATACCTAAACCGAGCGAAAGTACCCGCCCGCCCGTGCCTAAGAACTCTTGTCCTCGGGATGAACAAAGACCAAAACTAAGACTAAAACCGCTCCTCCCGGGTCGCTTGCGAGAGCGACTCCAGAGGACCCCCATTCCTCGAGCAGAGGCGCCGGATCTGCCCCCTCCTCGGCCGCTGCGCCGGATCTGCGTAGTTTGACTAACTTTATTGTAAAAAATACCAACATTCATAATATGAAATCAGTATTTTCGGATGCACCATGGAATGTATTTTCATATTATATAGTTTAAGTATTCTCAAAAATTAAAATTATTGAGCTGCATTTATTCTCAAAAATTAAAATTTTTGAGTTGCATTCAGGATTTCTAACACTGGTAGAAAAAGAGGCTTCCGTCCAGCCCCATTAGTCGCGAAACTGTAGGAACCGCGACTAATGAAGTCTTTAGTCGCGGTTCGGCAGACGAACCGCGACCAAAGGCCTGGGCCCAGGGCGCTCGGTGGCCAGCTGGTGCACGTGATGGGCTTTAGTCGCGGTTGGTCAGGCCAACCGCGACTAAAGGTGCCCAAAGGCCTTTAGTCGCGGTTGGCCAGGCCAACCGCGACTAAAGCTCCTCCCCTATATATACCAGTTCAGCATGCTCACTTAGCCATTTGGTGCCACTTCTCTTCACAAGCTTCACAAGGGGGTGTAGGTTTGCTTTTGGTTCCTCTTATGCACACAAGGTGTTTGATGAAATGCCCCAAGAGGGTGAAACAAACATGATATGAAGTGTTGGAGCCACACTTGAGGTTCCTCATTTATTTTTTCCTCCTCGATCGCGGTTAGCAACTTGAACCTTTCATGCATGTGTGTCATTGATAAAATATGCATGTGTGTTGTTCATTGTTTAATTTCTATTGTTTATAGCTAGTTAGTTTAACAAATGCATGATGGTTAATTATATATTTTATATTATAATAATGCAGATGAATCGACAATGGATGTACGGTAACCGACTCTCCCGCGAGTTCACTACGGGTTTGAAAGATTTCCTCGTAGTGGCTAATGCGAACAAGCAGAAGGGTTTTGTTATCTGTCCATGTGTTGAATGTAAGAATCAGAAGGGTTACTCTTCCTCAAGAGAAGTTCACCTGCACCTGCTTCGGCACGGTTTCATGCCAAGCTATAATTGTTGGACCAAGCATGGAGAAAGAGGGGTTATAATGGAAGAAGATGAAGAAGGGGATGATTTCATCGATGAAAGCTATCTTGCTCATTTCGGTGATACTTTCATGGAGGATGCTGAAGGTGAAGGGGAAGGTGAAGGTGAAGAAGAGGCACGTGATGAGACCGTTGATGATCTTGGTCGGACCATTGCTGATGCACGGAGACGCTGCGAAACTGAAAAGGAGAGGGAGAATTTGGATCGCATGTTAGAGGATCACAGAAAGTCGTTGTACCCCGGATGCGATGATGGTCTGAAAAAGCTGGGATGCACACTGGATTTGCTGAAATGGAAGGCACAGGCAGGTGTAGCTGGCTCGGCATTTGAAAACTTGCTGAAAATGTTGAAGAATATGTTTCCAAAGAATAACGAGTTGCCCGCCAGTACGTACGAAGCAAAGAAGGTTGTCTGCCCTCTAGGTTTAGAGGTTCTGAAGATACATGCATGCATCAACGACTGCATCCTCTACCGCGGTGAATACGAGAATTTGAATGAATGCCCGGTATGCACTGCATTGCGTTATAAGATCAGAGGCGATGACCCTGGTGACGATGTTGAGGGCGAGAAACCCAGGAAGAGGGTTCCCGCCAAGGTGATGTGGTATGCTCCTATAATACCACGGTTGAAACGTCTGTTCAGGAACAAAGAGCATGCCAAGTTGTTGTGATGGCACAAAGAGGACCGTAAGTCGGACGGGGAGTTGAGACACACCGCAGATGGAACGCAATGGAGAAAGATCGACAGAGAGTTCAAAGATTTTGCAGCTGACGCAAGGAACATAAGATTTGGTCTAAGTACAGATGGCATGAATCCTTTTGGCGAGCAGAGCTCCAGCCATAGCACCTGGCCCGTGACTCTATGCATCTACAACCTTCCTCCTTGGTTGTGCATGAAGCGGAAGTTCATTATGATGCCAGTGCTCATCCAAGGTCCGAAGCAACCCGGCAACGACATCGATGTGTACCTAAGGCCATTAGTTGATGAACTTTTACAGCTGTGGGGCAGACCTGGTGTCCGTGTGTGGGATGAGCACAAAAAAGAGGAATTTAACCTACGAGTGTTGCTTTTCGTAACCATCAACGATTGGCCTGCTCTTAGTAACCTTTCGGGACTGTCAAATAAGGGATACAATGCATGCACGCACTGCTTACATGAGACTGAAAGTGTACATTTGCCAAATTGTAAGAAGAACGTGTACCTTGGGCATCGTCGATTTCTTCCGAAAATTCATCCAGTAAGAAAGAAAGGCAAGCATTACAACGGCAAGGCAGATCACCGGCCGAAGCCTGCGGAACGCACTGGTGCTGAGGTATTTGATATGGTCAAGGATTTGAAAGTCATCTTTGGAAAGGGTCCTGGCGGACAATCAGTTCTGAAGGGAGCTGACGGACACGCAGCCATGTGGAAGAAGAAATCTATATTCTGGGAGCTAGAATATTGGAAAGTCCTAGAAGTCCGCTCTGCAATCAACGTGATGCACGTTACGAAGAATATTTGCGTGAACCTCCTAAGCTTCTTGGGCGTGTATGGGAAGACAAATGATACAAAGGAAGCACGGCAGGACCAGCAACGTTTGAAAGACCCTGATGACCGGCATCCGGAATGGTTTCAAGGTCGTGCCAGCTACGCTCTGACCAAAGAAGAGAAGGTCATCTTTTTTGAATGCCTGAGCAGTATGAAGGTCCCGTCTGGATTCTCGTCCAATATAAAGGGAATAATAAACATGGCGGAGAAAAAGTTCCAAAACCTGAAGTCTCACGACTGCCACGTGATTATGACGCAATTGCTTCCGATTGCTTTGAGGGGGCTCCTGCCGGAAAATGTTCGAGTAGCCATTGTGAAGCTATGTGCATTCCTCAATGCAATCTCTCAGAAGGTAATCAATCCAGAAGTTCTACCACGGTTACAGAACGATGTGATCGAATGCCTTGTCAGTTTCGAGTTGGTGTTCCCGCCATCCTTCTTCAATATTATGACGCACCTCCTGGTTCACCTAGTCGAAGAGATTTTCGTTCTCGGTCCTGTATTTCTACACAATATGTTCCCCTTCGAGAGGTTCATGGGAGTATTAAAGAAATATGTTCGTAACCGTGCTAGGCCAGAAGGAAGCATCGCCAAGGGCTATGGAAATGAGGAGGTAATTGAGTTTTGTGTTGACTTTGTTCCTGACCTTAAGCCGATTGGTCTTCCTCGATCGCGGCACGAGGGGAGACTAAGTGGAAAAGGCACGATCGGAAGGAAATCAACGATATGTATGGACGGCCATTCTCTGACTGAAGCACACCACACTGTACTAACCAATTCCAGCTTGGTGGCTCCGTACTTTGAGAAACACAAGAATATTTTACGCTCGGACAACCCGGGGAAGCCTGAATCCTGGATTAGGAAGGCCCACATGGAGACTTTCGGCAGTTGGTTGAGAAAACATTTAATGAATGACAATGATGTTGTAGATCAGCTGTACATGTTGGCCAAGACACCATCTTCGACTATAACGACTTTCCAAGGGTACAAGATAAATGGGAATACATTTTACACGATCGCCCAAGATAAAAAGAGCACCAACCAAAACAGTGGTGTCCGCTTTGATGCAGCAACCGAGAATGGGCAAAAGGTCACATATTATGGTTACATAGAGGAGATATGGGAACTTGACTATGGACCCTCCTTTAAGGTCCCTTTGTTCCGGTGCAAATGGTTCAAGCTAACAGGAGGTGGGGTAAAGGTGGACCAGCAATACGGAATGACAATGGTGAATTTCAACAATCTTGGTTACCTTGACGAACCATTCGTCGTAGCGAAAGATGTCGCTCAGGTTTTCTATGTGAAGGACATGAGTAGCAAACCGAGGAAACGGAAAGATAAAAAAACGATCAGTACATCATGCGATGATCCAAAGCGCCACATTGTTCTTTCAGGGAAAAGAAACATCATGGGAGTGGAGGACAAGACAGACATGTCAGAAGATTATAATATGTTTGCTGAAATTCCGCCCTTCAAAGTGAACACCGACCCAAGCATTAAGTTAAATGATGAGGATGCTCCATGGATACGGCACAATCGTAAGCAAGCATGGACACAAGGGAAGAAATGATGTGTAATAATTTATTGTACCAAACTTTGTTGAATGGATCATGTGAATTATATTACCCGTGATGTGTTTGGTGTCCATTTTCGAATGATTCGAGGTACCACTGATGATACATGAAATTTGAAGTGATTTAGTCATACTCCTGCCTAGGCGTATAATATGCATACTCGTAGTCTTCATAGCCGCCGCCGTTGTACTGGTAGTCGTCGCCTTCTAAGTTGCCGCCGTCGTCGTCGCTGCTGTCGTCGCTGTCGTCGGGCGGCGCTCGTGGCTCGAACTGAGGGTAGCGCAGGCGGGGGATATCGCCGGCCGTGATGTAGTCCATGACGCTCTGCAGAGTCCGGCCGTACCACCATAGCCGACGGCTGGCCTCTGGTATATTATTTTGAATTGAATTAGTTTTATTTTTCTTAATTTTTTGATATATTATTTGTATTTTTAGAATTTTGAATTGAATTAGTTTTATTTTTCTGAATTTTTTGATATAATATTTGTGTTCTTAACATATTGAATTGAATTAGTTCTATTTTTCTGAATTTTTTGATATATTATTTGTATTTGTAACATATTGAATTGAATTAGTTTTATTTTTCTTAATTTTTTGATATATTATTTGTATTTTTAAGATTTTGAATTGAATTAGTTTTATTTTTCTGAATTTTTTGATAATATTATTTGTATTTTTAACATTTTGAATTGAATTAGTTTTATTTTTCTTAATTTTTTGATATATTATTTGTATTTTTAGAATTTTGAATTG
>NC_041393.1:714262062-714266586 GCF_002162155.2 Triticum dicoccoides
CGGCCAGCCTCGCTGCCGCGCGCGCACTCGCGCGCCTCTCTACAGAGAGCGAGATCGTGGAGAGAGAGAGAGAATTTTTTCTTTTTTTTTTCTTTTTTTTGTTCTTTTTAATTTTAACTAGTTAATTAGTTTAACAAAAACGGTAAAATAACTTAAAACTTGATAATTAACAAAAAAACCGTAAAATTTGATAATTAACAAAAAAAAGGTATATACGGAGAGGGGGCGGCGAGGGGGGCGGCGATGCGCGCGGTGTTTTTTTTAGGGATCGAGAGGGGGCGGCGAGGGTTATACATGTGTGTTGTCCTCGCCTCCCTCTCCGTGACGCCGTCGTCTGCCGCCCCGTCTCGCGCTCTACCGCGACACCCTCTCCCACCCCTTCCTCGCCCCCTCCTTTTGCCACCACCCTTTCGCCACCGCCACCGCCACCGCCCCCCTTCTTCACTTAATTAATTTCTTTTACTACATGTTTTCAGGACTGACATAATGGCGGATGATAGAGCTGACCCGATTATGGACAACTATGATCCGGACGGTGAAGCACATATGTTCGGCATCATAAACGGCGATATTCTATATGTGCCGACCGGACAAGAAGAAGATGATATCTCTTCTTATCTGAACCTTGACGGTGAAGATGAAGGGCGCCGTCAGCAAGATGATGCCGAACAAACGTCGATAAACGACGATCTTCAAATGGAAGTAGCAACCACCTCCGGCGCCGAGGTATATATATACATTGAGCCTCTGGTGATACAAACTAACTGATTTGAATAAATATGTGTGTACTAACGTGCGCGACTCTCTTTCTTATTTTAGCCCTCGGCCGGATCGTCGAAACAATCGAGTACGTCATCAAAGCGTGGCGCAACCAAGACGATGAAACAAGGAGAAACATGCACCATCGAGGTTGTCAACAGTGCAACCGGCAGGCCGCTGGAGCCCCGCAAGAACGCCACCAAGTTTGTCAACCAATGCGGAGCCATTGTTAGAGACAACGTCTCGATCACCGTCCAGGAGTGGAATAAGCCAAAGAAGGCACGAATTGCTGGTTTCACTTTTGTCGATAAGAGAACAAAAAAAAAGATTGCTTCAAGAAGCTTATGGAACATTTCGTTCTACCTCCGGACTACAACAAATTCGATGAGGAGGGTAACAAGATTGAGGAAAACAAGGAGAGGAGGAGGCTAGTCAAACAGTTCGCTCTTCATAAGATGGCCGACGCATTCCGGAAATTCAAGCAAAATCTAGCCCATGACTTTGTCAAGCAGAACAAGACTCCAGATTTTAAAGGACAATATGAGAAATTGAAACATGATTGGCCAGAATTTGTGAAGCAAAAGAAATCGGAGCAGTTCATTCAAATATCAAAAAAAATAAGGAAAATGCGGCTAAGAAGGAGTACAATCATATTATGGGGCCAGGAGGGTATCGCCTTTGGGAGCCTAGGTGGGAGAAGATGGAGAACGAGCTGAGGGCGCGAGGAATCCGTCCAGGTACGGAGGGATGGGACCCAAGGGCCAAAAGCTGGTGGTACGGGCATGGGGGAACGCTGAACCCGGAGACAGGGGAGTGTGTTTACCGGGGCAAAATAATTAAACCCACCCAAGCCCTTATTGACGCAATGAGGGATGCTCAAGAGGGGAAGATCAAGTTCAACAGAGAGAACGACGCGCTGACAAAAGCCCTCGGGAATCCTGAACACGGAGGACGTGTACGAGGCATGGGGCACATTCCGTGGAAAATAGGGTTCCCCCAGAACGATGACCCGTACGGTTACAGAAGCCGGAAGAGAAAGATGGATCGGGAAGCAGATGTTGTGGCGCGGTTGGCATCGGAAATGGATGTGATGAAGAAAACCGTGAGTGTACTAGTAGCCGAAAGAGATGCAGCTCGGGCGCAGCATGAAGATCATCCAGCGGATCTCGGAAGTCAGCAGCGGAGAAGCAGCGTGGCTTCCACGGAGGCCCCACCGGCTGGTGCAGATGCACCGACGATCGAAATTACTGCACCGGAGCCTCTGGTGGTCGAAATTACTGCACCGGAGCCTCCTCGCTACCCCGTGGACGATATAAAGGAGATGAAAGAATGTCATCTGTATTATCCTATCGGGAACATGTCCATGAAGGTAGCCATCGGCAGTGCTTTACCATGTTTACCTGGAGCACTCCACCACAACAACCCCATTCAAGATGGCTATGCTCGTGTCACGGTGGAGGACATAGTCCAAGGGTTTGAGGACCTGGAGATTGACATTGCTACACCTGAAGGGGAGAAAAGACTTGGAGATGTCAAGCGCCATTTCATTCTATGGCAAAAGAAGTTTATCAAGTTTCCAGGCGAGGCGCCAAGGACAACAAGTCCACCCCCCTACGGTGGTGGTGGTGGTGGCGGTTCACCTACACCTCCGTCACGTCAGCCGACACCCCCTAGTCCACAACGTCTGGCGGGTGATCAGACGCCGCCCCCCAGTCCTCGTCCGGCGGGTGATCAGACGCCGCCCCCCAATCCACCTCCGGCAAAGAAGCAGAAGCAGTCCTGGATTATTAACCCGGACCCTTATGTACCTAAGACCACAAAGGTACCGGAGCCATCACTGAAGCCTCTCCCCACAAGGCCTTGGGAACGTAGTGCCGAGGAAACTGCCGCGGCCGCGGCTGCTGATCATGAGAAATGAAAGGCGGACTGCAAGAAGAAAAGAGAGCCCGAGCCCAAGCCAGTATTTTCTGATGAGCAAAAGAAGTGGGCTAAGTCATTTTTGAGCACACCGTCCCAAGCCGCGAAGAATCTGCCTGACGACTATGCACGTGAACTTCGTAGGCAGGCACTCATGTTGAAGGAGAAGAAAGAGCGGGCGGAGAACCAGGAGAACAAAGCCTTGGAGGAGGCCGAGAAAACGGAATTAGAAAGTAAAAAAAGCGGGAAACGAGTTGCCCAGCTCGGGGAACAAAGTAAACAATCGATTGCCCCGCTTATAGTGAAAGCCGCCGGTCCGGATGACCCCGATATCATAGCAGCTGCGGCAGCACATGGATTGACTGTAACGAGTGCCAGAGAACAAGCGGCCAACTTAGGTATTACTCTTCGTGAACTGTTAGGCCTTGATGAGGCGCCAATGAAGGAGGTAGTAATTACATATGTGAAGAATGGGCCTCTCGTCGAGCCTGCGCAGGAACAGGATCTACCTCCACAAATGAAAGGTCTACTGAAATGGTACAAGGGTTACATAAAAAATAAAAACGCCAAAGAATATATTTATGCGGAAGTTAGATATGAGCATCACTTCAAACATTACTATGTACAAATTCATCTGAGTGAATTGTTCCAGCTTTTCAATCTGCGCGAGCTCGACAAATCTATCATCAGTTGCTACGTTCTGTAAGTTGATTTATTTCTACCCCATCTCGTTCATATTGCCTGCACTATATATATGTCCTAACTATATTGTTGTGTCCGCTATTATACATGCAGAATGAAGATTAAGGAATGCAGAGTAAGGAACATCCATGATGTTGGGTTCATTGACCCACACATCGTTAATGGATATGTGTTGGAGCATCACCCCGCCGACATGGAGGCAGACCTGTGGCAGTTTCTTACAAAGCAGGAACTCAAAAGTGATATTCTATTTCCTTACCATTTTGGGTGAGTGTTTCTGTCTTGAGCACATTCTCTTTTGTTTACTCCATGCATGGTATGTGGCCGGCTAATCGATGAGTTATGCATGACGTACTGTGCATGTATCGTGTCCGCAGGTTCCACTGGATTCTGCTAGTAATTAAAGTTGACACCTCAGAATGTCTCGTCCACGACTCTCTGAATAAGGATCCAAAGCTTTGGGGCGGCATGAGAAGAATGCTTAATTATTTTCATTCATTTGCGCTCTATATCGATCGGCCTATTTCGTTCATTTCCTAATATCAAGTAACTAATAACTCTCTTGTTCATTTAATTTTCTTTGCCTCGTAGGGTTTGGAGACGGTTCGTAGATACAAAGGTCGGTGAATTCAAAAAAGAGCTAGAATTCAAAAGGTCAAAGGCTAAGAATGGTGAGGATATTCAGCCAGCGGGGACCAATCTATGTGCATACTATGTCTGTGAGATGATCCGGAGATACACCTCTGAGCGGCGGGTTCCGAATGATACCAATGCTCAGAGGAATAACCTCCGGATGATGCTTAGTCCAGAAGCTCGCTTCCGACCACTTCAAGAGGAACTAGCTGGATGGTTCAGGAGGGAAGTCCTCAATCCTAAAGGAGAACACCATTACGAGGACGTAGAACTTTATATGCATTAAATTATGTATGGAAACTTGTTCAAAATTGTATATGGTCATCCGATGATATTGAATATATATTGTATATTCCTCTTGAATTCTTTTTGGTTCTAATTTCAAATTTGTTTGAAATTGTACATTCATATGCATGTATGTAGTACCGTAGAATATGTGAAACTCCTTCAAAATTAAAATAAAGAACAAAAGAAATAAAACAATACAAATTAAACAGAAAACAGGTTTAGGGG
>NC_041393.1:714266806-714270889 GCF_002162155.2 Triticum dicoccoides
GCCTTTAGTCGCGGTTCTTAAGCAACCGCGACTAAAGGGGGGGGGGGCCTTTAGTCGCGCCTGTTTGGTCGCGGTTGCGCAACCGCGACTAATGGCAGTTGCGAACCGCGACCAAAGGCCCTTTTTCCACCCGTGTAATGCGTTGAAGTCCGGATGGCCGGGCTCGTCCTCGTCAGTTCAGAAACACAAAGGATGGCTGGGTCTATGGGACACAAATGCTCCAAACAAGGCCAAGATTCATATGTGGAGGTTGATGCGTAATGGACTAGCAGTTGGGTCGGAGCTGCTACGACGGCGTATTAAAGCAGGCGTCTTTTGCACACTGTTTTAAATAGCCCGCTATAGCTCCGCTATAGCACGCTATAGCGTTTATAAAAGGTCTTGCGCTAAGAGACTTTGGTCCAAACAAATTAACAAACATTCCGCTATAGCGCGCTATAGCATTTGAAAGAGGTCCGCCGCTAAGATGCTTAGCGCGCTATTTAAAACTATGCTTTTGCACTGCATGCGGAAAAGAGGAGACGATACATCACAGATTTTGGGCATGCCCACATTCGACTCTCTTCTGGAAGGTTCTGTGCTCGGAGAAAGGAGTTGTGGTGGCGACCCCACCGTGTCAGGCTGACTCCTCGAGCGCGATCTCTACGTGGCTGCAAGGGTGGTTTGGAGAGGCGAGCGACAACGAACGGGCGGCAATGGTCCAGGCTTGCTATGGACTTTGGCTCGCACGTAATGAAGCGAAGGACGGGAAGAAAATAGCAATGCCACATGAAATAGCGAACTCGGTCTGTGCATATATGACGGAATGGCAGACTGCACACAGAAAGGAAGCGCCGACTTAGAAAGTGCATGTGCTTCAGAGGTGGAATGCGCCAGAAGAGGGATGGATCAAAGCCAACTCGGATGGAGCACTATCGAAAAATGGCGACAAGGGCGGCGGGGGAGTCGTTCTGCGAGGACATGCGGGGGACTTCAGAGCGGCTGCATGCCATGTTTTCCACCATGTCTCGGACCCGGAGGTGGCGGAGATATTGGCGTGCAAGAGGGCAGTCCAACTAGCTGCTGAGATCAATGTACAGAGGCTTCATTTGGAGATTGATAGCAAGGCTGTGGCGACTATGCTTCAAGGGCAAGAGAAGAGTCTGGCTGCTATGGGGCCAACGGTGGAGGAAATTAAGGCCATGTTTCCTTTCTTCGAGGAAATAAAGGTCTCTTGGGTTCGTCGATCCGCCAATGGTGCCGCTCATAAACTTGCTAGAGTACGTCTGGGGGAGGATCTTTGTAAGGTGTGGCTTATGGTGCCACCAGACTTTGTGCTTGGGGTGATCTCTGATGAGATTCCAGACTCGTTTTAGTTGAATAAAGTGCGGCGTTAACCCTCAAAAAAAAAGACTACCACCTTATACCACCAAAAAAACCTTCCCCTAAAAAACAAAAAAAAACAAAAACTTAAAACTTGAGCTGCATTTTTCACTACTTTTCTTATTGAGCTGAATTTATTCTCAAAAATTAAAATTATTGAGCTGCATTTATTCTCAAAAATTAAAAATTTTGAGTTGCATTCAGGATTTCTACTGGACTCCTCTACAGCTTTACAAACCTTTTTTGATGCGTGTATTCTTCATTTGTCGTATTCCTGTCGCGTGCACCTTCGGTGTAACTATTCAAACAACTCAACTCTTAGGCATAGGTATATGTTTCAGATTATAGGATAGGGGTTTTGCTAGAGATGGCTCCATTACTACCACTCTGCCACTTGTTAGATTTTACACATTGTAATTAGTCTATTTTTTAAGTGACTTGAAAATTATGGAGTACACCAGGTGGCCTTACCATTTACCACAGCTGTTGCTTGGTACAAACTCTTAATTTCATTGTGATAATCTTGTCGCCACACCACTGCTTGCACTAATCGAAGCAAGATGTAGCATGAAAGGAACAAAAATATGGATACTATCACTGGCAAGTGAAGAATCCCTGTAGATTGTCATGTGCCCCTTTGTACGCAAATAGGCGATCACAGGTGAGTGCAATGCATGTTATTGAAATCACAAACGACTATGAACTCAAGAATGCTGATCTGATTGCAGCTCCGTCAAATCTGAAGAAAAGGAACAAAAGATCAGACAACAGACAAAATGTCCACCCAGTTTGTGGATAATCAAGATTTCGGGAGATGTGGATCTGGTCTCCGGCGGCAGCGGCGGCGTGCATGGGGCACATCGACACTTCTATTGCTTGGCTACGTCTCGAAACCATGGTGTTTCTTAGATTCAGGCGGCGCTCCTCTGTTCCTGTTGACATGTTGCTCGGCAGGGCACGACAGATCGCGCTGTGTCTGGAAGGCCGTTGATCAATCTAGCGCCTCGTTCTGGAGGTTGCCCACTGGTGGTCTCCGTGAGGTGCGGTTGGTTGCAGCGGATCTCGGAGCTCCTTCTTCATCAATGGGTAGCTCTGATGGTGGTGGTGGTGGTTGGTGGGCTTTGCCGATGCCAGTGCAGGATGATGTGCGACTGAGGTGGTGTGGGAGATTCATGAAGACCTTGTCTCGGCTTTGTGTCATGACCAGCGATGGCGACGGCTGCGGCCATCGTTGACCTTCCCGGACGCATCGTTGCTTTCCTGCTGCACCCCTCTCGTGCGGATCCGCCCATCTCAGGCTCTCTGGGGAAACCCTTGATCTATGATCGGACGATGGAAACGCCTTAGTGTCATATTCCCTCTTGGGGGCTTCGTCTTGGGAGTTTGGTATCGGCAAGCGGGGCCGATGGATGGCGGCGACCAGGCTTCTGTGGCAACGATGATGGCGGGATTAATGTCGGCAAGACAGCAATGGTTGTGGTAGTTGTTGCCTCTCCGGCGTGTCCGCGGGATTGCCTCAGTTTGTTTGTTGTTGTAAAGTTGAAGTTCCGGTGGCGGGGACCGTGGTGTACGATGATTGGGTGCAGGTGACCCATGTGGTGATCTTCTATGGTGCCAGCCGTGCTTAGTTTTGTCCTTTGTAGCTCTCCGTCAGAGTCGGAGTTGTGCTGTTTGGTCATGGGTGTATGAGCTTTGGCAAGGATCTTCATACATCTCCACACGACCTCTGCAATATATGTTGAGTCGACCATCACCTATGGAGAAATTGGAACCGTTTGCTCAGGGTTTAGGGATGATGTTGATGCCTTTAGGGGAGGAGTGATGATGATGATGTCTATGTATTGTCTCGACGAGGCCCTCTTTCGAGTGGTGTGCGTAGGGTATATGTGTATGCCGCTCTGCGGTTGTGATAGTTTCGCCCGGTTTTCCATTGATAACTAGGCAATCTGGTATTCCCTAATTAATTGAACAACTCTTTTCTTTTTAATGAATGCAGGAATCTTGTCATTTCCAAAAAAAAGACTTCACTTGCCATCCAAACTACTGTAGCAACAAAGATCCCAGCTCCTCCAGCTGCATACATTGTCCTTGTATTGGTCATCAGTTCCATTGTCATAATTTTGCCACTAGTCAGATTGCCTGTTATAGCAACTCTAACTAATAATTAATGGAACAAAAATTGACTTCAAAATACACAATACCAAAGCTACCGATTGATATGAACTCCTAATACCAATGTCACATTATTAGGCAGGGAAGATCCACATTGATGTTACACTTAATTAGCTGAAACATAGATATGACCACCAGCAGGCACACCGCAAGACAGTAAAACAATACCGGAAGTATTTACTCAGAGTATCTCCAACAGACGCCCAATATTAGCGACGCGCCCAAAAAATCGCAAGTTTAGCGCGCTCCAAGTTGAAAGTAGCACTCTAGCGGACGCTGCATAATAGAGCACGCTGTAAAAAGCGTTCAGCGCGCCAGACGAAACTGGATCGCAAGCCGTATATTTAGCGCTCGAGCTCCAGCACGCTGAACTTTTCACGCGCGTGAAAAGTGCCCCGTGCGCCCGCAGCCACCGTTGGCCTCCTCGCATGCGCGCGCCAGCTCGCCAGCCGGCCACGGGCGGGGCGGACCGCGGCCACGGCCACGGCGGCGGCGGGGCGGGGAGGAGCGCAGGCGCGGCCAAGGCCACGGCAGCGGCAGGCCGGGAGG
>NC_041393.1:714271622-714285147 GCF_002162155.2 Triticum dicoccoides
CACGGCCACGAGCGGCAGCGCGTGGGCGCGGCGGGCCGCGGCCACGGCCACGAGCGGGAGGGCGCGGGCGCGACCACGGCGGTGGCGGGGCTGGGAGGAGCACGGCCACGGGCGGCAAAGCCACGACGAGGCGGAGCGTGCCCATGGGCACGGGCGGCACCGGCGGGGCGGGCTAGGTACGGGCGCGCGTGATTATTTTTGGGCGCCTGTTGGAGTTGCTACTGTTGCTAGCTGGGCAGTATATTTTTGGGCATCTGTTGGAGATACTCGATCGTCCGGCGCGCTAAAACGCTATTTTGGCGCGCTAAAATTTTTTTAGCGCGCGGCTAGATTGAACGTCTGTTGGAGATGCTCTCAGCGTGCTGCTATGCCAGCCGCGTTATCTGTCAATAAAGCCCCGTGATATTTATTTTATTTTTACTCTTGTTTCATGGCATAAGTTATGAAAGAAGAAGCTGCATCAGAGTCTATTGGACATTCCTACTCCGTTCTTTTCTGACGCGTGCATCTATCTTTCCAATCTGCGGGCACTTTGAACTCAGGAAAGATGGATCTGACAACGGCTCCATCAAATCTCGACAAACAAGACCAACAAAAAAGAACTCTGACATCACAGAAGATTTTGTAGCCAATTCAAGAGATATAAAGGAACAAATTTCTATTAGGTACTTAGGTACTAGTATCACAGGAACACGCAGAATAGCATAATACTCATCTTAACTGAATTTCAAACACGTGGTTGCAGTCAGACACTCATTTCAGTGTGCCGGACAGAGGCACACGACAGAAGAGAATTCAGTCCTGAAAACTCATACATAATTTGTGTACCTTTGTTTCACAGGAGTTCATTTACTGCCTAGGCACACTATCAGTATAATAAACTTCTAACTGAAAAAGAAGAAAGGACCTGTGGGTTTTGGTAGCAAGAAACAATACAATCACGTGAAAACACTTCAAGTTTCAGTCAATCATCTCAGCCAACATGTTTTTTTTTTTGGAGATTCAAAGCACAACCATGATACCGAGGATCTAAGAGTGTGACGGAGACATTGACTGCAATAAAGAACAGTTTCAGTTGCCCATGCTGATAAGCACCCTCTTCGATCTTATGAGGTTGATTCGGGTAAAACAACATCGCAGGATAGCATTTTTGTTGCCTGTGAGCACAAGCCCTTCTTATTTACAGCAGTGACTCGGGATCTTATTTGTGACCATACAAGTTGTGCAGGTTTATCTCAAAACAGCAATGCAAGATAAAATTATACATCTAAAGAAAAAGTGTACAAAATTGTCCGTCTTTGACTTGAATGCATTTTTTCTCAAGGTGAAACAATCCAAGGTAAACTGGATATAAATTCGTATTCCTTCTACTTTATCTTGATCATGAAAACTACTACTCGGAAATAATTATTATGACCTGGTATTTTTAGTGATTCCAGATTTCCATCAGGACTCACTCATGCATAAGCTACTCCTAGTGTACAAGATCTTTTCTTTTACTATTTACAGCAGTGGCTCATGATCTCGTTCGTGGCATTACCAGTTATTTAGGTTTTCGAAACATCTCAAGATAAAATTATATATGTGAGGATGGCCAAAATAAAACTTTCTGCCTCCTTATACCTATCAAAAGAAAAGTGTACAGGATGAGCTGTGCTTGACTTGAATGAAGAATTTTTTTCAAGGTGAAACAATCTAAATTAAACTGATTCTACACTTGTAATCCTTCGCATTACCTTGACCATCAAAGCTACTCCTTAAAAATAATTACCGTGATCCGTTTTTTTAGCAATTCCATCAGGACTCATGCATAAGCTACTCATAATGTGCAGGATATTTTTTTCTTACCAACCTCAATCGCTTAAAATGGCAATTGGAACAAACAAGACAAGAAAACACAATGATGTTCCCAAGCTTGCTTACTTTTCCCACAAGCACAAAAAAAACACTACTAAATCATGTAACAAGAATTATCAATTAATTGCTATCAAGGATTAGACAAGCTGTGTGATAATTACAAAGGGAGGAAGCTAACAAGGATGTGATAGAAATTTTACCACTTCATACTGCCCGTGAAGACAACAACGATGGTGGGAAGTTGGTATATATGTGTGTCCCATACATAGGTGAAAATTGTTTGGCACAAACCCTCTGAAGCTGCAACGTCTTGGCGTCCATTGAGAAATATTCATCAAAGATTAAACTATCTACAGATGAGGCCGCTTTCCTTGTCAAGAGCAAGTGCCTCTCCGTTGCAGCATAGATAATTTTTTTTTATCCAGAATCTAGTGAGATTGTCTTCTCCATCTGCCACTGGATAGGTCTCTCGTCTTTCTTTCGCGCAATGGCATAGCTGAGATGAGATGCAAATCCACCAACTAATCCAAAAATTCCAAGCCTGCCTTCCCCTGCCTCCACAATGGCTACAACTTTTATACTCGAATCTCCAGGTGGGAGAACAGCAATGGGAAACTCCATCCTCTGGATGTCAAGCACCAGCAACTTTTCACTCCTGATCATCACCCAGTCCCAGTAGAAGCAGCCATAAGCATAATGGCGCCTGAGAAAAGAAGGGTGGAGCTGTGACATCATGGACAAGTCGTCACTGTTAAGGGCCAAATAACTCTAACTCTTGGATGCAGCGGCTTGCCATATTCCGATGCTCGAAGAGAAGACGAAAGCAGACAACTTAGTTTTGCAATGAGCCATCCAGATGACTCTGAATGCTGTCTCTTCCGCCGTCTCCTCCTCGCGGAGGGGAACGAGGAAAAGTTTGCACCGGGACCCGCTGCACTTGGGGATCAGGTGCTCAACCGAATGGGCTAGGTCGTCAGGTACCGGGGGAAGCAAGATGTACCGACGGTGCAAGGGGTCGCATACGGCGAGCTCCTCGAAGACAGAGGGTTCTGAGCCCCGATTGAGGAGGACGCGGCCGTCGCGGCAGTCCTGGACAGTCCAGCGGCAGTGGGAGGGGAGGAAGGAGAAGGAAAAGTCGGCGGCGAGGGCGAGCGCACGGGCGGCGGGCGCAGAAGGGTGAGGCGGCAGGGCAGGATGGAACCCGTCGCGCTCGAGGAAGCCGAGGAGTGGTGGTTCGTGGAGGCGACGGAAGCGGCGGAGGAGGAATCGTTCGGTGGCGAGTCGGCGGAAGGAGACGCAGGCGGCGGAGGCGCGGGCGAGGTCGTCCGGGGCGGGCAGCCAGAAGAGGATCTCGGTCAGGAGGTGGTCGGGGAGATCCGTCAGAGGCGACGCCATCTTCCTCTTGCTGGTCGCCATTGGCGTGGAGTGGGCAAAGTGGTTGGGGGAATGTGGTATAGGCCGGCGAGGGAGGTAGACCCGGCCGTCGGAGGGCGGAGGAGCCAGCCGCCGGGAAACCTCGGCGAGATCGGAAGCGGAGAATCCGTCCGAAACCCTCGGCGGCGGTGCTGTTGGGGTCGGGAGAGTCAGTTGAGTGGTTTTTTTTCTTCCTTTTCTGATACCGAAATGGGCCTTGGCTGGTAATGGCATGCACAGTTTTCAGGCCCGGCATCTAAAAAGAGAAACTAGTCGTCCAGCTTTGTCTCTCTCAAAAAAAAAAAAAGTCGTCCAGCTTTGTCTAAAAAGAGAAATTAGTCGTCCAGCTGATCTAAAAAAACAAACAAAAAACTGAGTCAGCTTAGAACACTCGTTTTTTTTTCGGGTTCAAAACTTGTATTACTCAATTGATATCAGTACAATCCATCGCAGCCAGTTCTAACACATCCGGAGGAGCCAACCCAATCCAGGTCATGGTTCTACCTTGAGCCCTACCAAAAGTAGCTAGACTATCGCTGGCCTTATTTTGCGACCGCGAGACATGAGTAATACAAGATTGACGATGACTAAGAAGATATCTAATCTCCTTTTCTAGAAAAGCATAAGTAGACCGATCACACCCATCACACGCGTGATCATAGACACCGCCACAAGAGAATCCAATTCGACTGCAATAGGCAAATCTGACCGCTGTAAAGCATAGGAGAGACCCTCCATACAGGCACACAATTCAGCCTCCAAAGCATCTCTACAGGAGTATAGAGCCCTGCACGCCGAGAATATGATCTTTTCATCCGAGCCTCTCAGAATCATCCCTGCTCCAGCTATTTCACTTGAAACAAATGATCCATCTGTATTAAGTTTTACCCATCCATTCGCCGGCCTAGACCAGGTCGGCGGAGCACCCATCTCTTCACTTGTACGCTTAGTGGTTCCGTCCAGAATGATAGCCAACTTCCCCTTAGCTGGATCACACCGCGACTCCATGTAACTTTGCAAGAACCTGATGGATAAGTCCATTGGTGGTGCAGGTTTTGAGTGTACTAGCTCATTCCGGACATACCAGCATCTCCAGAAGATCATCAACAACATGCACCGTTCCAAATCGCTCAAATCAGCTAGGGTATGCAGCAACCATTCTTTGCCTGTAGGGATGAACGTGTCTACATTGGGCAAACTCCATAATTTTGCCATTGATCTATACAGGTCCCAACCATATTGACACTTCACAAAGGGGTGGAAATTGTCTTCTGTCTCAACTCCACAAACTGGGCATATACTAGTGATCTCAAGACCGATCCTGCATTTATTCTTCCAGGTCGGTAGACTGTCTGTTGCCACTCGCCATGCAAAGTTTGCTATCGATGGCGGAGCGCCGCAATTCCAGATGAACTTCCAGCAACCCCTCGCTCCCGATGGCGCTGTGCTGGAGGAGGACACGGAGCCTCGGTGCAGCTCGTCTAACGCCAGTTTAGAACACTCGTTTCTCAGAAAAAAATTTGTTTAGAGTTTGGATGCGAATGCGATCCATGAGACCATGATGCTTCGCTCCATGGATAGGTTATTGTTTAGAGTTTCGTTCCCTTACACTCCAATGAGTCGTTTTTACTCTTCATATAAGATTTGTCTGAAATCAAACTGCGTAAAGTTTGATCAACTTTATAAAAACATATCAACATTCACAATATAAAATCAAATATCATTAGTTGTGTCATGAATTTAATTCTCATATTGTATACCTTTAGTATTGTAGATATTGATATTTTTTCACATAAATATGGTCAAAGTTTACAAAGTTTTACTTGAGACAAATCTTATATACGGAGCAGGAGTGGCTCCCCATCTCCTGTCGCTCCCAGCCCAGGCGCAAGCGGCGTGACGACGCCCTCCACTACGGCCCTGCCTGCGGCGGCGGCTGCAGCGGGTGGCCCTCCAACTAAGAGCAATGGTGGCGTCCCATGGTTACCCGTAGCCATGGTTCCGGTTGCATATCTGCCATGGCCCCGCCCTCGACTAGGGCATGTGTAGATGTTCAAGTGTGGATTGGGGACAAAAGTTGGTTATGCCGAGAGGGCTTACTGGAAATGCACCATAGGAAGAAGGGAGAGCTTTAATGATGAAAGAATAAGTATGCATAAGAACACCAAAGGTAGTTAAACACGGTCGTTGTCAAACCTATAATATGTATGCACCGTTGCAACGCACGAACAATTACCTAATCCTGACTTAAAAAAGAATGTGCTATCCCTGAACAGCTGCTGCACCACACATTTCAGGGCCTTGTTTGGTACAGATTGAAGGATGATCTGGCCCCCACATTTCCGATCCTACGGCACATATTTGAGTTTCCAGGTTTCCAGTGAATATCAGCTTTCATCATATAGATTCTCCGTCGTTCCCATTGACTGTGCTGGCTCCCGTGTGTTGAGGGCTTTCTACACTTGCAGAAGATCTCTAGATCAACACACAAACAAAAGTTGACACGAATTCTACAACGAGCACCGTTGTGCAAAGTGGACACATCACATGGGTTAGGCTAAGCTACAGTCCTTGTGATAAGAAATAGAAGCATAAATAGATGGGCATGCATGCATTTTAGGCTAAAGGCCTAGCTACGAGTCTCCGCCCTTGTTCGGGCAAGAAACAACCAGTTGAGAGTTATCCATCGGTTCCTCGAGTAATGCATTACCTTCAGTGAAGTTTCCTAGCTACCATTTTAAGCCAAAGGCACAGCCACGAGCCTGCCTGACTCGTTTGCACAAACTAGGCAAAAAATGTCACGTTCCATTGGTCCACCTGCAGCCTGACTTTTGGGGTGTGTTTAGTTTGTGTCACCAGGTGGAATGTAACGGGTCCATCCTGTGCCGAAGGCCCATTCCCGTGTTTAGTTGGGTTGAGGAACTGGAACCCACCGGGTCCCAGGAACGGAATATTCGCCTGATATGCCGAACGCGCTAGTACCTCCAATTAGGTGGAACTACGTGGAACGGCTCGTGGCTCTCACCTCACCCGTGTCTCTCTCCTGCATCTGCGAGTACTCGGCCGTCTACAGCCCCGTCTCCCCGCGCCTATCTCCGGTTTCGCCATCTCCGGCGCCGCCTCCCCCTCACCTCTCACTGTTGTCTCTCCCTCTCCCCGCCGCGGGCGAGCGGCTGCAAGGGCAGGCGAGCAACGGGCTAGCGACTACGGCGGAGGGAGCACCTAGTTCTTATCCTCAATCGACTAGCAGAGAGGAACAGCGGTAGCAGAGGCTAACGACGGCAAAGAAACAGCAGCGACGGGCAAAATCTTATTCAGTACGTCTCTCATCTCTTCTCTCCCTAATCTCCTAGCTCAATCTGATTGGGGTTGTGGATTCAGCGGCAGGCTCAATCCGATTCAGGGGGCAGCAGGCTAACAACGACGATTAGCCGTTTGGGGTTGTGGATTCTTGCTGATATGTTCATAAGCGGTGGTTCTAGATGTGCTCACGTAACAGACACATGTTAATAAATCCTTGGTGTATTTTGAGTACATTACTTGTATTTTGACAGATTTTTTGACATGTAAAATGACTTGTATTTTCACAGATTTTTTTTACTTGTATTTTTATAGATTTTGGCAAAAAATAATAATTACTTTCTTATGATGTGTTAAAATTAGAAAGAGCTATGGGAGTGACAATTGTGCATATACATATGAGAGAGGTAATCTCACGAGAAAGAGAAGCAAACCCATTCCCTTCTAAGTTGCCAACCAAACATTGCAATGTAATCATTTCATTCCATCTATTTTACCCTACCGAACACAAGAATGGAACCAACCCATTCCCTTGGAATGGAACCATTCTATTCCGTCCACTTCATTCTCCAACCAAACACACCCTTGGTGGTGGAGAGTAACCCAAACCCAAACCCAAATGAATGGCGCGTGAAGTGATGAAGTGCCCGGTATATATATAGTGCTAGAAATTAAACAGGGGACTGCCATGCTGGTTCATATTTGCCTTTGGGGAGAGGAGGAAACTTGGTGGAAGTTACGAGCTCAAAGCTCACATTGCATCGCATGTCATCAAACAAGCTTACTGTAGGTTAAGAGTTAAGACACGCACACACAGACACGATTCTCGCGGCCGCCGCCGTCGTCGAGGAACTGAACCGTACCGTGGTCCGTGGGGCATGCCGCATGCAGCTTCCCGGAAGTTGCTAGCTTGGCAAATGGCAATGCATATATATAACGGCCCCGGCCATTCTCTAACACGTATACGTACCAAACAGGCTACAACTACGATCTTGGACGGCCGGCGGCAAACGTACCGGAGGCTGCGCACCCGCGGTTGCAGCCTGCAGGTACGTCGTTATTCACCCGGTCTCTGTCCACAGTTGATTAGCACCTACTCCCTCCGTCTGGAAATACTTGTCGTAGAAATGACTATATGTACTGTTGCTTAATTACCTTGGGCAGTTAATTTGTTGCACGGCCGATACATACTGGCTAGCTACTTTGTGGTAGAATAGACTGCATTGCAATGTACCATCCTGCCAGGTGAGATGATTGACTGCATACGCATCTATTACTATTTTTGGTCATCAATGCACAAAGAAAAACAATACATATCTGTCTGGCTTTACCGTATGTTTTAAAGAAGAAGAAAAACAATTAAATAACACATGGAATATATATCTGGCTTTACCATCCATGTACAGTATGTATTACTGGATGGAACAAGTAATTTACAGTATGTAGTGCTACCTCCGTTCACAAATTCAAGATGTTCATTCTCAAAAGTAAAGAAAGAAAATACAAGATGCATGTTCTAACTTTTTTCTGAATCAGATTTTTTATATAAACATGTTTTAGTATGTTTGTTAACTCATTTCAGTCCGTACGTAGTCCATATTGAAATATCCAAAACATCATCAATTTGTGAATGGAGGGACTATTAAATAAGCACATTGACTTCTGCCATGATTTTCAGTTTCCTACATTGGGCAAGTGTGGTAGCTTCTCACTGACACAATGGAACAAGTAGACATTTGGGCACCCATCTTCGCTGATCCTCTCCCAAGCCAGGTATATATATTTACTGTGTTGATCGATCAGCTCACATATTAATGCTAGACACAATGCATGACTAGTTGGATGCTTGGTTTCATTTCGATAAAAATGGAGCTGGCCTGCATTTCTAAGAAAAAACCTATAAGTTGTCTGAAAGAAGGGTATAAGCACAACCAAAATAGTCAATAAAAATAAGCATATTCCCTGGTTTATTCAACTTTCATTTGAACTGGATGTAATATATCAATGTCGACTAGCATAGTTCATATATGGTCCACGTTCTTTAGCTCTTACAATCTTGGATATAGAATTCGCAAGGGGTTCATCAAAATTCTAGCATTAACATATGTTTCATTGCTCTGATGACAGGCGGAGATTGAAGTTTACTCAACATCCCTGGATTATGACACCACGGACTTCCAGTCACTCTTAGAAGGACCCCATGATGAACATGATTTGGACAGATTGCTGAAACGTATGATGTTTAATTGTTGCATCCATTCCAAACTTCATTACACAAGCAAGCAACTTATCCATGGTTCGACTTATAAACCAATTAACATATGAAGCTTTTCTTACAGGTGCATTCAATCCTACTTTTATAAAGGAGGCAAATTTAACTCATGAGGCAAGATTTTCTCACATGCAAAAGTACAAACTTGCTAATAAATGAACGTGGCATATGGTACTGAACATATGTTTCATCATTGCAGGTTGAATGCAGATTTTATTCACCAACTAGTGATCATGGCATGACTATACAAACACTTGGACCTGCTCCACCGGAGGTGCTGCCTGAGAAAGAGGAGGCCCTTGCCACAATGGCCCTTGGCGGCGGCGGAGTAGGAGGAGGAGGGGGAGAGGAGGAGGAGGAGATGAGAGTGGGAGGAGCATACAGGTACCCACCACCTTGTCATCGAAGAAGCAGGAGGCTTGCACCCACCGCCACACTGCTGGAGGAGGGGGCCTGCCATCTACTACTAGGTATGAATTATATAGGATCCATTCGTTGCAATATACAACTTGTCATTGTCTCAAGTAGTTAAATACATATGCTATGAGCTTCAGATTACATGCCCAAAAGTGGTTGGAAGCACGGGAGTCGCGTGAGAAGTGCACGCAAGAGAGGAACATGGTCGATAAACATGGAACCATGTTCCCAGGACTTCTGCTCTGCAAGTGAAGGCCACAAACATGGGGGCAGAAGAAACAACGACCATTGGAGATCTGAAGAGGTGAAAGAGCTAGTGGATGGTGTATCTGTATATGGGGTTGGACATTGGACTAAATTGAAGAATGAAAGGTTTCCGATATCACTTCGAACGGCGGAGCATCTTAAGGTATAGCCGATTGGTGATTTATTGCACCCTAAAGCACATGCATCTATAGATATTATCTCTGTTCATTACTTTTTTTTCCTCACATTTTTCTCTGTTAATCTTTTATTTATCTATTTATTGCAAAATATGACAACTTTTATGTTTTGTTTAATCCTTCAGGATAAATGGAGAAACTTGTTGAAAGCCTACACGGTCAGGCCCACATCTAAAAAGAAGGTTTTATTCCATAAGTATGCTGAATTCATTATGGAACACCACTGATTTTCATCTGTTTCATTTCTTAAATTCCAGGGAAACATGAAAAGAAGGATCTTGCCTCCTCTAGATAAGGATTGTGTCGAAAAGATCCAGAGGCTAGCAGCTGACTACCCTCGAAAATGAAGCTGCACTAGTGAATGCTACAAGACATCGTATAGTACTTCTGGTGTAGCAGTGACCCAGCAACAAGCGTTCTACTCCCTCCGACCGGAAATACTCGTCGGAGAAATGAATGTATCTAGACGTATTTTAGTTCTAGATACATTCATTTTTATCAATTTCTCCGACAAGTATTTTCGGACGGAGGGAGTATTATTTTTCTAGAACTGCGAAGCATAGGCTGCCATATTAAGTGTGTCGAGAGTAGAGAGTAGATTGAGCCATCTATAGGGAGCAGCTTCTATCTCCTGCCTAACTACCTAGACAGACTAGTGAAGCACTCTGTATTAATGTAATGGGGAGGTCTCCTGATCCATTATTGTAATGGGGAGGAGGTCTCTAGGTAAGGTACACAGGTCATCGCATGATGCCCTGTTCCTGCACAAAGCTGTTCAACCCAAACTAACTAAGCACTAAACTATTGAGGTTGACTTTATAGACGCATTCAGAAGTCAATAACTAACAGAAATACAGAACATTATTTCTCATGTAATGCCCAAAGTGGTGTAAACTTTCTGGATTGGCTAATTGTTCATTGGACTCTGACAAATAAGATCGCAATTCTGAAGACACCAGTTTTAATATGTTAAGTTACGAACCATGTACAATATTGAGTCAAAAATACAAATGAGACAGGTACTATACTGCATTTGAAGGGGATGGCCAGCAGTGGATAGCAACTCCAGCATGAATGGCATCAATTGAACATGAAGCAAAAGGGAGCTCGAAATATCAGCCCTTACGAGAGCGAGGTTCCTGCAGAACCAAAAGAAGAGAACAGTAAGTATTTGCTAGAAGCATCATCGAATACTGCTAATGAATGTTCACGATTACTGTAGTGTACTTGGATCAAAAAGAACATTCTGAGGTAGTAATAGATTGAACTAAGGTATTCACATGCCGTTCAATTGGATGCTGACCACATAGATCTTAGTCTTTTTTGGTATTAAAGAAAAATAAAGCACTAGTTTCCACACAAAAATTAGATGGCCCAACTTGTCTACTTGATGGTTTGTTAGAGTTGGATGTTGGATATTACAAGACATTTTTTCAATCCTCACAGGACAAGCTCAAAATAAGCACGAAGGAAAGCTCACTTGTTCATACGGTTTTCTTCTTGTTTGATGTAGTCATAGCATTGGCGGAGGATATTCTCAGAAAAGTCCAAAGCAATCACAGATGAGTATGCCCCAGAGCTTGCAAACTTCCTTGAAAACAAGCCACAAAACATGAATATTATTTTGACATGAAAGAGTGGCGATCATTTTTTGTTGCAACACGAAAACATGAAGCACCATATAAATAGTTTCTCACTGAGCAGTAACAGCTTAAGGCCATGGAATTGAAGAATGACGCAGCCAAGAAATGTACCTCTTCATCGTGGCCAGGGAAGCCACTCCGATTGAAGTTCTGACGCCACCCCCTCTCGTAAAGAAAGAAGACGAGCGGGCTCCTGAACAGCTCAGTCCTAGCAGGCTTCAGTTCACTGTATTCTTTCATGCCTGAGGTGACAGTGAGATCCAAGAAGATATCTTTGCTGGTGAATGACTTGTTGCATTTTGAACATTTAAATCCTGACATATAAATCGCTGGCCTGGGACACACGTAGAAGCCAAAACAACATAAATCCTAAACCAGCCAACAGAATTGCATGAGATGAACGCAACTCATGGACTTTAGACATACAGATTCATGCCTGACGGCCCTTTCCTTATCAGTGGTTCATAGCAAACAGGGCATCCAAACATGTCGCTTTTTGATTTTTTGAAGCATCATTCTGCTCGGTTTTGATCTTCTGAAACGGTTGCACAGTGAGCGTCAGTTTCACACGGTATGAATAAAGTCCAACCTTGGCATAACATCAAACGCTTACACTTAACGCGACTGTAAACTATGCTATTAAACAGGCAGCTTCTTTTCCAAAGCATACACGATCGCTCGCTAGCAAGATTAGCTCTTCAGAGTAAAATACTGGAAGCTAGATGCAGAGACCACTCATCCTATGCATGTAAGGCAATAGAAATACAGATATTATCAGCCATATAACCATTTAGCTCAGTCACTAATCTACCATGCGTGGTTCAATCTTTGCATCTGGTGGCCAAATACCTGCTAAACTTACCCTAGCTCTCGATTAATTACTCTACTAAATAAGTACAAAGCTTGGTTCCTGCCAAAGCCCCGCCTAGGCATAACACCAAACATTTGGTGGGCGACAATCGCTCCCACTTTTTTCTAGCAGACACAACGGGTTCTCGTGCCTTACCTGAGACGAGAATCAGCTAGTGGCGTAGGTACATACCGGGTCGAGTGCGACGGCCACACGGCGAGCCGGCGGCGGCAGGCCTGGGCTGCGGCCAAGGCGGCAGGGGACGCGTGGGAGGAGGAGGAGCAGGAAGCCGCTGCGGCTCTCACCGCGAGCTCCATGGGCGAGGCCGACGCGGAGCTGCAAAGCCTGGAACCTGGAGACGCGCCGGCCGACGAAGGTCCGGCAGGGGAGGGAAGATCGGAAGAGGAGGGGCGTGCTTTTTTTTTCTTTTGAGATTCTCAAACAAAGGAGTGGCGTGCTCTTTTTTTTAGGGAAGGAGGGGCGTACTGGTCGTGGGCTCGTCTCATGCGTGGCGCCACTAGCTCCAATTGTGACCACTCCTTTTCCGAAATCGAATCGTCATCTGGGTCTGTCACGTCCGGGCCACGCTTAAACGTATCTGACATGACACATTTAAATAAACGTGACGATTGTTGCACGTTTATTTCCTAATGAGTCGTTCATCACATTTAACCTTTTCTACCAAATTACTTCAAATTATGGCACATTTACTCATATTTAAACTTGTTGGAAGGATATATTTTACATAACTAGTAATCTTACTGAATAATAGATTAAGGTATAGAAATAGGGCAGTAGTCTGCGTCGGTCAGGCGATTGAGAGCCCAGAGAGGTCTTCTCGCGAGTTGTGGAGTCGCCACCCTCTTGGTCATTAGATCTCGCCTCCATTGTCGTTGTTTCCTTTGCCCACTGCTCGCGTCAAAATTGTGGGGGATAGAGCTAGCAACAGCGAGCACCGCCCCCTCCCCGCGTCATAGCTCGTCGTGGTCACCATTGCAGCTTGCCGACGTATTGTCGCCATTCGCCTCTCGTTGTCGCTGGCCCCCGGGTTCCCTCATATCGTCGTCGTGGCGGTACCAACAATGCACATCCCCCGGTCCCAGCATCTTGCATCGACGATCACAGCACCGCACCTCACCGGCACCATTGCCAACTGGACGCGGTCGTTTGCAGCATCATCGGCAACCGCTGGTCCTAGCATCTCGCATCCCCATTCACAGCCTCGCGCCTAACCGGTTGCAGCATCGATGGTCATAGCCACCGCCAACCTACTCACTCCATAGTCTTTATCGTAGGCACAAGGAGGCGATGCTTCGTAGGACGAGGTTTG
>NC_041393.1:714285552-714288027 GCF_002162155.2 Triticum dicoccoides
CATTGTTCGCGCACGGGAATTTATAGTGGCTTGGGAGTAAACTTGTTCAAACCCCGGGTTGGGTCGGGTTTCGTGCCAGGTTTTGTAAAGTCCGAAGCAAAAAATCCCAAGCCCAGGCCCGAACACATGAACAGTACCGGGCTTTCAGGCTCGGACCTCCGGGCCGGGTTGCCCATGCACAGGTCTTACTTGGGAGTAGGCAATAGCTGGCGATGATAGGAAGAAGAGGAGACTGGGGAATTGGGGATGCAACCATGGGCCGGTGTGCGAAGAGATAAGAGTAGGAGTGGGAAAGGGTGCTGTGTGTGAGGCACACTAGGACACATGGCATGCAAACACATAATGTGAAGTGAGCATCTACAGTTCTACACCACGGTAGAGGGCGGCAGTATAACAAATATCAGGCATGTTGAACACGGGAAAGGGGGATTGGTAATTTTGATTTCAACTGTGCCAAGTGCAGCCAGGTGCTTTGCTTCATGATTTTCAGACAAAATAGAACATGAAAAGGTCAGATCTTTATGAGTTTGTTTTACCCAGAAATTGGTGTACGTCTTTTTATCACGATGCAAGTAATATTACAGATGTACCTACAAAGACAACACGAATTGCGCGGCCATGAAACGGATTCATCAGAGCGACCACAGTGACAACATATTGTATGAAGTCGCCTGCTATAGTGAGCATTCATGCTACAGCGCTTTCCTTGCCCTGAGAGTTTCAGTTGCAGACACCATCCACCATCCAGAAAGGCAGTCTTCATCTGCTTCAATTCATCTGCGGCTCAAGAACATGGAGCAAATGCCAGCTCGCCTTCTTTGAGTGCAACAGCACCACGCGGTGCACCTTGAGAGAACGACAACAAGCCCCCTGCGCTGTATCCAGAAGCCCTTTCTTCTTGGAGCAATGGTGTCGTAGAACAAACGCCAGTCTGTACAGAGCTCCAGTCCTGCAACGCAGAGTGCCAAGATGCATATTCAACCGGTACAACTTCTGAAGAAAAAATGCATGAAAATTCACTTCCATCAGATTCTTTCATTTTTGGTAAATGGATCGACAGGAAAAAAAAGGATTTTGGTTAAAAGAATTAATATGATACACATACTTTTCCCATATTGCTAGAGCACCACATGTTTGCATGTGAGGTGTGATCAAGATTTTCTTAGTTAAAGTAAAATACTGCTCATTCAAAGAAATTAATACTTTCCTTACCCTGTTATGCTACATAGCAAATACACAATAAGAATGGATTAGCGTAGTAACACGCAAGATGAAAAAACGCAGAGTTTGCCAAATCATAGTATAATTATATGCAGCATGGTCATAAATAAGTGCAAATATCTTGGTAATATGAAACACAGAAAAGAAATGACCAGAAATATATGAACATGAAAGATGGGCAGCACAATCTTATTCCAAACCATATTTTGTACCTTGGCCATCAACTACAGTAAGCAAAATCCAGTTCAGGGGAATACATGAGATCATTTATATGCTCTATCATTTGTTCATGGTATCACAATATAGCAGTTTTACCAATTACCATCTCAGTGAAAAATCACTATTCTGCAAAATTTCAGGAGATATATGTTATTATATTCATATACATGAATTACATTCTTAAGGATTTCTTTTCCTTCAAGCAATAATTAACTAGCAGGCTCGTCCAAAATATACGTGATCATGAAGAGAGAAGAAAACAAGGACAAGCATCAAATAAAAAAATAGGTTAAACGAGCTCCGCTATAAAAATATCTTGAGATTACATATTAGGATATGGCTCACGACAATTAATTGTGGATCGCCATATAAATGCTAGGGTTCATACCAGACAATAAAACAAAACAGCGAGAAAATAATATTATGGTAGAAAACAACAATATTTATGGGGATACCGAAGCCGTTTATATAATCGTACTTGTATACAGGGTAAGCATGGACATAAGAGAAGTCATATATGTACCTGGCTACCACTTTTAGCATATGAATCTTCTATATCCATATCCTCATTGTCATCTTCCTCACCTTGCTGTACAAAGACAAATAATTACATTTCAGTATCAACACGGTTGTTTGTGTTTCATGTTTTTTCAATGTGTACAATACTTACATTGACACCGTAGGATTCATCCAAACTCATATAGTTCTCCGCGGCATGCCCGTCCTCATTGAATGACAATGAGCCATCCTCGCTATTGATACGTCTTCAACGTATCTATAATTTTTGATTGTTCCATGCTATTATATTATCTGTTTTGGATGTTTTATATGCATTAGTATGCTATTTTATATTATTTTTGGGACTAACCTATTAACCTAGGGCCCAGTGCCACTTCCTGCTTTTACCTTGGTTTTAAGTTTCGCAGAAAAGGAATACCAAGCGGAATGAAACCTTCGCGATGATTTTTCTTGGACCAGAAGACAACCAGAAGACTTGAAGATGAAGTTGGAGGAGCCACAAGGTGTTCACAAGGA
>NC_041393.1:714288357-714299447 GCF_002162155.2 Triticum dicoccoides
CTATATATTCCCAAATATTCCCAAACCACTAGATGCATCCACGAAAACACTTTTCCACCGCCGTGTGAGATCCCATCTCGGGACCTTTTCCGGCACCCTGTCGGAGGGGGGTTCGATTACGGAGGGCTTCTACATCAAGTCTATTGCCCTTCCGATGAAGCGTGAGTAGTTTCTCACAGACCTACGGGTCCATAGCTAGTAGCTAGATGGCTTCTTCTCTCTCTTTGATTCTCAATACCATGTTCTCCTCGCAGTTCTTGGAGATCTATTCGATGTAATACATTTTTGCGGTGTGTTTGCCGAGATCCGATGAATTGTGGATTTATGATCAGCTTATCTATGAATATTATTTGAATCTTCTCTGAATTCTTTTATGCATTATTTGATATCTTTGTAATTCTCTTCGAATTATCGATTTGGTTTGGCCAACTAGATTGTTTTTTCTTGCAATGGGAGAAGTGCTTAGCTTTGGGTTCAATCTTGCGGTGTCCTTTCCCATTTACAGCAGGGGCAGCAAGGCACGTATTGTATTGTTGTCATCGAGGATAAAAAGATGGGGTTTTCATCATATTGCTTGAGTTAATTCCTCTATATCATGTCATCTTACTTAATGCGTTACTCCGTTCTTTATGAAATTAATACTCTAGATGCATGCTGGATAGCGGTCAATGTGTGGAGTAATAGTAGTAGATGCAGAATCGTTTCGGTCTACTTGACACAGATGATGACCCACAAGTATAGGGGATCTATTGTAGTCCTTTCGATAAGTAAGAGTGTTGAACCCAATGAGGAGCATAAGGAAATGACAAGCGGTTTTCAGTAAGGTTTTCTCTGCAAGCACTAAAATTGTAGATAACAGATAATTTTGTGATAAGATAAATTATAACGAGTAATAAGCAATAAAAGTAAATAGAGTGCAGCAAGGTGGCCCAATCCTTTTTGTAGCAAAGGACAAGCCTGGACAATTTTTAATAATGAGAAAAGCGCTCCCAAGGACACATGAGAATTATCGTCAAGCTAGTGTTCATCACGCTCATATGATTCGCGTTCGGTACTTTGATAATTTGGTATGTGGGTGGACCGGTGCTTGGGTACTGCCCTTACTTGGACAAGCATCCCACTTATGATTAACCCCTACTGCAAGCATTCGCAACTACAAAATAAGTATTAAGGTAAACCTAACCACAATATTAGACATATGGATCCAAATCAGCCCCTTACGAAGCAACACATAAATTAAGGTTTAAGCTTCTGTCACTCTAGCAACCCATAATCTATTTATTACTTACCAATGCCTTCCTCTAGGCCCAATAATGGTGAAGTGTCATGTATTCGACGTTCACATAACACCACTAGAGGAAAGACAACATACATCTCATCAAAATATCAAACGAATACCAAATTCACATGACTACTAATAGCGAGACTTCAGCCATGTCCCCAGGAACAAACATAACTACTCACAAAGTATATTCATGTTCATAATCAGAGGAGTAATAATATGCATTAAGGATCTGAACATATGATCTTCCACCAAGTAAACCAATTAGCATCAACTGCAAGGAGTAATCCACACTACTAGCAACCCACATGTACCAATTTGTGGTTTTGATACAAGATTAGATACAAGAGATGAACTAGGGTTTTGAGAGGAGATGGTGCTGGTGAAGATGTTGATGGAGATTGACCCCCTCCCGATGAGAGGATCGTTGGTGATGATGATGGTGATGATTTCCCCTTCCCGGAGGGAAGTTTCCCCGGCAGAACAGCTCCGCTGGAGCCCTAGATTGGTTCTGCCAAGGTTCTGCCTCGTGGCGGCGGAGTTTCATCCCGTAAGCTTGCCTCTGATTTTTTCCAGGGTAAAAGCCTTCATATAGCAGAAGATGGGCACCGGAGGTCCACCAGGGGGCCCAGGAGACAGGGGACGGCCCAGTAGGGGTGGGCGCGTCCCCACCCTCCTGGAAAGGGTGTGGGCCCCCTTTGTCCCAATTAACCCCTTCAAGCTTCCTAGTTGAGATGGCCCTACGACTAAGTCCTTGCAAGAGGACATCTTCCATGACAATTCCATGACAGTTGGCGCCCACCGTGGGGCCAGCGCACGGTGGATTTGAGTTCTTGAAGGGCAACTTTGAAGGGCTCAAGGGATACGCAGTTGGCCGGATGACCAAGAGTCGTCGCGGCAAGATCTACATAACGAAGGCTGGGGCCCTGACGCCGGCTCAATTGAGTACGGGTACCGGGTCCCCTTCGGCGGAATCCACGTCTTCGTCGGCCGGATTGGTGAGCCGGGCCCTGAGCCAGACAACTGCACCGACCTTGTCGAGACGGCTCAGGGTGCGAGAAAGACCCGAGTTCAACCCAACATGAAGCGTGCCTTCGTGGGCTGCATCCACGGAGGGGAACTTTCTGAAGGATCTGAAGATGGTGGTCAGACGGCCGTCCTCTCGGACGGTGATTCGTCCGACGGTTCAACAGATTCGCTGTACCAAGTGCAAGACGGCGTGCTTGGGGCCTTTTCCGATGGCACTAGTGTTCCGGACCCCTATGAGCCGCCAAGATGGGCAGGGGTCTTCATGGCTGAGACTCAACCCGGCCAAAACTCTACAACCGCTACATCAATAACATTCGGGACAGGAGCAGCCGGGGCAGGAGGCCCTGTGCGCCCACCGGCTCGGGTGCTGATAGATCTCATGGATAAACTTACACTACTAGGGAAAACCGTATACACAGAATGTTACTAGTAGCGCTGTACAAAATCAAACGCTACTGCTACTTAGTAGTAGCACGCGTAAATAAACCGCGCTACTGCTATGACTTTAGCAGTAGCGCGTACAAGCGAAAAGCGCTGCTGCTATGTTTGAACTGGGCGCACATGGCTAGCCCAACCTAGCAGTAGCGCGTATACTGGCCCATCGCTGCTGCTACTTTCCTTAGCTGTAGCACGCTTACATGTAAGGCGCTGCTGCTAACGGAAATAAAATAAAGTGAAAAACAAGTAGAAAAGTAAATGAAAATGAAAGAAATAGAAAAAGGAGAAAGGAAAAAAATAAAATGTAAAGAAAAATAAAAGAAAAAAGGGAAAAAAGGAGAAAGGAATAGCAGTAGCGGGTTTCAGGAAATGCGCTGTAGCTAACTTAGCTATAGCGCGTTTCGGAAACGCGCTACCGCTACGTTTCACTTAAACAACGGTTCCCCCCCCCCCGCCCCCCTCCACCACACTTCTTCCCCAAATCCCTCGCCCTCGCCGCCGTCTCCACAATTCGCCGTCGCCGCACGTCGCCGCCGTCTCCTGCCGTATGGACGCCCGCAACCTCACCGTCTCCCCCCGAGGCCGCCGTCATCCTCACCGCCGCCGCCCGAGGCCGCCCTCCACCTCACCGCCGCCGCCCGAGGCCGCCCTCGACGTCACCGTGGGTGCCCTCCACCTCACTGCCGCCCGAGCCCGCCCAGGACCGCCGTTGCCCGTGCCCGAGCCCGCCCTCTCCACCCCTGCCTCCATCACCGAGAACCTCCCCGCCACCGTCTCTCCCCTCTTTGTAAGTCCGCCACCCCTCCCCCCGACTCCTCTCTCTCTGCATTTTAGAGAAAAAATTAGTAGAGAAAAAGTTTGTTTATAGCAAAAAATTTAGTTTAGAGCAAAGGATGTTAAGTAGTAGATGTTAGAGCAAAAATTAGTTTAGAGCAAAAAATTTGGTTTACAACAAAACTTAGTTAGGGCAGTAGGGTTTAATTAGGGTAGATGCTGCTTGTATAGTATATAGTGATACTAGTAGATGTTAATTAGGTTAGGGCAATAGTGGTACTAGTAGATGTTAATTAGATGTTTTTCAGTTAGGGCACTAGAGTTTTTCTAGGTTAATTAGGTTAGTAGTGCTGCTAGTAGTAGTGGTACAGTAGGTTAATTAGGTGATGTCAAATGAATAACCTAAATGAATGCAATTAGTAGTTAACTAATTTTTTTTCCTTTCATCATTATAGAGCACTAAAGTTAACTGAATTTGTTCTATTAGTAGTTAAATGAATTTTCTTCTACACTTTGTTTTTGAATTAGCTTGTGAAATTTGGACATGTGGTTGCTCGTGTATATTTGGACATGTGTTGCGGTGTCGAAGAGGGATATTTGAACACTGTTTCCTGGGAATGATGCTGAGAGGCCTATGTTTTGCCGGAATGTTGATTCATTTCTATTCCGGCAAATTTCAGGTTCTCGATTTGTCCACTTTTTAGCAAAGGTTATGCCAAAATTTTCCGTGAATTTCGGCATGACTTGTGCTACAAACTAGGACATATCGAGTGCCCGGGATTTGCCGCAGCAGGAAGAGTCAACATTCCTACAAAACAATAGGCCTTTTTTATGTCATTATTCATTTTATTAGGTCTAGAATTAATTGACTATATTTAATAATAGGAAACATGGCTAGCAACGATGAAGGACATGGTTCTGGTGATTGCGACGACGTCTACCGGGCGGCAGACGAATTTTTTAGCCTTACCGATGATCAACCGATGTTGTTGCTTGGCCCACCGGTGGCATCGGGGACTGAGACCGACACGCAGACCGGTGCTAAGACTAAGACCAGTGCTGAGACTCAGACCGGCATCGAGACCGGCGCTGAGACTGAGACCGGTGCTACCTCGGGGAGCGGAGCCGGTGTAGAACCAAAAGCAAAGAGGCAACAGCTTCCTAACAAACTCAGGACTACTAGAGTGGTGGTCACGGAGGTGGACGACGGCATTTTTGAGCCAAAGGCGCCCGAGGAAGTGCGTCGATGCTACGACAATCAAATAGGCTGCATCGTACGGACAACCGCCACCATCAACAATGAGAAACTACAGAAGATAGAAAATATGAGGAGCTCCCTCCTAAAGAAGTTTCACCAGATATTCTTATTCCCGGGCCGGAATGAGAAGGATTATGAAGATCCAAACGAGGACCCACCAATGAGGAAGATAAACAAACACGCCATGAACAAGTTTAGCGACGCGTTGGCCGCCTGGAAAACTCGAGTGAAAGCAAGGATCATCGATAAGAAGGAACCCTACTCCGAGATTGTAAAGGATAATCTGACAATCACGAAAGAGCAGTTTCAAATATTCAAGGAGGCTTGTGAGGCTGAAGCTGCCAAAAAAAGTCTAAGTACATGAAGGGGCTTCAAGAGAGGAACATTGGGACCCACCACCTCAGAAGCCGTGGTTACGGCGGAAAGAGGTCCAAATGGGCCAAGGAGGACGCGGAAGCCGCGAGTCTGGGCATCCCAGACCCCTTGGCGGATTTCACCGTCCTGCAGGAGCGTGACGTCCTGAGGGCCCGGCACCGTTGGGACCCAGTGAAGAAGGTTTACGAGACAACACCGTTCATTACGGAGTTCATGAGACTGCTGGTTTTAGTTTCTCATCAATTCGACTGCACATGTTAGTCATATTTGTAAACGATCCTTGTGCCTTTTGCAGAGAGAGCAGTACCAGATTGAGGCCGAAAGGGACTCGCCATCTGAGGCATTGGCGAGGCCCAAGTGGGACACTCCATTCAACCGGGCATTGAACATATTGAAACGACAACCGGTGGATACTCGACTGTCGTATGGACGCGTGCACGGTATCGGAGACGGCGCCACGTGGATGAAGTACTACCGTGAGACCACGGAGGAGAGAAAGGAAATACGGAGGTTAACTCAAGAAAACATCGACAAGAAGGTTGAGATTGCGGTTGAGAAGAAATCATCTCAGACAGTCGCAACAACGGTAGCTGCCGCAAAACAGGTGGTTGCAGATTGTTCTACTTCCTTGGTGACGGGCGTTTTCACTTGGACAAGGCAAAATCCAGAAAAAAAATGCAGAGGACTTTCCCCTTGCTGACTTCTTGGGAGCACCTACTCCCGCACCGGCTCCCGCACTGGCTACCGCACCTACTCCCGCACTGGCTCCCGCACCGGACGTGCTCGGCGGTGCTTCGTCTTTGGCTGAGCTCGACGCCCTCACAGTATCTGTCACACCGGCCCCCTTCAATATAAATGTATAATCTCCCATTTTCGTTGCCTTTCAGATGTCTCACGTCGCAGACTTTTCTTTGCAGGCCGACGAAACCCTGTGCACCATATTGTAATACACCATCGACGACCAGAAGGTGGACGTGGGGAAGGCGACGATAATGGAGCCGAAGGAACCATTGTTCCACTGCCGGCCGATCCCCCCGAACGTCTTCAAGGTTTCCGTGGCCAGTGTCGAACCGGGCCACGAGAACTTGCCTCCTCCAATACTACTGGTGGATGACAAGGAGACACCGCGACGGCTTGGTGATTGTTGCAATGTGTGGGTCCTGTTGTGGCCAAAGAGTCTGCTTCGTCTGGAGGCGGTCGGGAGCACACCCACGAGCACGCAGCCTCAGCAAGGTATGAACATCAACACCCCACCTACCGAATTAGCGTCGGGTGTCGGGTTGGGTGATAGCGGACGGGGTAAGGAGGAGACTCCATTAGTCGCTGATGACGTCTCCATGGATGAGGATGAGGACGACGGTGGCGCTGAATAGTATGTCTATACTGGCGCCTCCTCAGGGTTTGAGCGTCATGAGTCGGTGCCTGAATTGCCGTCTCAACGTATTATGGATGACCTTCCGGTAGTAAAGAAGTCTAGGAAGAGAGCGAGGAAAGGCAAAAAAGCTGATTCTATGATCCAGCCGCCTCAGCAGCCTCGGCTTCAGGACCGTATAGATATTCCCGATGCGGATAAATGGCATATCCCCGGTCAACCAATCCTACCTGCAACAGCGCTACAGGCCAGATTCGGTGATCTAAGGAGACTTCATGACGATGTGCTGCGGGTAGAGAAAGGCCTCATCGCCTCGACAGATCCAGGATACCCACTCTACGTGGTTAACGTTCCGCGGCAAATGTCGTACGTCGACAGCTTCCCCGCGGATAAGTTCTTCCTCCGATTCGATTACATATTCGACATGTTTCACGTGAAGAAGCTGGATTTTATGTTTGTCCGCATTTATGCCTTGCACATGAACTACATCATCGGGTTTGAGCAGATATCTCATATCTGTGTCGCTGACCCGTACTACATGCACGAGGGCTTCTTGGGAGTCTGCGCAGAGCATCGTGTATACGCGAGGGAATACATCGTCAATTTCATGCTTGCTAATAAGGACAAGGGGGCGATTCTCGTGCCTTATCATCCCGTGTAAGTCATCCGCGCTGCTATCCTTCCTTCGATTTCAATCATTCATTTGCACGGTGGAGGCTAAGTAATTTGAGGTGTACTTATTTTGCGCAGCGGCGGGCGCGCCGTCCTCATCATCCTATACCCCCGATTCTCCCACGCTCTTTTCTTGGACTCGTCGAAGAACATTCACAAAAAGGATTACACCCACATCAAGGATGTTCTCGACAGTGCTATGTTTTACTACCAAGCAAGGGAGGAGAGGTCAGGGACAAGAAGAGAACGGGCGGCAGGGTCACCTTCGGCCATAAGACCGACTTCTGCTACATCCAGCAACCGAACAATTCTCTTAATGATGGATTCTATGTCCTACACCACATGCTGGAGTACAGACGGGATCAAGAGAACCTTCGCATGTCACCTAGATCCGGCGATGCCCATATTCTGCAATGGGCAAAGAACGTAGGAGATATCGAGGATCATCGACTTCGAGCCAAGTTCTATCACATCCAGCGCGAACTTGCCCAAATCATCATGAAGGAGGTCGTCAGAAAAACAGGGATGTTCTACGAAGAAGGACAAATGTCGCGGGAAGACGTTCGAACATGGGTAGCCGCTCAACGTCTCGACCTGAAGCCTTTCACTAGGCTCTGGGACTATCTCCCTGACATGGATGGATGGAACGACATGTTGGAGTGATTGTCGATATATGACATTGTGTCCGTTTAGTCCATACTTTCTGTATGGCAAAACTTGAGTTATGCACGATGAAACTTTATTTGTGATGTAATTAAACCGTCCTCCTCCTCGACACTAGCGAAAATAACTCTAGTTAGGGCATTTTGGGGTACGATGAACTTTGTTATTTATGCTTATGATATGTTGTTTCTATTTTTGCCAAGTCTGTCTCTTTCTGTTGCTCAACTATATATGTTGCATATCATCGACTCATGTGACGATGCAGGTGCATAGATCATCGATGGTGAATAAGTGCTACGCCAGGAGTATATATACGACAAGTGGCCGGAGTGTCAGGCTCAGCTGTACCGGGTTTTGGTTTCCGAGCGAAGGAAGTAGTTAGTTTAGGTTCACGCTAATGCGAGAGAGGGATACGAACTCATGTACTCAAAGTGATAGCTCTTCTCGCGTATACCATTGTTTAGATGGATGACGATGTATTTGCAAGTAATCGAGACTTGTATCGCTATTTTCGAGATGATGACGAGAGACCACTTTGTGTTGGATGATGATTATGATGATGACATGATTTGATGAGACTAATTGTATGTATATGCTATGATTACATTTGTATGTGTATGATATGCTAAAGATTATTGTATAAAGCCTATTCAAATACAAAACAAATACAAAAACAAATATGCAGGAAAAAAACTAATAAAACTAGTAGTAGCGAGGGGGGGGGGAATTTAGCAGTAGCGCCGCATTACCAGTAGCACTTCCCGGTTTATTATAAAGCAACCACCAAGCACAAGCACAAGTCAAGGTAAGTGTGAAATGGTGCCGGTCATTTTAATTCGAAGAAAAACGGGGTTCCCCTCGCTTTTATATTATAAAGCAACATCCAAGCACAAGCACAAGTCGAGGTGAGTGAGAAATGGCGCTAGTTGTTTTCATTAGATGAAAAAAGAGTTTCACAAGTCGAGGTGAGTGTGAAATGGTGCCAGTCATTTTCATTTGATGAAAAAGGGGTTTCCTCTCGCTTTATATGAAACACAAGCACAAATAGAGGTGCGTGTGAAGTGGTGCCAATCGTTTTCATTCCACGAAAAGGGGTGTCCCCCCGCTTTATATTATAAAGCAATCACGAAGCACAAGCATAAGTCAAGGTGAGTGTGAAATGGTGTTGATCGTTTCCGTTGAATGAAAGGGCTCCCGTGAACAGTAGATCAGAGCTCCCGAGAGCTGTCGTGTGCAGAGGGTTTTCTAGACATGCCCTAAGATCTCTAGATCAACACCCAAAATTTGAAACGAATTCTACAGCCAACACTGTTGTGCAAAGTGGACACATCACATTGACATGGGTTAGGCTAGCTAGCTACAGTACTTGAGATAAGAAATAGAACCATAGGGTGAGTGTGAACCATGGGTTCCTGGAGTAATGCATTACGTTCCACGAAGCTTCCCAGTAACCATTTTAAGCCAAAGGCACATCCATGAGCCTGCCTGCCTGCCATGACTGACTCGATCATTTGCACAAACTAGGGGAAAATGTCACGTTCCATCGGTCCACCAACCAGACTAGTTACTTTGGGTGGTGGAGAGTGGAGGCTGTGTGTGAGGTTGGTACCAAACCCAAACCCAAATGGATGGTGCGAGAAGTGATGAAGTGCTGGTTCATATTCAGAGAGGAGGAAACTTGGTGGATGCTGCAGCCTAAGCTCACATCGCATCATGTCATTTATCATGGAACGCAGTAGCCCGAGCTTTTGTGTGCAAGTTAATCTACACAAAAAACATGCTTTGCCGTCTTTTTTTTTTACAGATGACAAAGAACTCACTTCGCCGTCTGTTTTTTTAATTGTAGGCAAAATAATAGTATCAACTTTTAAATTTTTTTGAAAGTGTAAACAAGGTCTAAACTATATGAAATTTGGCATGTTATTGGTTTTATAATTTCTAGAATGAAGAGAAAAAGTTTGAGAAAATTTACTAATTTTTAAGTGCCAAAAGTAATAGGTAAACAAGCAAAAATTATTTGAAGGCTTCGGATTGGCTGGAATCAAACTCCCCTGGATCAATGACGTGGCGGGGCAGCCCCACGACCCACACCAACGAGTCCACTACCACGCATCGCACGTTCCCACTCCATGCGCACGCCCCCATCTCCCTCGATCTCCTCTTTCCTCCACAGAAGCGCAGCAGCAGCGTCCCTCGCCTGCGCGTCCCAGTAGTTGCCTCGCCGGACTCAACCCCTCCCCCGACCCCGCGCGGCCGAGCCTCCCCAGCCTCCTCCTCTCATACCCTCGCCGGACCCCGCCGTGCCCGAGCTTCCCCAGCCTCCTCTCCGATCCTCGCCGGACTCCGCCGCGGCCGCCCCTCACTGGAGTCGTTGCAATCTACGATTTATCATTGTCATTGTCTTAAGTAGTTAAATACACATGTTATGCGCTTTAGATTGCATGCCAAAAAGTGGGTGGAAGCACGGGAGTCGTGTGAGAAGTGCATGCAAGAGAGGAACATGGTCGATAAACACAAAATGATGCTCTCGCGACTCGCACCCTACAAGTGAAGGCCAAAAACATGGACGCAAAAGAAAGAATGGCCATTTGACATCGAAAGAGGTGAAAGAACTAGTCCACTACTAGGAAAACGCTTATAGATAGAAGTTTACTAGTAGCGTTTGTTTGTGACCCCATGCTACTAGTAGTTAGTAGTAGCGCTGGCTAGAAAGAGCGCTACTGGTATAAGTTAGCAGCAACGCTTGTTATCTAAAATCACGCTACTACTAAGTGTAACACACCACAATATCTGATCACTAAATATTAGCAGCGCTAGTCGCCCAACCAGCGCTACTGTTAGTTTTGGATCTATAGCGCCTATTGATATAAACATGCTACTGCTATTTTTTCTATCTATAAAATTTTACCTGTAGCGTGTCATTTTTGCCCGCGCTATAGGTAGTGCACCACCAGCCGTAGATATTTTGCAAGCTGCCATAGCAGTAGAGCGCATAGGAGACCCACGCTACTGCTATGCCCGCCAGCCACCTACCACCTTTCTCCTCCTTCCTCCCCTTTCTTCTTCCTCCCCCTTCCTTTCTCTCCCTTTCCTTGCAGCTTGCTTGTTCCAATGCTCCCCCTCCACCACCCCTCCATTAGAGCCCTCCCTTCCCCTCTTCTTTTCCCTTCTATCACCCCCTCTTCTTTGCCCCTCACCCACCACCCCTCCATTAGATCCCTCCCTTC
>NC_041393.1:714299725-714304486 GCF_002162155.2 Triticum dicoccoides
CCTCTTCTTTGCCCTCCACCACCCCCTTCCATTAATGCCTTCCCTCTTCTCCTCTCCCTCTCCTCCCACTCTCTCCCTAGCTAGCTAGCTAGTTAGAGCGATATATCTATAGAGCTACTAGGTAATTAAGAAGAAAGGTGCTCGATATCCCTCTCGACACATAGGTGAGCTTAAAAAGTGTTTGTGTGGATAGGACTGAAACTATACATATGGGCGATATGAGAATATACCGAATTGTGTGTGGCATAATTTGAGTTGCCTACATTGTGTATTGGATGAAATAATGTGGGTGACATGAGTTGCCTATGTTTTGCCGAATTGTCGATTCAATTCCGTTTCGGCGAATTTCGGGATGCAAACTCAATATTTCCTATGTTTAGGGAAGGTCATGCCGAATTTTTGTATGAATTTGATCCATGCATGCATATATACGTGGTTATAATATTTGCTCCGCCCGCAGGTGATCATGAAGGTCAATGGAAGGATGGTGGAAAGATACTGGCAATCCGCTGTGGATGACATGTATGAAAAAAGACTGAGGGATGTTTTATGTCCGTGTCGAAAATGCAAAGGAAGAGTCAGGATCGACCCCTTTAAGGGTGGTAAATTCAAGGCGCACCTGCTCATGCATGGTTTCATGCATGGCCATACTCGGTGGATGAGTGAAGAAGATGATGATGATGATGATGATGAGGACGTCGACGGGGCAGGAAATAACGACATGGGGCCACCAGACGAAGAGATGGCCGATTATGTGCCCGAAGAGGAAGACGGCCTCAGAAATGTCGATGGCGAAGAGGCAGTTCAAGGTGGAGAAGACGCGGACATGCCACCGTCTTCGTCGCTACTAAGTTCAGCCATGCGGGACCCGCATGTTTGAGACCTGCTTCGCAAGAAGACGACTAGCGACATAGCTGCTTCTAGAGAGGAGGCCAAACTGGTGCAACTGGAGGTAGACTCGATGACTCCTTTGTATGATGGTTGAAATAATCCCGAGGTGGCCCGCTTGAGTTTCACACTAGAACTTCTAAAGATGAAGGAAAAAAACAAATGGACAGATACAAGCCTGGATGAGGTTCTGAAGTACCTAAAGAAGGTTCTTCCCGCGGGAAGCCTGTGTCCTACTAGTGCCGAGGAGACAAAGAAAATCGTGTTCCCTCTTGATCTGCCACATATTAGATATCACGCATGCATCAATGATTGCATCATATATTGGAACGAGCATGCGGAAAAAACCATCTGTCCAAAGTGCAATGCTTCACGATATAAAAAGGCCGGAAAGAAAGCTCCACAGAAAGTTGTATGGTACCTTCCCATCACTCCGCGTCTACAACGGTATTTCGTAGATCCTAAGGAAGCAAAGCTTATGCGCTGGCACGGGGAGAGTGTGAAGCCAGATGACGGAGATGAACCGAAGCTGAGACACCTCGCAGATGCTAGCCAGTGGAGAGCATTAAATGCTGAATTTGAATCTTTCGCAGATGATCCAAGGAACATCGTGCTTGGTGCTAGTAGTGATGGCATGAATCCATTTGGCAACCAGAACAACAATCATAGCACATGGCCCGTGTTTATATGGATGTACAACCTCCCTCCTGGTTGTGCATGAAGGAAAAATACCTACACATTGCTATGCTTATTCAAGGGCCGAGACAACCGGGAAATGATATAAATCTGTATCTCGGGTTACTAAAAGAGGAGTTACATACCTTATGGACAACGCCGACCAAGACATGGGATGCAAGCAAATGAGAGTATTTCTACATGAGAGCCGCGCTGATCACGACGGTGCAGGACTATCTCGGTTACGGCTATCTCTCCGGCCAGGTGTGCCACGGATATTGCGGATGCACGAGGGCATGGATGATACAACTTCTCTGCAGCTATCGAAAGATGGTGGGTCTTCGAAAATTGTGTACATGGGGCATCAAAGATGGCTCGAGAAGGATGACCCATGGAGAAAGCGTGGAGATCTATTCAATGGTAAGGCTGAGCATCGAGGTCCTCCATGTAAGCGTAGCGGTGCAGAAATATATGAGTTATTGGAGAACTGGGAAGAGTGCCCCTCGCCGGGAAAGACGAAGAAAAAGGCGCCGGAGCCCCTACTGAAGATATGGAAGACGAGATCTGTTTTCTGGGACTTGGAATACTGGCCCATACTCGACACGCCTCATAGCTTGATCAAATGCATATCACAAAAAATATCCTTGAGAGTTCGCTTGGAATATTGATTAACATGCAGGAGAGGACCAAGGATGGGCCGAAGGCAAGAAAAGACTTGGAATTTTTGAAAATCGGGAAAGATATCCAAATGCCCGGTAAAAGGTAGTCAGAGGAGACCGAGACGGAGACGGAGACGGAAGATAGGGGCAAAAAAGTAAACAATAAGGAAGAACAATATTGCCCCCCTCTTGCTTCACCTTAGATCCGAAGGAGGTCGATCAATTGTTCAAGTGCCTTGCCAGAATCAAAGTTAGTTCCGGATACTGTGGGAAGATAAGCAGATATCTGGACACTAAGAAAAAAAGGTTCAGTGGGATGAAGTCTCATGACTGTCATGTGATGATGACACAGTTACTCCCGGTTGCACTTAGAGGGATTGTGGACACACATGTGCGTGAGACGCTTACTGACCTATGCCACCTTTTTGATGCTATCTCTCGAAAGTCAATCTGTGTGAAGCAACTCCATAGGCTACAGGAAGAGATTGTTGTCATACTGAAGGAGCTAGAGATGTACTTCCCGCCCGCGTTCTTTGATGTCGTGGTGCATCTATGTGTCCACATCATGGACGACATCATCGACCTAGGGCCGACATTCCTGCATAGCATGATGCCGTTCGAGAGGATGAATGGTCATCAAAGGATTCGTTCGTAACATGTCCCGTCCAGATGGAAGCCTAGCCCAGGGATATCTGACCAATGAGTGCATCTCTTTCTGTGAGACTTATCTGACCAAAGACCCTGTTGTTGGTTTTGCCCGTCAACAAGCACTGTGGAAGGCTCAAAGGCGAAGGTCACACCAACGGTCATAGGGATGTGAATGTGTTACGCTCGGGCCGACAAAACGACCTTGACAGGGCAAACTTAGTAGTGCTACAACACCTAGATGTGTTCAAAGATTTCGTGACACTGCACAAAGGGACCATCGCAAAGAAGTACCGTGACCGTGGGGTGCATAGGACGGACGTTGAAGTTATTAGAGAGCACAACTCCACTTTCTTGCGTTGGTTCAAAGAGCGAGTTCTGGCTAATCCCCCGAAAGAGGGTTGTCCGAACGGAACACTCATATACGCCTTAGCACATGGCCCCTCGACCAACCTCGTGACTTATCAAGCATATGATATCAACGGATACACGTTCTACACGGAGGAGAAAGATATAAATAGTGATGACCAAAACTCAGGGGTGACGATGGAAGCCATGACCGGGAATGTAATTGAAAGATATTACGGAAGGGTCGAAGAGATATGGGAGCTTAACTACTCTGGATTGCATAGCGCGACGATGTTCCGTGTCAGATGGGCTAAAAATGTACATAGAGAAAACCGACATTTCACTAGCATGTGTATACCTGACTCCGATGATAGCGGTACCGTCAACGCCATCACCAAAAATGAGCCATGGGTACACGCTAAACACGTGACACAATGTTTCTTCATAACTAATCCGATCAATCCCAGCCGTGTTGTCGTGAGGAGAAGCAAAAGGAGCATCGCCGGAATGGATGGAGTCGCCAACGAGGAAGACTATGACCAGTATGGTGATCCGATGAGGGAAGATGATGCTGATGACGACGAAACATATGCCAAAAGAACAATGAAGACTACATTACCTACAAAAGATCGTAATCCTTGGAGAAGGAAAAGTCACGACCATGGGCTCAATTATTCGACAACGAACAAAAGAGGGAAGAAGATCAGTCTGAAGCATCGTCGTCGCCCAAGCTGACAAACTAATCCCAAAGTTTGTGTGTGGCTAGCTATTTTGTATACAGCTGATAGCGGTCAAATAATGTAAGATATATATTATACTAATTATTATCCGGCGGGTAACAGTGGTATTGCTCAAACGATAGACCAAATTAAACCCCTGAGCTTGTGGAATATGAAAAAGAACAAGAAAAATAAAAAGAAAAAGAAAGAGAAAAATGAAAAAGAAAAAGAATATTAAAAGTAAAAAGAGAAATAAAAAAATAAAAAAGAAGGAAGTTTGTGGAATATGAAAAAGAACAAGAAAAATAAAAAGAAAAAGAAAAAAATGAAAAAGAAAAAGAATAATAAAAGTAAAAAGAAAAATAAAAATAAAATAAAATAGAAGGAAGTTTGTGGAATATGAAAAATAAAAATAAAAATAAAAAATAAAAATAAAAAATTAGCAGTAGCGCATTTTCGCTAGGACAGCGCTATAGCTAAGAAAAAGAAAAATAAAAAAAGAAGAAGAAAAAGTTAGCAGTAGCGCGTTTTTGCCAGGGCAGCGCTATAGCTAAGAAAAAGAAAAAGAAAAAAAGAAAAAGAAAACGTTAGTAGTAGCGCGTTTTCGCTAGAGTGGCGCTATAGCTAAGTTAGCTATAGCACGTTTTGCCCAGACGCGTTATAGCTAAGTTGCGTATACAGAGCCACTGCACCCATCTCTTTCCTCTCTCTCTCTCACTCTCGCTCGATCCCCTTTCTCTCGCACCCGCCCACGCCGCCGTCGCCGCCTGCACCCGCCCACGCCACCGCCCATGCCCGCACCCGCCCACCCACCGCCGACGCCCGCA
>NC_041393.1:714305128-714312051 GCF_002162155.2 Triticum dicoccoides
TCCCTCTCTCTCTCTCTCTCTCTCTCTCTCTCTCTCTCTCTCTCTGACCAGCCGTATGTGTTCTCTGCAGCAGGTTTGGCCGGAAGCAAGGTGCTCGGCGAGGCGGAGAAGGTGGCCGTAAGCAAGGTGCTCGGCAAGGTGCAGCAGGTTCTCCCCCTGCATTCTCTTTTTTTGGCTGTCATTGATGCATGTGTGCTGCTACTGTTGTGTGCTGCTGCTGTTTTCAGGTAGGGCAAACTAGAATTGTTCACTAACAGAATTCAAAGCAAACTAGAATACAAATATGATCTCATTTGAATTCAGTTAGAGCACACTGTTCACTTACAGAAATTTTTGAAATTTTCAGTTAACTGAACGTTTCTATTTTGATAACTGTGCAAACTTCAGCAAATTTCAGTTTTGGTAACTGGACATTTAGTGTTGGACCAACTATCTTGATAACCAGAAGGAATTAACCTACAAAATGTAACCAAATATTTGAATTCAGTTAGAGCACTGTTCAAAGCAAACTAGAATTGTTCATTTGAATTCAGTTAGAGCACTCTTCAGTTACAGAAATTTTTGAAATTTTCAGTTAACTAAACATTTCAGTTTTGATAACTGTGCAAACTTAGTGTGTGTGTGTGTGTGTGTGTCTGTGATAACTGTGATAACTATGCAAGACTACAAATATGATCTCATTTCAGTAAATTCAGTTAACTAAATCATGCATGATTGAGTAAATTCAGTGTGCGTGTGTGTGATGGTTTGAGTTTCAGACTGGCCTCCAAGTTCAGTATGTTGTTGTAGTGGCATCTAAGTTTTAGAGTTGCCAATCTATGTTGTTGTATTATGTTGCTGTAGTACTGGCTCTAGCTAGTGGCCTCTTACGAGGTGTTTAGGAGATATTTTCAGAGCGTGTGGGCTGAAAATGTTAGTACTGTTTATTATATCAAAGCATATGAAAAATCATATTAAATGCTAGAGCAAAATGTGTGGTGTTAGAATGCTAGCACTGTTGATTATCACTTTTGCAGCACTGTAGAATGCCAGCTATCACTTTTGGAGCTTAATTATGTTTCTGCTACTATGTCTGTGCTTGTTTTGCCGGAAACTGATTGCTAAGTGACATATGTTTTGCCGGAAATGTTGACTCATTTCCATTCCGGAAAATTTCAGGCGCTCTATATGTGCATTTTCTAGCAAAGGTCATGCCGAAATTTTGCGTGAATTTTGGCATGACTTGTGCTAGAAAGTTGGACATATCGAGTGCTTCAGATTTGTCGCGACGGGAATGAAACGACATTTCTGGCAAAACAAAGGTCACTTTTTTGTCAATATTCACTTTATTATATAAAGCTCGATAATTAAACGACTACGACATTGAACCCTAGGAAACATGACCGACACCGATGAGGCCGGAGGTTCTCACTCCCAATTAGGTCGAGCACACGCCTACCTCGATTTTTGGCGGATCAGGAGAGACAGGAAGCTGGGTGTCTGGACTGACTTGTCATGACGGATGACGACGGTGGTGGCGCCGGCGCCGACACTGATGCCACCAACGACACCGGCACTGAGACTAGCGCTGATGATGTTCCTAACTATAGCACGGAAGGTGGGACCTCCCAAGCCAGTGAGGGAAAGAAGGAAAAGAGGACACGACGCCCAAATGAGCTCGGCACCGGAAGACTGGTGGTCACGGCGGTGCACCCTGGCGAGTCCGAGCCAATAGAGCCACGAGAAGTGGCAGCGTGTTACGGCAACCAACTAGCATGCATCCTATGGGACACCGCTACCATCAACACCACAAAAATACAGAAGAATGAACATTTGAAGAAGCTGCTTCTAACTAGGTTGCACGCAAGATTCCTGTTCCCCGGTCGGAATGACGAAGTCGACCCATGGGATGATGATGCCATGAAAAAAATCAACAACAAAGCCCTAGGGAAGTTCAGCAACGCATTGAGCGGTTGGAAAACTAGGGTGAAAATGGCGATTCAAGTAGACCATGAAACCTACGCCGAGATTGTTGCAGACAATCCGAAAATTATGATAGAGGACTTTGAAAAGTTCAAGGAGACTTGCAATGAGGAAGCTGCCAAGGCCAGGTCGGAGAGAGGCAAGCAGCTGCAGGCAAAGAACATGGGGAACCGCCGCCTTGGAAGTCGTGGTTACACGGGAAAGAGGCTCGTGTGGGCTAAGGAGGACGCATAACATGAACGTCAGGGGATTCCAGACCCATTGGCTGAGTTCACCGACCAGCAGGAGGACGACTTCATCAGGGCCCGATTCTTGTGGGACCCCAAGAAAAAGATTTTTTTCATCGACGGGCCGACTAGGAAATTAATGAGAATACTGGTAATTATCCTTTTACCACCTTACATATTAGGTTCTGATCAACAAAGTCTACTACATTCTAGTCGCATTCGTAAATGATTCACGGTCCATTTTGCAGAGAGAGCAACACAAGCTTGCGGCCGAGAGCGACTCGTTGACTCAGTCGACTCAGTCGTCGGCGAAGTACAACACTACTAGGAAAAAGCCTACTAATGGCGCACTGGTTTTGCCTACTTATGGCGCATTACCAGTGCGCCATTAGTAGCACGCCACTAGTATTTCTTACTAATGGTGCACCACTGGTGTGCCATTAGTATCTGGTATACTAATGGCGCACCAGACAGTGCGCCATTAGTTTTGCCTACAGTGCGCCACTAGTGTCTTCTATACTAATGGCGCATCACATTGTAGTGTGCCATTAGTAACAATTTTTTTAATTTTTTTTCTTCTTAATCTTAGGTCACTATTTCACCTATGAGATATCCAACACATATATATATACAACACGCATCCATATAACAATCATAGCCAACACACAAGTTCCATCATATATACATACATAGCCAACACACAAGTTCCATCATATATACATACATAGCCAACACATAGTTCCATCGTTACATATTACAAAAGTTTCACATTGTTCATCCAACACCGTTATCCATCAATTCACAAAAGTTTCACATTGATACAAAATAAAAACACAAATGGAAAAGAAGCACTCCATCCACGCAAGCTTCCGTCAATTAAATCAAATCTGCAAAATGATAAACAAGAAGTTAGAAGAAGAAAAAGAAGAAGACTAGAAGAATACTAGAAGAAGAAGAACACTAGAAGAAGAACACTAGAAGAAGAATAAGAAGAATTTTGGAAAAGAAGAAGAATAAGAAGAAGAAGACTGTAAGCTTATTATGTAAACTTGATCATTTTGTGCTAACATAAGTTATTTTGGAGCTAACCTATAGGAAACTAAGCATATAAGCTCTAAGTTAGTATATTAGAGCCAACTTAGGTAAAATGAAGCTAACCTATGTCATTTTGGAAAAGAAGAAGAATAAGAAAAAGACTATAAGCTTATTATGTAAACTTCATCATTTTGTGCTAACATAAGTTATTTTGGAGCTAACCTATAGGAAACTAAGCATATAAGCTCTAAGTTAGTATATTAGAGCCAACTTAGGTAAAATGAAGCTAACCTATGTCATTTTGGAAAAGAAGAAGAATAAGAAAAAGACTATAAGCTTATTATGTAAACTTGATCATTTTGTGCTAACATAAGTTATTTTGGAGCTAACCTATAGGAAACTAAGTATATAAGCTCTAAGTTAGCATATTAGAGCCAACTTAGGTAAAAATGAAGCTAACCTATAGGAAACTAAGCATATTAGAGATAACATAGGTAACTAAGTATATATATATATATCATTTTGGATAACTAACCTATAGGAGATCTGACATACCTGACAAAGTTCAGTTCTCATGCATTGTTCTTCTCCTTCTCCTTCTCCTTCCTCTCCCTGATGCGCCAAGAGCGGCGAGGCGGTGGAGGCAGTGGAGGCAGTGGGATGTAGTCTTCTATCACAATTGGCGTGGTCATGTCGCCCAGCTGTGGGATCGCCGGCGCCACCATCGGTGCGTGGTCATTGTCAGGCACCACCACCATCGCGAGGCCACCTTCAGGCACGACCATCGCTAGGTCATCCTCAGCCACCTCCATCTCTTGCCCATGGTCAGTCACCACCATCTCTTGCCCTTGGTCAGCCACCACCAGCGCTAGGTCATCCTCAGCCTGATGCCCATCGTCATCCTGCAGCTCCTCATCCTCACTCTGCTCCTCTTCTCCCGCACTCCAGTTCGGATCATCCTTCTTGTTGTCTATGCTGCTGCCAGAATCGCTGCTGCTTTCGCTACAGCCAGAATCGCTACTGCTTTCGCTACAGCCATAGTCGCTGCTGCTTTAGCTGTAGCCAGTGTCGCTGCTGCTGCTCCCATTACCTGTTCAAAATGCAACAATGACCATTAACAATCGATGTGAGACAAAGCCAAATGTAGAGGAATAAGAAGAGGCAGAACGTACCGGCATCATCATCGGCAGCGTAGCGCATGCGACACGTAGTCGTGTTGAACACCTTCACGATGAGCATGGTGGCGTCGTCGTCATACCTGAAGAGAAGGAAGTACCCCAGCCGCAGGTCGTAGGCACGGTAGAACTTCTCCCACCCACGAGACAAGTACATGTGGCCCTTATTGATCACCAACTCCACATCCCACTGCCTGCGAAACCCGCTGCCGGCCTGTTGTAGCTTCACATTATTTGGCGGATCTTCACCCATCAGCATGTTCATAAAACTGTCAGGCAGCCTCTGCAGTTTGGGACAATGAGTGATGTAGCAAACAACATATATCACAATGAGATGGGTGAAGGGGAGATCTCTCGTTTTATATACCTGCGTCATGGATGATACTGAAGTCTCAAGTATGATAGTGAAGAACTCAGAAGCATCCAACTCGTACTGCGGTGTCGCAGATCAGCGGTGGCTGCTTCCTGCCATCTCTGATAAGCAGCAGAAGAGACCAATTAGTACCCTTACAACAGATCATAAAACATGCATGATAACATGCATTAGTCGCAAGTACCCCATATGTCCTATTTTTAGCAAAGTCATGCTAAAATTCACGGAAAATTTCAGCATTACCTTTGCTGAAAATAGGACATATGGAGTACCCGAATTTGCCGGAACGGAAGTTAATCGACATTCCGACAAACTCAAGGGCCTCTCGGGGTACCTACAACATCATCACAAGTACAGCAGCAGCAGCAGTGAATACAGGCATAACAGCAGCAAAACTATATATTTTTATGCCAATAAAACAACTCATGGAAGTAAACTACTAGCAGGCTCAAAAGTCAAGTAAACTGAAGATGCCCTAATGGAAGTAATAACAACATGACAACAAACAACCAACAAACATGATGGGCTTAACATTAATGAACCAACATCGACAAACCAGATGGACAGAGATGTAGTGAGAGGAAAATTCTTTTCTGAATTTTTTATTTGTCTTTGAATCTGTTCCCAAAGTCAGCCAGAACAAACACAACATTATTCCCCCTAATTGCAAGATGCATCATTTCTAATTAATTAGGAGAACCTACCTAGCGAGTCTCTGATTCGTTTATACCGTCAATAAAAAAAATTCTACAAGAAAAAAAAGGTAGGCCAAATATTCATGTCACTTCCATTAGGGCATCATCTTCCTACAACTACTCATCTTCAGCAGCACATGATACTACTACTGTATCTAATACAACAACATGACACTTGTTACTGTATCTAATGTTCCTACAACTACTGTATCTACAATAGTAGCAGATGATACTGCTACTGTATCTACAACTACAACTACTACAACAACATAAAACTACTATGCATCATCTTCCTACTATAATTGCTACTCATCTTTAGAACCAAACACCAGCAAAAACAGAACCAAACTACTATCCATCCATCTAGCAAGAAACTAGCACAACTCATCCATCCATCCATCAAGCATCATATACCTAACTAACATCAACATACATACATCTATCTAACATCCATTGATCCGTGTAACAAGAGAGGAACATGGAACGGTGACATGGACAAGAAGCATAGAGGCAAGTAAGAGAGGCTCACCCCAGGCCGCGGTCGAAGGAGAGCAGCCGCTGGCCACGCGCAGGAAGAGACGGTGGGAGGTGGTGGCGAGGGTCACGACACCGTCCTTGGCTCGCCGGCTGCTGCGGAGGTGACCGGTGGTGGAGGACGGCAGGGGCAGGCCGGGTGGGCGTGTCAGGGCTGCGCTCGCCGGCTGCTGCAGGGGCCTATACCGGAGGCGGGGCAGCGGAGGGTTCGGCCGGCTGGGCGCGCCGCGGCGGTGGGCCGGCAGCGGTGGCGGCGGCTAGGAACCCTAGCTGTCGCGCTCGGGAGGGAGGTTACGCAGGCGGGGCCGCGAGGGGAGGGGGACGGCGAGGGCGCGGGCGCGGGCGAAGGGTGGACGGTGAGGGAGGTGGTCGGCGGCGGAGGGTGGTCGGGTGCACGGCCGAGGACGGCGAGCACGGGGGAAGTGGTGGTCGGTGGGTGAGATGAGGCAGGGGAGGGATTAGAGTGTGGATTGGGGATTGGGGATTTTAGTGTGGGGGAGGCTTAGCAATGGCGCACCACCCAGGGGTGCGCCATAAGTACATCCATAGCAATGGCGCACCACCGAGGGGTGCGCCATAAGTAATTTAATCTAGCCTGACTTGTCAGGTTATATACCACCTAACCCTATCTACAACAGAACCCGCCCGCTAGCCCGACTGGTCAGTACGCAGCACACACACCAGGAGGTCCTGGGTTCGATTCCTAGGCTCCCCAATATCTTTTTATGCATTTTAAATCCTGTTTGATATTTATTTGTGTTTAAATATGTTCAAACTTGTTTAAATCATAACAGTAATATTTTTTTTTATAAAAACAGTAATATTTTTTTAAAAAATATGTTCAAAACAGTAATAAAAATATGTTCAAAATAATAATAAAAATATTTTTTATAAAACAGTAATAATTTTGGAAACGGGGGGT
>NC_041393.1:714312430-714318561 GCF_002162155.2 Triticum dicoccoides
CGGCGGTGGTGGAGCGGGGCAGGGTGTGGGGAGTGCTCGTCGGCGGCGGTGGAGCGGGGGAGGGTTGCGGTGGGTCGTCAGCAGCGGTGGAGCTAGCGGGGGAGGGTTGCGGTGGGTCGTCGAGTGGGGAAAGTGGGGAAAGCCGAAAGCTTGGAGAAGGAGGTGGAGGGAGGGAATGAGCTTGGAGAAGCTTGGAGAAGGAGGTGGAGGGAATGAAGTGGGGAAAGTGAGTGGGTAGGTGTGGGACACTCCTTTCAACCGGGCCATGAACATAATGATGGGACACCCACCTGGCCAGCGGCCGCAATATGGACGTGTGCATGGCACCGTGGATGGGGACACTTGGAAGTACTATTATAGCAAGGACCCAGAGGCCAAAAGACAGAGAAATAAGTTCAGTCAAGTGACTATCGACGAGAAGGTGGCGCGGGCGATAGAGAAAGCAAAAGCTGAGACCAAAGCTGAGATAATCGCTGCCTGTAGATCTGATATGGTGGCTGCCTTTACAAGCTTGATTCCAATAGTGGTCACATGGGTGCAACAAAATCCAAATGCGCCACCAAGTGATTTTCCCATGCCCAGCTTCACCGGGAGCAACTCAATGAACACCGCACCCATACCCGTACCTAGTATGGCAACCGCACCCACACCTCCTCCAGCACCTGCTCCTCCGCCCAGCTCTCACAGCAGCCCTAGCTCCGTCTTTGGCTTGAATGTCGGGCCGTTGACATTGGCTGAGCTCGACGCCCTCACGGTAAATACGCGTCGTCGCACCTTCATCAACTCAACTAATTAATTAATCTTCAGTTGTCGTTCTTTTTGGATCTTAGACGCCGCACGTATATGTCTTTGTAGGCCAATTCCACTCAGTGCACCCTCCTTTACAACATGAAGGACGGGTTGGTGGATGTGGGGAAGGGTACTATAGTGAAGCCTAAGGATCGATTGTTTCACCGCCGGCAGATGCCTGATAACGCCTTAAGGGTGTGTTTGGTATGTGACACCAACTGGAACGGAATGGGTCCGACCCTTCCTTTGACCTTGTTCCTGTGTTTGGTTCGTGACTAAAACGAGAACCCAGTCGTTCCACGAAATGGAATATTCCTCCCAGATGCGTAATGCGGTCATTCCTCCAAATCGGTGGAACGACGCGGAATCGCTCCTCCTTGTCTCTTCCTCTCTCGTCCCGCAGGGCTTCCCCCTCGTCTCTCTCCCTCAATCGGCCCCATCTCTCTCTCTCTTCTCTCTCTCGTCTGCGGCGCTCGTGTGGCAACCGGAGAGGCGGGTAACCGCGACCGGTGTTGGTTGCACCGGCAGGCCCGCGGCCTGCGGCAGTGAAGACAAGCGGCGGCGACCGTAGATCAGAACGGAGCACCGGGAATGGGAGCCTCCGGCACCTGGACACCAGCCGCCCCAGCGCCTTCGCCTTCCTCGCCATCGCTGGATCCTGCCTGGAGATCAGGTCAGAGGTGAAGAGCCCCGTGGCAGCAGGGTGCAGGGACCGGAGCATGCAGGCGCTGCTCGTAGCGCATGGCACCGGCGAGCGTGCGGTTCCAGCAGGTGGCACTGGACGGCGCTAGGCTAGAGAACCTGCTCGATTTTTCGGCACCGTCCATTGTTCCTCTTCCGGCCACAAGCTATTAAAATGATTTATTTGTTCCATCTGTAAATGATTGGGAGTTTAATTTCTGAAAATAAAAGTTTTACCCATTGATTTTGGCATGTGTGTTTAAAAGTAAAAAAAAGTTATATATATATGACAGTTAATCTCATCATTTCTGTAATAAAGAGTTGAGCTGAATAAAATTCATTCTATTTCATCTCTTCAAACAAACACCAAAACGAAACCATTCCATTCCATCTAATTGCCCATACCATACATACGAACGGAACCGACCCATTCCGGTGGAATGGAACCATGACATTCCATTCCACTTCGTTCCCGAACCAAACACACCCTAAGGGTTTCCGTGGCGAGTGTGAAAGCGGGCTATGAGGGTCTCCCTCGTCTGATACAAACCGATGGAGAGGATGACGAGACCCCCACGCAGCTTGGCCAATGCAAAAATTAGCCAATCCTGTGGCCAAAAAATCTTCTTCGTGTCGAGGTGGCCGGGAGCACACCAACGGGACTTCAGGAAGGTATGACCACAAGACCACCTACACAAGTACAACCATCGTCTGTGTTGCTTGCTGAGATCGACAGACATGAGGAAGGAGGGCCAACCGTTCCGCCGACAGATGATGCCATCTGCCCCATGGAAGAGGATAGGGATCATGACATGGAGGAGGCCGACGATGACCCTAACCAGTATTTCAATACTGCCTTTGACAACGAAATAACAATGAGTCAACCATATGAATATCAGATGCATGTACCAGAGCCGAAACGTCCTCGGGAGTGCAAGAAGTCTTTGTTCATGCAATCCTCGTAGGACACGCCTCCAGATGCCGGCTCAACCCAAGCTCAACTACTTAGCCAGAGTCGTCCAATGATGAGCCCGGCAACACTAGGGGTGGTGCTCAGGGAGGGTATGACAGACCCACCAGCACCTCAACCCACTAAGAAGAAGCAGAGGAAGAGACCGGCAGCGAGAAAATCCAATAAAGCTGGCAATGTTGCTTCTAGCAGCCAGCTGCCTTCGACCAAGGTTGACCATGTACCGATGAAACATGCGCCCTTAATCCATGTCGCGGGAGAGCCAATGGTACCGGCGAATGCACTAGCTGCCATAGAAGGGGATCTCAGGAGACTCCATGACCATGTGCTTTCGACAGAGAGAAGCCTCCTCGCCTCGGATGATCTAGGATACCCACTTTATACGGTTCATGTGCCAAGAAGTTGCAAGATGTATGTCCACACATGCCCCACGGACCGCTTCTTCTTGAGGTTTGATTACATCTTCCAGATGTTTCAAATGAGGACACTCGATTTTACGTTCGTCCGCCTGTATGCGCTGCACATGAACTACATCGTCAGGAGAGAGCAAGTCACTGGTCTTGCGGTCGCGGACCCATACTACATGCATGAGGGCTTCTTGTCAATCAACGATGCCAACTGTCAATATGCGAGTCAGTACATCGAAGAATTCTTGGTCAGCAATAAGGACAAAGAAACGATTCTCCTACCTTATCATCCCAGGTAAGTCATCCGCGGATAGCACTATAACACATACATCCTTTCGTGCATTTCAATAGTTACTTTGCACGCATGGAGGCTAAACTTGATCGTGTATTTTGCGCAGCGGGGGGTGTCGTGCCATTCTCATTGTTCTTTACCCGCGTTACTCCCGCGCTCTATATTTGGACCAGTCAAAGAACATATAGAAGAAAGATTACACACACATAAAGTATGTTCTGGACAGAGCTATGCTTGGCTTCAGCATGCGGGGTGGCTACATCCAACACAAAAAAAACAAATAAGGCCGAGCTTTGTTTCAGCCACAAGACTGACTTCTGTTGCATCCAGCAACCGGCAAGAAGTGAGAATGATGGATTCTACGTCATCCATCTAATGATGGAGTACAGAAGGGATGTGCAATCACTTTTCTTGAAATCTTCATCCGATACCCATATCCAGAGATGGGCCGAAGCCTTTGGAGCCGTGCCAGATAATCGACTTCAAAATGATTTCTACCGGATCCAACAGGAAATTGCGGCCATCATCATCAAAGATGTCCTCAAAGAGAATGGGATGTTCTACGCCGGCCCAATATCGCGAGATGACGTCCGAACCCGCATTGCCCTACAGCGTCAGGACATGACGCCTTTCACTAAGCTTGGGTGCACCCTTCCGGATATGGACAGATGGGAAGAGTGCACTGCTTAAAAACAATGTGTCTGTTTAGTTACTTGTTACTTTCTGTACGACGAAACTTCGAATCTCTCAGTATGACGAAACTATTAGATGTATGGTGCCACGCTCTAGTTAATTACTTTCGGTACGATAAAATTTGTTAACTATGTTTACTATATATGTTGCTTCTATTTCATAACTGTTTTGTTGAATTAGCTTCATGGTATATATATGTGCATCTCTGACAGGTATATAGATCAACGATGGCCAGGAAGTGGTATGCCGTGTATGTAGGGCATGTTCCGGGTGTGTATGATGAGTGGCCAGAGTGTCAGGCCCAAGTCTCTGGCTTCTCCGGCGGAAGCTAGAAAGGGTTTGATAGCAGAGCGGAAGCCGAAGCTAGTTACTTGAGATTCATAGCACAACAGGGGATTCAGAACCAGCGCCGCTGCAAAAACTACTACATAATACCGCTTTTAATCATCGTGATCGCTCTTATCGTGTATGTCTTAGTTTAGGTAGATGATGAAACATGTGTCTACGGTGACAATGTAAGAGACATGTCATCATTAACTTGTATCGCTATTTCGAGATGATGATGAGATTGACATCATTTGTGTTGAGACTATGTTGATATGATGAGACTATGTTGTACCACTTCGATGATGATGATGAGACATTCCTTTTTCATATAGTTCCAGTGTATGTGTATGTTGTAACTGTATAAAACCTGTAAAAATACGAACACAACAACATAAAAAAAAGAAAATACTAGCAGTAGCGTGGGGTATTGGAGTAGTAGCAGTGCTGCTTACCAGTAGCGTTTTTTTGAAGGGGCACGCTACTAGTATTAGCAGTAGCGATGGACAGAGGCGCGCTACTGCTAGATACAGATAGCAGTAGCGCTGGTTCAAACAAGCGCTACTGCTAAAAAATAGTTGTAGCGCCGTAGCAGTAGCGCACTAATAGCCAAAAAACAGCGCTATTCGTAAGGGTTTTCCTAGTAGTGGTCGATGGCATATCTACATATGCGGCTGGACGGTGTGCTAAGCTGAAGAATGAAAGGCTTCCAATATCAGTTCGCATGTCGAAGCATCTTATGGTATCACTAGAGGAATCAACTCATTTGCTGTGTGTGGGTGTCTTTGCCGTCAGCTTTTCATCGGGGCTGACGTCAAAGACACTTTTTGTTGTCAGCTGCTAACGGAAGTGAACGGATGACGGCAAAATAGGTTTTGTCATCTTCCTTTTTTTACAGATGACAAAGAACTCACTTTGCCGTCTGTTTTCATTTGGCAGATGGTTTCGTCGTCTGTTTTCATTTGGCAGACAACAAAGACTTTGTCGTCTCTTTCTTATTATTGTAGGCAAAATGATATTATCGACTTTCTAAATTATTTGAAAATGTAAACAAGGTCTAAAGTATATCAAATTTGGTGTGCTATTGGTTTATAATTTCTAGAAGGCGGAGAAAAAGTTTGAGAAAATTGACTAAATTTTAACATGTTTATTTTGCCAAAAGTAAATAGGTAAACAAACACAAATTATTTGGAGGTTTCCTATTGGCTGGAAACAAACTCCCCTGGATCGATGACATGGCGGGGCAGCCCCACGACCCACACCCACCAATCCACCATGCATCGCACGTTCCCGCCCCATGTCACGCCCCCATCTCCCTCGATATCTTCTATCCTCCACATAAGCGTAGCAGCAGGGTACCTCGCCTGGACGTCCCAGTAGTTGCCTCGCGGGACTCCGCCCCTCGCCTAACCCCGCCATGGCCGAGCCTCCCCAGCCCCCTCCTCTCCGCCCCTCGCCGGACCTCGCCGTGCCCGAGCCTCCCCAGCCTCCTCCTCTCTGTCAAGACGATCCCAGGCAGCCGGACGTGCCCACCACCTGACCACTGGCCGCCATTGAGGGAGTCCTGCATTCGGGGGTCCTCGGATGTCTGGCCTAGGAGTTTGGCCGGGTTGCACGGGCCGCAGAGGATCATGTCGAAAATCATCTACCTTGTCCGGATGGGACTTCTTGATACGTCTCCAACGTATCTATAATTTTTGATTGTTCCATGCTATTATATTACCCCTTTTGGATGTTTATGGGCTTTAGTTTACACATTTATATCATTTTTGGGACTAACCTACTAACTGGAGGTCCAGCCCATATTGCTGATTTTTTTGCCTATTTTAGTATTTCGAAGAAAAGGAATATCAAATGGAGTCCAAACAGAATGAAACCTTCGGGAGCGAGATTTTTGGAACGAACGTGATCCGGAGAGCTTGAAGTGCAAGTCAAGAAGCTGCCGAGGAAGCCACGAGATAGGAGGCCGCCCCCC
>NC_041393.1:714319005-714333583 GCF_002162155.2 Triticum dicoccoides
AGGGCGCGCCCCCCTGTCTCAAGATAGCATAAGTATTACGGTGGGTGAACAAATTACTGTCGAGCAATTGATAGAAAAGCGCATAGTTATGAGATTATCTAGGCATGATCATGTATATAGGCATCACGTCCGCGACAAGTAGACCGACTCCTGCCTGCATCTACTACTATTACTCCACACATCAACCTCCTGCCTGCATCTAGAGTATTAAATTCATGAAGAACAGAGTAACACATTAAGAAAGATGAGATGATGTAGAGGGATAAACTCATGCAATATGATATAAACAACATATTTTTATCCTCGATGGCAACAATACAACACATGCCTTGCTGCCCCTGCTGTCACTGGCAAAGGACACCGCAAGATTGAACCCAAAGCGAAGCACTTCTCCCATTGCAAGAAAGATCAATCTAGTAGGTCAAACCAAATTGATAATTCAAAGAGACTTGCAAAGATAACTTAATCACACATAAAAGAATTCAGAGGAGATTCAAATATTTCTCATAGATAAACTTGATCATAAACCCACAATTCATCGGATCTCGACAAACACACCGCAAAAAGAGTTACATCGAATAGATCTCCAAGAAGATCGAGGAGAACTTTGTATTGAGATTTAAAGAGAGAGGAGAAGCCATCTAGCTAATAACTATGGATCGAAGGTCTATTGTAAACTACTCACAACTCATCGGAGAGGCCTTGGAGATGATGTAGAGGCCCTCCATGGTCGATTCCCCCTCCGGCGAAGCGCCGGCGAAGGCTCCAAGATGGGATCTCGCGGATACATAAGGTTACGGTGGTGGAAATAATTTTTCGTGGTGCTCCTGGATGTTTTCGGGGTACGTGGGTATATATAGGAGGAAGAAGTAGGTCGGTGGATGATTGAGGGCCCCACGAGGGTGGGGGCGCGCCGGGCACCCTCGTGGCCGCCTCCTCTGTTGCTTGACGTCCACTCCAAGTCCCCTGGATTGCGTTTGTTCCAAAAATATCTCTCCCGAAGGTTTCATTCCGTTTGGACTCCGTTTGATATTCCTTTTCTTCAAAACACTAAAATAGGCAAAAAACAACAATTTGGGCTGGGCCTCCGGTTAGTAGGTTAGTCCCAAAAATGATATAAAAGTATAAAGTAAAGCCCATAAGCATCCAAAACGGGTAATATAATAGCATGGAACAATAAAAAATTATAGATACGTTGGAGATGTATCAAGCATCCCCAAGCTTAATTACTGCTCGTCCTCGAGTAGGTAAATGGTAAAAATAGAATTTTTGATGTGGAATGCTACCTAGCATAATTCTCAATGTAATTTTCTTTATTGTGGCATGAATGTTCAGATCCAAATGATTCAAAATAAAAGTTCATATTGACATAAGAAATAGTAATACTTCAAGCATAATAATCAAAGCAATCATGTCTTCTCAAAATAGCATGGCTAAAGAAAGTTCATCCCCACAAAATCATATAGTTTAGTCATGCTCCATTTTCATCACACAAGAATGCTCTCATCTTGCACACCCGCGATGACAAGCCAAGCAATTGTTTCATACTTTAGTAATCTCAAAAAAAATTCAACTTTCACGCAATACATGAGCGTGAGCCATGGATATAGCACTATGGGTGGAATAGAATATGAGGATGGAGGTTGTGTGGAGAAGACAAAAAAGGAAGAAATTCTCATGTTAACAAGGCTAATCAATGACCTATGGAGATGCCCATCACTTGATGTCAACATGAGGAGTAGGGTTGCCATGCAACAGATGCACTAGAGCTATAAATGTATGAAAGCTCAACAAAAGAGACTAAGTGGGTGTGCATCCAACTTGCTTGCTCACGAAGACCTAGGGCATTTTGAGGAAGCCCATCATAGGAATATACAAGCCAAGTTCTATAATGAAAAAATTCCCATTAGTATATGAAAGTGACAACAAATGAGACTCTCTATATGAAGAACATGGTGCTACTTTGAAGCACAAGTGTGGAAAAGGATAGTAACATTGCCCCCTTTTTTATTTTCTTCTTCTTTTTTTTCTTTTTTGGGCCTTTTTTGGCCTTCCTTTTTTCCCTTTTCCTTTTTTTTCTTTTTCTTTGGCCTTTCTTTTTTTCTTTTTGGCCTTTCCTTTTTTTATTTAGGGACAATGCTCTAATAATGATGATCATCACACTTCTAGTTATTTACAACTCATGAGTTACAACTCAAAACTAGAACAAGATATGACTCTATATGAATGCCTCCAGCGGTGTACCGGGATGGGCAATGAATCAAGAGTGACATGTATGAAAAATTATGAAGGTGGGTTTGCCACAAATACGATGTCAACTACATGATCATGCAAGGCAATATGACAATGATGATGTGTGTCATGATAAACGGAATGGTGGAAAGTTGCATGGCAATATATCTCGGAATGGCTATGGAAATGCCATAATAGGTAGTATGGTGGCTATTTTGAGGAAGATAGAAGGAGGTTTATGTGTGATAGAGCGTATCGTATCACGGGGTTTGGATGCACCGGCGAAGTTTGCACCAACTCTCAAGGTGAGAAAGGGCAATGCACGGTACCGAAGAGGCTAGCAATGATGGAAGGGTGAGAGTGCGTATAATCCATGGACTCAACATTAGTCATAAAGAACTCATATACTTATTGCAAAAATCTACAAGTCATAAAAAACCAAGCACTACGCGCATGCTCCTATGGGGATAGATTGGTAGGAAAAGACCATCGCTCGTCCCCAACTGCCACTCATAAGGATGACAATCTAAGAACACCTCATATTTCAAATGTGTTACACAACGGTTACCATACGTGCATGCTACGGGACTTGCCAACTTCAACACAAGCATTCTTTAAATTCATAATTACCCAACTAGCATGACTCTAATATCACCACCTCCACATCTCAAAACAATTATCAAGTATCAAATTGATCATAGCATCCAATTCATTTCCTATGATAGTTTTTATTATACCCAACTTGTATGCCCATCACTCTAGGACCAATTTTATAACCATAGAAAATACCATGCTATTCTAAAAGTCTCTCAAAATACTATAAGTGAAGAATGAGAGATCAACAATTTCAACAAAATCAAGCCACCGCCGTGCTCTAAAAGATATAAGTGAAGCACTAGAGCAAAACTATCTAGCTCAAAAGATATAAGTGAAGCACATAGAGTATTCTAATAAATTCCAATCAAGTGGGTTTCTCCCAAAAGGTTTGTACAGAAAGGATGATTGTGTTAAACTAAAAAGCAAAGACTAATATCATACAAGACGCTCCAAGCAAAACACATATCATGTGGCGAATAAAAATATAGCTCCAAGTAAAGTTACCGATAGACGAAGACGAAAGAGGGGATGCCTTCCAGGGTATCCCCAAGCTTAGGCTTTTGGTTATCCTTGAATATCTTGGTGTGCCATGGGAATCCCCAATCTTAGGCTCTTGCCACTCCTTATTCCATAGTCCATCAAATCTTTACCCAAAACTTGAAAACTTCACAACACAATACTCAACAGAAAATCTCATAAGCTCCGTTAGTGCAAGAAAAAAAACCCATCACATAAGGTACTGTAATGAACTAATTCTTTATTTATATTGGTGTTAAACCTACTGTATTTCAACTTCTATATGGTTTATAACCACCGATACTAGCCATAGATGCATTACAATAAGCAAACAACACACGAAAAACAGAATCTGTCAAAAAAAAGAATAGTCTGTAGAAAGCTGTAAGTTTTGAATACTTATGGAACTCTAAAAATCCTGAAAAATAGGAAGTCCTGGGAAATTTGTCTATTGATCTACAGAAAAAAGAATCAATGCAAAATCACGTTTCTGTGAATTACTAAAATTATTTTCGCGTGCGCAAAAGTTTCTGTTTTTCAGCAGAATCAAATTAACTATCACCGTAGGTTATCCTATAGGTTCTACTTGGCACAAACACTAATTAAAACATGAAAACACATCTAAACAGAAGCTAGATGAAATATTTATTACTAAACAGAAGCAAAAAAACAAAAAAAATAAAATAAAATTGGGTTGCCTCCCAACTAGCGCTATCGTTTAACGCCCCTAGCTAGGAATAAAGTGAGGATAGATCTAAGTGGTGCCATAATAATAAGATAGATCACGAAAACTCATCTCATATTCTCTATGTTCAGCGGCAAGTTTTCTTTGAGGCAAGAAAAAGTAATCAAAAGGGATAAATTTAATGGGACAAAAGTCCCCAAGATCAATCTCAGGAGGTATGGGTTCCTCCCTAAGCCCTTCATATTGCACAACCAATTCATCATTATAAACGTTCTTTTGATAGAACCTCTTGAGTTTACCCTCAAGAGAATATCCTAGCTCATTATTTTGAATAGCAAAATCTTTATCTGAGTTCGGAAATTTTGTCAACTAAAACATCGATAGGAACCTTTTTTCTAAGGTTTTCATTAAAAGCAATATAGTCCAAAGATTGGAAATGCATTATTTCCTCTTGATCGAAGAGGATCGCCTCTATGGGAGGACGGCCGGCGTCCACCCTATAGTGCGCAAAAATTTCTTTGGCTTCTTTTATTATAAATCTAAACTCATGTGCCAAAAAGATAGTAGTTGCACGCTTAACTGAAGAATGCTCAATATTAGAAAATTCTAGGAAAATCCTTTGTATGCAAGGATGCATGTGCATAAATTGTCTTTCAAGTTCAACTATAAGCATGGCAATAGCATCCGCGAGACTACTAGTTCTATGCAAGATAGAACTACCCATAGAAGGTAAAGTACCGGCACAAGTAAAGAAATCTTGAATAACCCCTTTTCCAATAATACTACCACTACCGATTCAAAACTTTTTAGTATGTAAGATAGGGGGTTCTTCGACAGGAGCATCAGAATTTTCCATGTTATCATTATTGTCCATATCGACGATAATTTCCCCAATTTCAGACATAACGGTAGAAAATGCGAAGAGCAGAAAGGCGAACGGAAAAGAGAGGGCGAATAAAACGGCAAGGGTGAAGTGGGGGAGAGGAAAACGAGAGGCAAATGGCAAATAATGTAATGCGAGGGAGATGAATTTGTGATGGGTACTTGGTATGTCTTGACTTGAGCGAAGACCTCCCCGACAACGGCGCCAGAATTCCTTCTTGCTACGTCTTGAGCGTGCGTTGGTTTTCTTTGAAGAGGAAAGGGTGATGCAGCAAAATAGCGTAAGTATTTCCCTCAGTTTTTGAGAACCGAGGTATCAATCCAGTAGGAGGCTCCTCAAAAGTCCCATGCACCTACACAAACAAACAAGAACCTCGGAACCAACTCAATAAAGAGGTTGTCAATCCCTTCACTGCCACTTGCGAAAGTGAGATCTGATAGAGATAATATGATAAGATAAATTTTTTTTGGTATTTTTATGATATAGATTGGAAAGTAAAAGATGCATATAAAAGTAGATTGAAAACATATATGATAAAAGATAGACCCGGGGGCCATAGGTTTCACTAGCGGCTTCTCTCAAGATAGCATAAGTATTACGGTGGGTGAACAAATTACTGTCGAGCAATTGATAGAAAAGCGCATAGTTATGAGATTATCTAGGCATGATCATGTATATAGGCATCACGTCCGCCACAAGTAGACCGACTCCTGCCTGCATCTACTACTATTACTCCACACATCGACCTCCTGCCTGCATCTAGAGTATTAAATTCATGAAGAACAGAGTAACGCATTAAGAAAGATGAGATGATGTAGAGGGATAAACTCATGCAATATGATATAAACACCATCTTTTTATCCTCGATGGCAACAATACAACACATGCCTTGCTGCCCCTGCTGTCACTGGGAAAGGACACCGCAAGATTGAACCCAAAGCTAAGCACTTCTCCCATTGCAAGAAAGATCAATCTAGTAGGCCAAACCAAACTGATAATTCGAAGAGACTTGCAAAGATAACTTAATCACACATAATAGAATTCAGAGGAGATTCAAATATTTTTCATAGATAAACTTGATCATAAACCCACATTTTATCAGATCTCGACAAACACACCGCAAAAAGAGTTACATCGAATAGATCTCCAAGAAGATCGAGGAGAACTTTGTATTGAGATTCAAAGAGAGAGAAGAAGCCATCTAGCTAATAACTATGGACCCGAAGGTCTGTGGTAAACTACTCACAACTCATCGGGAGGCCTTGGAGATGATGTAGAGGCCCTCCATGGTCGATTCCCCCTCCGGCGGAGCGCCGACGAAGGCTCCAAGATGGGATCTCTCGGATATAGAAGGTTGCGGCGGTGGAAATAATTTTTCGTGGTGCTCCTGGATGTTTTCGGGGTACGAGGATATATATAGGAGGAAGAAGTATGTCGGTGGACGCTCGAGGGGCCCACGAGGGTGGGGGGCACGCCGGGCACCCTCGTGGCTGCCTCCTCTGTTGCTTGACGTCCACTCCAAGTCCCCTAGATTGAGTTTGTTCCAAAAAGATCGCTCCCGAAGGTTTCATTCCGTTTGGACTCCGTTTAATATTCCTTTTCTTCGAAACACTGAAATATGCAAAAAAACAACAATTTGGGCTGGGCCTCCGGTTAACTAGGTTAGTCCCAAAAATGATATAAAAGTACAAAGTAAAGCCCATAAACATCCAAAACGGGTAATATAATAGCATGGAACAATCAAAAATTATAGATACGTTGGAGACGTATCACCCTTTTGTGGCCGAGCCTCCCCAGCCTCCTCCTCTCCGCCCCTCGCCGGACCTCATCGTGCCCGAGCCTCTCCAGCCTCCTCTCTGCCAGGACTATCCCAGGCAGCCGGACGTTCCCACCACCAGATCGTTGGCCGCCATCTCGCCGCTGGACGCGCTCACCGCCGGAACATCGGCGACCATCTCTCTCCTCTGCCGCTTGAAAGACCAAGGACGACCATGGACATCGCTGCCGCCAGAACGACCAAGGACGTGGCTGCGCTATTTTTCTTAATTAAATGAAAAATCTTTGTTGTCTATTGACTATGAGGCTGACGACGAAGCGATGTGGAGGGCCGACTTGCAAACATAAAACCCTAAACCCTACTTTGCCGTCTTCCACGAAAAAAACCTGATGGCGAAGTCATTGATGTCTTCGTGATGAAAGGCTGGCGGCAAAGTATCTCTTTGCCATTTGTACTCGTCTGATCGCAAACTGTGTAGGCAGTTGGTGATTTTTTGAAACTTTCATGATAAATGGAGGAACTTAGTGAAAGCCTTCATGGTCGGGCCCACAAATAAAAAGAAGATTTTATTTCATAACTTTATCAAACTCATAGGTGCTCGATTCGAGCTATCAACTGCATTATTCCTCGAGCGGACTGATTGAGACTGCTTGAAGCAGTGCTTAACTGGTGCATGTCCATTCGCCATTCATATCATAAGACCATAAGCTTCCAGCAAATATGCCATGGTGTTAAACCAAAGGTCAAGCTAATTACAATAGTGTAGCAAAACCGACAAGCCAACGGGTCGAGGAATGAGCTAATCCCATTTGATTGATATAATAAGAGAGTACTTCACAGGGCAGTTTAGGCAGGAGATAGAAGGTGCTCCATCCAGATGGTTCAATCTACTCTCTACTCTTGACACACAACATAACTATTGTTGTTGGACCATTGCTACACCAGAAGTACCATATGACGTTTCTTGTAGCATTCGCGAGTGCAACTTCATTTTCGAGGGTAATCAGCTACTAGCCTCTGGATCTTTTCGACACAATCCTTATCTAGGCGAGGCGAGACCCTTCTTTTCAGATTTCCATGGAATTGAAGAAATGTAAGAGATGGAAAATCAGTGGTGCTCCATGTTGACGGCTCGACCTGAAGAAGTTTGGTGCCACTGCCTCCAAGCAGCGGGTTTCTTCACCACTCTGCTTGTACCCTGAGGAATCGCAAGGTGCCGGAATTGCTGCTTGTACATTGAGGCCAGCCAGCAGGCTGAGTGGTAGCTAGGATAGTTTCTTGCTGTTGTATGGTATGGTTGTTGTGCAGCCTGGGAATAATTTTGGTCGATGACAATATCATGTCACTCACTGGGCTGTTGTATGATTTTACCCAGTCTGTAAAAATTGGAGCCAGGGTACGTCCCTCTTGATCTTCTCTAGAAAGGAATTCAGTCTGAACCCTTGATGATTTTAATAGACGTTCAGGTCGTTATCGAGCTTATTAGAAATGGATACCATAAAAGGTTTATAGTTCAGCAGTTACGATAAATTTTATTTATGGTGTAGAAACAACACAATTGTTCAGGTGTACAACTTTTGCTGCCTGAACGTAAAGAAATGCTACTATTGTTCATCATTGGAGGGGTGGAGTACTTCAGCACGCATGCACAACTGTAGGAATGCCTAGCAGTGGTGGGCAAGGCTCTCAGGGGGACCCCGCCACTGACCTTCCGCCACTGCTAATATGCCATCATTGGTGGGCGCCCGCCCACCAATGGTAGCCCAGGAGCAGTGGCGGGCGGTTGTTCCTGCCTGCCATGGGAATTTCACGCAGCAATGGCATGCATTTTGTACTGCCCTGACAGAATTTTGTGCCCGCCAGTGCTCTTCCATGCCGAATTGATGCTACTGCAGCATATTGCACCTGTATCATATCATCAGATTGCATTTGGTAATTTATTATGGATTTAACATTGATCCACGCATACACGCACCACGATGACACTAGTAGAAAAAGGACCTAATGTGAGACACATTAGTCCCGGTTCGATTTTAGCCTGATACTAACTGTACCATTAGTGTCGGTTCAAACGGCTATGCATTAATGCCGGTTCGTTTTGAACCTTTAGTACCGGTTCATGCAATGAACCGGTACTAAAGGGGTGGTGGCAGGCTGGCGTCAGGCCGGGGCCCGTGATCACCTTTAGTACCGGTTCATGGCACACACCGGTACTAAAGGGCTAACCTTTAGTACCGGTCCATGCCACGAACCGGTACTAAAGGGGTTTGACCTATAGTACCGGTTCGTGGCACAAACCGGTACTAAAGGGCAATTTTCAAACTCTACCCCCCCGGTGTCACTAGTAGAAAAAGGACCTAATATGAGACACATTAGTGCCAGTTTGATTTTGAGCCGGCACTAATGTGTCCAATAGTGCCAGTTCCAATGGCTAGCCGGCCGTTCTCATTAGTACCGGTTCGTGGCGAACCTTTAGTACCGGTTCGTGCCACGAACCGGTACTAAAGAGAGTGGTGGCAGGGTGATGTCAGTCTAGGGCCCCTCCAGCACCTTTAGTACTGGTTCGTGGCACGAACCGGTACTAAAGGTCGACCTACATAAACCCTTCGTCCACCCGAGCCACTCTGTTCTTCCCCTTTCCCCTCACTTCCTCTGTTCTTCCCCTCTCTTCCTCGAGGTCCTCACAAATTTTTCCCAAAATTTGTCAAGATCTGAAGGCCCCCATCCATTCAAATGATCACAAAGGTTAGCAACTTTGTCCTTTCAACTCTCATTGCTAGATTAGCTCTTGCAATGCTTTGTATAGTGATTAATTTGGGAGGAATTATATTTGCTAGTATTTGATTTATATGCAATTTGAGGTCAAAAATAACACTTAGTTTGCATATGTAGGTGTGGTTTACTTAGTGCCTTCTAAATCTCCGTCGTAACCACCGTCGATCGCCCGCACCGTCCCCTCGCCGGCACCACCTTGTGGTGAGGCTCTTGTTCATGAATGTTTTACATTACCAAATTGATGTTTGTGTGTTTTGGATATATAGTTACTCGTATAATTATCTTACCCATACGTTGTTTGTTTTACATAGTGCCATGGTTTTGATATCCGTCCCCGTCGGCCCTCGTCCTTGTTATGATTCGGATGTGGTATATTCTCATTTAAAACTAGTTGTTGCATTTTGTGTTTATGACAAATTATGCCCATCAAGTTGACATAGATATTTTTATCTAGGAGGTATGTGAACCGGAAATTCCAACCAACCCTATTGTCGAGAGGTTAAATTTAGTTGAAAGAGAAAATGAGTATTTGAAAGAAAAATTAAAAGAATTGAGGGGGAGAAGATGGAATTGGAGTTGCATGTTGCCGATGTCGTCGATGATCACAAGATCAAGATGGAGAAAATGAGGTTGAAGATTAGAAAGATTAGAAAATATGACATTGATAGTGTGGCTTGGTATCATTATGTTGTTGGATCAATTGTTACCTTAATTGCGATCTTCATCGCATTTGTTGTTGCATTTAAATTCTTTAGCTAGAGAGTTATTTGTATGTTGCATTTAATTAAGTGTTGTATATGAACTTTATGTATGAACTTGTATTAATTTGGTCTATTTGGTTTGTGTAATGAAGATGAGCCGACAATGGATGTATGATGATAGACGCTCTCCCGAGTTCATTAATGGCGTGCATACTTTTCTGCTTGCCGCTGAGGCAGACAAGCGGGCGGATGGTTTTATGCCTTGTCCATGTGCTGGCTGTAAGAATGGTCACAGTTACTCTACGTCAAGAACCATTCACGTCCACCTATTTGAGTCCGGTTTCATGCCCCACTATAATGTTTGGACCAAGCACGGAGAAATAGGGGTTATGATGGGAGACGATGAAGAAGAAGAGGACGACGACGGCTATCCTGGCCATGGGTTCCCTGAATACGATGATACAACAATGGGGGAAGAAGCTGAGCCGGCAATGCAGAAAGAAGCTAAAGAAGAGGCATCAGATGAGCCCGCTGATGATCTAGGTCGGGCCATTGCCGATGCAAAGAGAAACTGCGCAAGTGATCTGGAGAGGACGAAGTTGCAGCGCATGTTAGAGGATCACAAGAAATTGTTGTACCCGAATTGCGAAGCTGACAAAAAAAGTTGGGCACCACACTTGAATTGCTGCAATGGAAGGCAGAGAATGGCGTATCTGACAAGGGATTTGGAAAGTTGCTGGTAATGATAAAGAATATGCTTCCAAAGGACAATGAATTGCCCGAGAGTACGTATGAAGCAAAGAAGGTTGTCTGCCCTCTAGGGTTAGAGGTGCAAAAGATACATGCATGCCCTAATGACTGCATCCTCTACCGCGGTGAGTACGAGGATTTTAATGCTTGCCCGGTATGCGATGCATTGCGTTATAAGATCAGTCGCGATGACCCTGGTGATGTCGAGGGTGAGCGCCCCAGGAAGAAGATTCCTGTCAAGGTGATGTGGTATGCTCCTATAATACCATGGTTGAAACGTTTGTTCCAAAACAAAGAGCATGCGAAGGCGATGCGGTGGCACGCAGGAGACCGTAAGAAATACGGAAAGTTGAGAGTACCCGCTGACGGTTCGCAGTGGAGAAAAATCGAGAGAAAGTATTGGGAGGAGTTTGCAGGTGACCCAAGGAATGTATGGTTTGGTCTAAGCGCAGATGGCATTAATCCTTTTGGGGAGCAAAGCAGCAACCATAGCACGTGGCCTGTGACTCTATGTTTGTATAACCTTCCTCCTTGGTTGTGCATGAAGCGGAAGTTCATTATGATGCCAGTGCTCATCCAAGGCCCTAAGCAACCCGGCAACGACATTGATATGTACCTAAGGCCATTAGTTGAAGAACTCTTACAACTGTGGAATGGAACAGGTGTACGTGCGTGGGATGAGCACATGGGGGAAGAATTTGACCTAAATGCATTGCTGTTCGTGACCATCAATGATTGGCCTGCTCTCAGTAACCTTTCAGGACAGACAAACAAGGGATACCGGATGCATGCACTGTTTGGATGATACCGACAGTATATATTTGAATAGTTGTAAGAAGAATGTGTACCTGGGACATCGTCGATTTCTTCCGAGCAGGCATCCCGTAAGAAAGAAAGGCAAGCATTTCAAAGGTGAGGCGGATCACCGGACGAAGCCTCGCCACCGTACTGGTGCTGATGTACATGATATGGTCAAGGTTTTGAAGGTAATCTTTGGAAAGGGTCCTGGCGGACAACCTGTTCCGAAGGACGCTGACGGACGCGCACCCATGTGGAAGAACAAATCTATATTTTGGGACCTGCCATATTGGAAAGACCTAGAGGTCCGCTCCGCCATCGACGTGATGCACGTGACGAAGAATCTTTGCGTGACCCTGCTTGGCTTTTTGGTGTGTATGGGAAGACAAAAGATACACCAGAGGCACGGGAGGACCAGCAACGTATGCACGGAAAAGACGACATACATCAGGGTAAGGCCAGCTACGCTCTTACCAAAGAAGAGAAGGAAATCTTCTGCGAATGCCTGCTCAGCATGAAGGTACCGTCTGGCTTCTCGTCGAATATAAAGGGAATAATAAATATGGCAGAGAAGAAGTTCCAGAACCTAAAGTCTCATGACTGCCACGTGATTATGATGCAACTCCTTCCGGTTGCATCGAGGGGGCTTCCACTGGAAAACGTTCGATTGGCCATTGTGCAGCTATGTGCATTCCTCAATGCAATCTCTCAGAAGGTAATCAATCCAGAAATCATACCAAGGTTACAGAATGATTTGGTGCAATGTCTTGCCAGTTTCGAGTTGGTGTTCCCACCATCCTTCTTCAACATCATGACGCATGTCCTAGTTCACCTTTGCGAAGAGATTAACGTTTTGGGTCATGTATTTCTACACAATATGTTCCCCCTTGAAAGGTTCATGGGAGTCTTGAAGAAATATGTTCATAACCGTGCTAGGCCAGAAGTAAGCATCTCGAAGGGCCATGAAAAAGAGGAGGTCATTGAGTTTTGTATTGACTTTATTCCCTGACCTTAAGCCGATTGGTGTTCCTGAATCGCGGCATAAGGGCAGACTGGAAGGAAAAGGCACGCTAGGAGGGCATCAAATAATATGTATGGACGGGCATTCTCTCACTGAAGCACACAACACAGTTCTGCAGAATTCCGCCTTGGTGGCTCCGTATATGGAGGAACACAAGAATTTTCTACAGTCCAAACACCCGGAGAAGTCTGACGACTGGATTACACGCGAACAAACGAGGACTTTCGCCGGTTGGTTGCAAAAATGTGCCCTGAATGATGGCGACATTCAAAATGACATGTACTCGCTGTCCCAGTTACCATCTTCGAATATAATGACTTTCAAAGGGTACCAGATAAATGGGAATACATTTTACACGATCGCCCAAGATAAGAAGAGCACCAACCAAAACAGTGGTGTCCGCTTTGATGCAACAACCAACACGGGAAAGGAAACATATTATGGTTACATAGAGGACATATGGGAACTTAACTATGGATCAGGTGATTTGAAGGTCCCTTTGTTTCGGTGCAAATGGGTCATCCAGTTAAATGATGAAGATTTTCCATGGCTACGGCGCAAAGGGACACACGAGAAGAAAAAGTTTCACACCCAAAGATCTGGGATGTGATCGGCTTCACTATCATCACTTTGTTCTGTGTTTCACACCCAGGAGGGAATGTCTGTAATAGTTAGGGTAGTTAATTATGTGTTTTGGCATTTGAAATGTGAAGAAATTTTATGTGCAAACAAATTCTTTTTCATGCATTTACTGGTTTTTTTTCCAGCTAAATGACCCTGAAATTGAAAAGCATTTGAAATGAATTCAGAAAAGGTTGAAAGTTGGCATGGTATCATAATTTCATACAAATAGCATGTGCAAAAAAGTAGAGAGGGTTACGGCAAAAACTGGATACACTTCGTGTACAAAATGGACAATCTTTTTCGAAGTATCAGGGTTTCCAACGAAAACTGAAATGTTACAAAGGCATTTCATTATTTAAATAACCTAAGCATTACCAAATTGAATATAATGATAAAACACACTAATATTAAACATAAGAAAAAAGAATCACTGAAAAATCTTTTTTCAAAGTTAAGTTATTCACAAACTAGTCATTCACACAAATTTCAAATAATTCAAAATTTAAACTATTCAAATTTGAAAACTACCGGCACTAATAGAAAGTTTGTAAATTTTTGTACCTAAAGCAAAAATATTCACAAAGAAAATCTAAATACAGCAAAAAACAACTCAAAAATAAATAAAACAAAAAAAGCAAAAAAAATAAGAAAATAAAAAAGCCAGCCTACTGGGCGAGAGCGGCCTGCATACGACTAGAAACTCAACCTTTTGTTGGGCCAGGATGTAGGCCCGCAAAGGCCCAGTAGGCCCACATGGAAGCAATGAATAGGTAGGCCCAGTAGGCCTGCTTAGGAGAGGAGCTTAAGAGAACTACCGCACTGGGGCTTATAAACCAGTGCGGTAGCCCTTCGACTAGCGAGGTGGGACTAAACTTGCCGCACCGCATTGCGCCAGCACACCCCCTTTAGTACCGGGTCGTGGCACCAACCGGTACTAAAGGGGGGCCTTTAGTACCGGTTGGAGCCACCACCCGGTACTAAAGGGGGTGCGCTTCCCGCCGCTTGGCCTGGCCAAAACAGACCTTTAGTACCGGTTGGTGGCTCCAACCGGTACTAAAGGTCCATCCTATATATACAACAGTTGAAAAAATTCAGTTTCCCTCTGTTTCCTCCCTCCGTCGCGCCGCCCTGCCCCGATCGACGCCGTCCCCGTCGACGTCGCCGCCCCCGCCCCTCGTCGCCGACCCCGGCCGTCCCCGCCCCTCGTCGCCGCCCCCGT
>NC_041393.1:714333945-714361167 GCF_002162155.2 Triticum dicoccoides
ACACTATACACACACACACACTACACACACACACACATTATTAGTTTGTTTTGTTAAGTTTTTTTCTGTTTTTAAGTTATAGAAATGTTAGGAAATTATTCTGTTTTTTAGTTATATAAATATTAGAAATGTTAGTTATATATAAATGTTATAAATGCTTTCTGTTTTTTAGTTATAGAAATATTTATAGAAATGTTAGCCATTTTTCTGTTTTTTAGTTATATAAATATTAGAAATGTTATAGAAATGTTAGTTATATAATCAGGAAATTTTAGAATTAGTTTTAGTTAGATGAATTAGATTAATGTCAAATTGTTAGAATTTTAGTTATCACAATCCAATCATTTAAAAAATGTTACTTTTTGCGGGCATATAGTATTTGTTCTCGACGATATGCCCGGCCCGCATCCTCGCCGTCGACCCGTTCGCGACGATGTCATGCTTCAGGGGACCCATGTCCGGGACTGGGCCCCGCCGGGCTGGCACTGGGAGGTGCTACCTGGAGGGGCGCGCCGCTTGGTGAGGAACCCGACCTCGGGTCCTGTGGTCGACCCTGATCTTCTTTGGTGGCGTTCGCGTGGGCCACATTCGGTGCAGAGGCAGCTGGCCCCGCCGGAGGTGGTGCGTCGCCGTGTCAGGGAGGAAGATGAGCACGTCCATCGGTACATGGCTGCTATGGACGACGTCAGGTTCTCCACTACTTGGCGGGTTCTTTGGGCAGATATGATCCTGTGATGGTTCCTTCTCTTTGGGTGTGCACCGCCCGCGCCCCAGGAACCGCGAGTGGCGCCCTAGATTCTTCTGTAGTACTCGATCTTTATTAGGTACCTAGCCAGTGATGTATTCGATATATAATATTCGAGATGATGTATTCGAGATTATATATATTAAGACGATGATGTATTCGAGATTATATATTCGAGACGATGTATTCGAGATTCAGTTTTTCCTTATTGATTAATTGCATCCATGAATTGTAATTTGAATACTAAATTGTTTTATATTTCTTTTGTATTAATTAGAAAAGTAAAAGCTATGGCGGACAATACCGGCAGAGAGAGAGAAGAGGAATTGTTCGACATCATACGCAGCCCTCACCGGCTAGATGATTTGAATGAAGATGACGGCTCCCAATATCTGAACAATACCGGAGAGGGTGACGAAAAGATATTCGATCTTGACGACCGAGCTGATGAAGTCATGAACTATGATTATGATGACACAGACAATGTTAGTGAAGACAAGACAATGTTGATCTTCAAATAACAAAGACTTCCGGCAAGGTATATATTTATATAAGCATGCATCCTGGTGATCATCACATGTTTTTTATTGAAGATGTATTAACGAATCGATCTTTCTTCTTTCAGCCCTCCGGATCGAGCAAATCTGCTTCTACAGACAACAAGACAAAGCGAGGCCCGGGCAGATTGTTAAAGGATGGTGTAAAGTACCACATCGAATCCACCAAACTTAGTGGCGAACCCCTCATGCCTAAGAATGTTGCGGACAAGTGGACTCGTCAGTGCGGAGTTCTTGTGAAGGACAAACTCCCGATCTCCATTCAAGAATGGAAAGAGCCAAAGACTAAACGTTCAGGTGTTACTTGGGTCGATGGCAGAGCCAAAGAAGACTTGGTGAAATCTCTGATGGAACATTTCACCCTACCAGATCATTTCACTGAAGCAGATGTGAAGAAAATCAAGGCCGCTGCTCTTAAGAAGATGGCAATTGCATTCAACACCCACAAGAAAACTGTATGGGCCAACTACCTCGCTAATGAAAGGAAGACTCCAGATTGCAAGGGAACACTGGAGAAGCAAAGAGAGCACTGGACGATTTCGTGACCTTCAATGATTCAGAATTATCTAAGGAATGGTCGATGAAAAACAAGGCAAATGCCGCAAGAAAGACGCAGTTCCATAGGCTGGGTCCAGGTGGCTACGCGGTGGGATTGCCTAAGTGGGGTAAGTCTGAGCGAGAGATGGAGGATGCAGGGGTCACTCCGGTTACTAGGAACTGGCCCCCCAGGTGCAGAACTTGGTTCTATGCGCATGGGGGAGCGTTGGACCAGAAGACAGGCGAAGTTTCGCGGAAGGCAAGTCTAAAAAGAGCCGAACAAAAGATAATTGACGCAATAGAAGAAGCTCGAAGGGGGGAGTTCACGCCCAATAGAGAGAACGACGAGCTTACGCGCGCCCTGGGAAATCCTGAACACCCGGGAAGAACACGAGGCAAGGGCGTTATTCCCTGGTATGAGGGCTTTTCGGACTGGAATGACGACTACAGGTCCCGTGCAAGAAAGAAGATGGAGGAGGAGAAGAAGAGGAAGTTGGAGGAGGAGCAGAGGAAGCAGGACGCGGAACGCCTTCAAGGCCTAGAAGCAAGGCACGCGGACCCGGCACTCAAATTCCAGCAGCAGCAACAGCAGATCGACTCACTTAGCCAGGAAAGGGGGTCTCAGCGGCGGCAGCAGCAAGCGGATGATCGTCCAGCATTGCATAGCACCGTCTCATCCATGCCGAGAAGCAGCGTTGGTTCTGCCCCGGGCGACACACTGCTGGATACATACCCTGTGGATGACATCATAGAGAACACTAACTGTGAGCTACACTCCAAAATGAAGAACATATCCATGAAGGTGGCGGACGGTGTTGCTTTTCCAGTTACCCCCAAAGCAACCTACCATTGCATCCGGATTCCAGAGGGCTATGCTCGTGTCATGGTTGATGAAGTGGTGGACCCATATTCGGGGCTAACGCTTGACATTCCTGGAGGTGAAGACGAGCGCACACTGGGAGAGGACATACATTGTATCATCCTATGGAGAAAGGATTGCATCATCTTTCGAAGTCAACCGACACTGCATCGTCTGCCGACTCCTCTTCGAAGTCCGCCACCGAGTAAGCAGACTCCCGCTCCTCCAAGTCCACGAACGCGTGAGACGACTCCTCCTCGAAGTCCGCCACCTCCTCCAAGTCCCCGAACGCGTGAGCTGACTCCTCCGGTTTCAAGTCCAGCACAGCGTCCTGCCACTTCTCCGGTTTCAAGTCCGACACCGTGTCAGGCCACACCTCCTGCTTCAAGTCCGGCACATCGTCAGGCCACTTCTCCTGGTCCAACTCCACGTCAGCCGTCTCCGCCGTCTCAGCAATCGCAGAAGAGACATGCCGCAGCTTTGGTGCGTAGCGGTACGAGTCGAGGTAGTTCAGGAAGTACAGGCAGAGACAAGCGATATAAATATGGTCCAAGCCTTGCTCCTCTTCCTCAGAGGCCTTACGACATGACTAAGGAGCAAAACACAGCCATAGTGCAAGCCCAAGTGGACGCCCATTTTGGACTGAAACCGGCACCACCGCCAAAGGAGAAAGTGCCTGAGAAAGTAATTGACCACTTCATTCGTATGGCTAGAGAACCAGCTCCCAAGCCTGTTGACTCGGACTATGAGCGCCAAATCAGGAAGGCACATCGATCATGAGTACAGAAGGAAGCGAGCTCAAGCTCGAGCCAACAAGCAGCTGACAAAAAATGCGGGAGAACCGTTCCCCAGTTGGGAGAACAGGCGGCGCAAGCGATCCCCCCGCTTGTTGTGCCAACAACACATGAGAGGAGTAGTACGCGCGCGAAATATTATTGTGGGCAAACCGTTAGCGTTCCCCAGCAGGGCGATGTGGTAATAACAAAGGATCATATAATGCAGGCTCAAATGCTCAATATCTCTGTTGGACAACTCCTCAAAATCGAGCCCATGCCTACGCTTAAAGAATCGGAAATAGCATGGCAATATGTCCGGGGCAAACCTTTGGTCCATCCAGACAAGGTCAAGGACCTCCCAACGAGAATGTATCAATTGCATCAATGTTACATGAACATTACCAAGATTTCCAATCGAGAGTCCCTCATGGTGAATGTCAAGCATGAGCATTATTACCATGAGAAAGCTCTGACCATTGAGTATCCAGAACTATTTCAGTTATACAATCAAGACGCACTCGACAAGTCTATCGTCAGTTGCTATTGTCTGTAAGTGATTTCTTTCTGTAATTTAAGTCTCAAGCTAGTTATGTAGTGATAATTTTGATCAATCATTACATGTAATTATCCTTACTATATTCTTTTTCTGTGGTATTATATGCAGGATGAAGATGTATGAAATGAAAAAAGCTGGACGCTATGGCATTGGGTTCATTGACCCAAATACCATTAATCAGGACATATGGCAGATTGAACATTGTCAAGATGTTCTAGAGGAAAGCATGCTAGAGTTCTTGAAGCGCCTCAATAGCAATTAAGATATACTACTTCCTTACAACTTCCCGTGAGTCACACTGTCTTGTACTACAAATTCTGTTTTTGCTTACTAGCTAGCTAGATGTTAATAATTAAGTGTATACGGTTTCCGGTAGTTGATTAATTTTATGCACATGCCCGCTTAATTAAGACATGCAAACGTGTGCGTATGCAGTTGGCACTGGGTCTTGTTAGACATTAAAGTTGAGGAAGGAAAAGTTGAATTACTGGACTCACTAACTAAAGAAGATAAAGACTACACCATCGTGAAGGGGATAGTCAACAGGTAATTTCAATCATTATTAACTATATCTCGGCCTATTAATTATTAGTTCGTCATTTCCTGATATGAACTATTTAATAACCCCTTTATTAATTTTCTTTGCCGGCGGGCAGGGCATGGACAAAGTTCATCAAGGTGACTCCAGGCACGTGGCCAAAAAAGTTGTTTTGGCATCGACCAAAGGTAAGTAATTAAGTAGTACTAGCTAGCTACCATCTCTTTAATTCTTGTTTCAATATCATTAATTAATTATCATGCTTGATTAATCATTATCTGATTCAATTCCATTCTCGTAAAGGCCCTGAGGCAGGCGCCAGAGAATAATCTATGTGCATACTACGTTTGCGAGAACATTCGCATGATGACGTGCGAAAGAAGCAGATCTGATAGACATGACTGGGTACGTTTGTCAGAATACTATTCACACCATTATCGATATCTAGTCAAACAACTAACACACATGCATATATTGATCTCCTTCTTAACAGTTCAGATCGGTGCGGGATAAGCTCCTACCATCGGACTGCATACTAGCACTTCAAGAGGAAATAGCCTGATTTTTGCTCGACCAGGTCATAGATCCCAAAGAAGAATACTATTACCCGCTACCGCCCCCATGAACCACTTGTCATCGTGCTCCGGAGGCACCAAAGGCAACATATATATGTAGGAGAAATTGTGTATATGTATATAGATGTGTATGTGTGAATAACTAATGGTGTTGGTTTGTGAGACATTCGATGATATATATGCGGTTCTACGTACGAGAAAATCTATTTATATATATGCATAACGTGTACAATTTGTAGTATCGTGAAATACCAGCAAACAAAAAAAAATTGAATGGAAAATAAATCAAAAACCACCCCAAATATTTAGTACCGGTTGGTAACATGGAAAATAAATCAAAAACCACCCCAAATATTTAGTACCGGTTGGTGTTACCAACCGGTACTAATGCCCTACGCGCACCCGGGCCTGGCTCGTGCCACGTGGTGGCACTTTAGCGCCGGTTCATGACGAACCGGTACTAAAGGGGGGGGGGGGCTTTAGTCCCCACTCTTTAGTGCCGGTTGGCAAACCGGCACTAAAGGCCGTTACGAACCGGTACTAAAGCCCGGTTCTGCACTAGTGTGTATCGCCATTTCAGATTTGAAAAATACAAAAGAAAATGATAAAAAATTCAAAAAATAAAATTCTTCGAGATGTAGTTATATTACTACATCTACTAGTTAGGAAAATTAAAAAACTTAAATTTGGACATGTTTTGCAAAAAGTGTAGGGAAAATGTAAAACGGCTATAACTTTTGCATACGATGTCGAAAAAAACCGTATAATATATCAAAAAATTCAGCACGAAAATCCGCATCCGATTTTGAAAATTTTAGAATCCTCAAATTCTAAAAGGAGAAAAAGATATGCTCAAATTTAAGATTTTTTTAATTTTGATTAATTCTGGTCAAACTATGGTCAAACTACTTATTCAAGAAGTATTAATGTTACTACATACTTATTCAAGAATATTAGTGTTACTAAATAATTGTTTCATTTTTTTGAATTTTGATCAAATCTGGTCAAACTATGGTCAAACTATGGTCAAACTATGGTCAAACTTATTCAAGAAATATTAGTGTTACTAAATAATTACTGTTTTTTAGAATAATAGTTTCAAACTCAAACGGTGAAATGTGTGACCTAATGCTCAAGTTAAACTGTTGAGGGTTAATAGGATTTACAGCTTACATTTGTCTGGAAAGCAACAAGTGCAGACTTGAAAAGTAGGGGGAATAGAACTTCGAAGTTAAGCGTGCTCAGGCTGGGGGAGTGAGAGGATGGGTGACCGGTCGGGAAGTTAGATGATTTAGAATGAGTGGTCCACACTTGAGTAGTTAAGAGGGGTGATTAGAGACTAAATCATAAAATAATTCAAAAAATTGAAAAGAAAAAAATCATTATTTTTCCAAAATTTTCAAAAAAAAATTCCTTTAGTACCGGTTGGTAACACCAACCGATACTAAAGGTCCCCCATACCACGGTGCGAGCTCACGCCACGTGGTGGGCCTTTAGTGGCGGCTCGTGCCGAACCGGTAATAAAGAGGGGGGGGGGGGGCTTTAGTCTCCAGAACCGGCACTAAAGGCCCTTATGAACCGGTATTAAAACTCCGTTTTCTACTAGTGTGATGTCAGATTAATGAAAAGTAGTAGTTATAAAGCAAATATCACAAGTGCATTACAATAATAAGCATATATATGTCACTCATCACATAATTAATGGTTTGACAAGTTGTTTGGTAAAGATTCATGTCTTTGGGTTTTCCTTGAATATTAGCTTCCATTGGATACTTTCTCGGTCGTTTCCATTCGAGAAAAACGGGTTTCCCCTGCTTTATATTGTAAAGCAACCACCGAGCACAAGTAGAAGTCAAGGTGAGTGTGAAGTGGTGTTGGTCGTTTCCATTGAATGAATTGGCTCCCCTGCGCACCAGATCGAACCTCCCGAGAGCTGCCGTGTGGTGAGGGTTTTCTAGACATGCCCTACGATCTAGATCAGCACCCAAAAGTTGAAACGAATTCTACAACCAACACTGTTGTGCAAAGTGGACACATCACATTCACATGGGTTAGGCTAGCTAGCTACAGTCCTTGGGATAAGAAATAGAACCATCTGGTGAGTGTGAACCATCGGTTCCTGGAGTAATGCATTACGTTCCACGAAGCTTCCCCGTAACCATGTTAAGCCAAAGGCACAACCATGAACCTGCCTGCCTGCCTGCCATGCCTCACTCGTCTGCAGAAACTAGGGGAAAATGTCACGTTCCATCTGTCCACCAGCCTGACTAGTTACTTTGGGTAGTCGAGAGTGGAGGCTACCTATATGATTGATCGGTCATGGCCGTGAGTGAGGTTGGTACCAAACTCAAACCCAAACCCTAATGGATGGCACGTCAAGTGATGGAGTGCCCGGCATATATAGTGCTGGTTCATATTTGGGGAGGAGGAAATTTCGTGGAAGTTGCAGTGATCAAGCTCACATCGAATCGCATATCATTTATCATGGAACGTAGTAGCCCGAGCGTTTGTGTGTAACTAAATCTACACATACGCACACACAGAGAAACACGATTCTCGCGGCCGGCGTCGTCGTCGAGCAACTGAACCAACCGTACCGGGGGGCATGCAGCTTCCCGGAAGTTGCTACCAGGCAATGCATATATATAACGGCCCCCGGCCATTCTCTCATACGTCGTCTGCAACTACGAACTTGGAGAAACGGAGGCAAACCCACCAGCCGCCGGCACGGCGCACCGGAGGCCCGGCGCGCGGGGTTGCAGCCTGCAGGTACGTTATTCATCAGGTCTGTGTCCAGATTTTCTTTTTGTAGCCGCAGACCAGAGAGGAACTTCTTCATTTACTTTGTACTCCCTCTGTAAACTTTTAGAAGACCGTTATAAAAGTTTACGGAGGGGTACTAATTGATCCGATTGCTAGCTAGCTGGACTGGATTATGTGGCTTAATTACCTAGGGCAGTTAATTTGTTGCGCGCATACATGCATACTTCATACTAGTAATACATGTATCTCATACTGTAGTAGGATCCAGCTGTGATTTCAGTTTCCTACATTGGGAAAGTGTGGTAGCTGATCACTGAAACAATGGAACAAGTAGAAATTTGGCCACCCATCTTCGCTGATCCTCTTCCAAGCCAGGTATATATAACTTTGTTGATTGACCAGCTCACATATTTATGCTAGACACCATCCATGACTAGTTAGATGCTTGCTTTCATTTCGATAGAAATGGAGCCGGCTTACATTTCCAAACAAAAAGCAATAAATTATCTCAAAGATGAGTATAAACACAACCATAATAGTCAGCAAAACGTGTTGAAGCATATTACCTAGTTTATTCAACTTTCATTTAACTCGATAAAATATATCAATATCCACTAGCATAGTTCATATATGATCCACATTCTTTAGCTCTTATTAAATCTTGGATATAGAATTTGCAAGGGGCTCATCGAAATCTTTCCACAAAATTAACATATGTTTCATTGCTCTAATGACAGGCGGAGGTTGAAGTTTACTCAACATCCTTGGATTGTGACACCACGGACTTCCAAACACTCTTAGAAGGACCCCAAAATGAACATGATTTGGACGGATTGCTGAAATGTATGATGTTTAATTGTTGCGTCCACTCCAAACTTCATTACACGAGCAAGCAATTTATCCATGCTTCGACTTTGAAATCAATTAACGTATGAAGCTTTCCTTCTAGGTGCATTCAATCCTACTTATATAAAGGAGGCAAATTTAACACATGAGGCAAGATTTTCGCATATGCAAAAGTGCAAACTTGCTAATTAATCAACGTGGCAAATGGTACTGAAAATATGTTTCATCACTGCAGCTTGAATGCAAATTTTATTCACCAACTAGTGATCGTGGCATGACAATACAAACACTTGCACCTGCTCCACCGTAGGTGCTGCTCGAGAAAGAGGAGGCCCATGCCACCATGGCCCTCATCGGAGGAGGAGGAGACGGAGGGGGAGGAGAAGAGGAGGAGATGAGAGAGGGTGCAGGGGCCATGTACACACCGCCTTGTCACCGGAGAAGTAGGAGGCTTGCACCCACCGCCACATCGCCGGAGGAGGGGGCCTGCAATCTACTAGGTATGAATTATGAAGTTTCCATTCGTTGCAATGTACGATTTATCATTATCATTGTCTTAAGTAGCTAAACACATGTTATGAGCTTTAGATTACATGCAAAAAACTGGTTGGAAGCACAGGGGTCGTGTGAGAAGTGCACGCAAGAGAGGAACATGGTCGATAATCACAAAACCATGCTCCCGGGACTTGCGCTCTGCAAGTGATGGCCAAAAACATGGGCGTAGAAGAAACAATGACCATTGGACATCTCAAGAGGTGAAAGCACTAGTGGATGGCATATCTGCATATGGGGCTGGACAGTGGGCTAAGTTGAAGAACGAAAGGTTTCCAATATCAATTCGGACGGCGAAGCATCTTACAGTATAGTCTGTTGGTGATTTCTTGCACCCCTAAAGCACATGCATCCTTTAGTTGTTCTCTCCACTCACTACTTTTGCTGCATTACACAATTTTTTTCTGTTCATATTCTACTTATCTGTATATTTTTATTGCAAAGGATGTTAAATTTTATGTTTTCTTTAATGTTTCAGGACAAATGGAGAAACCTAGTGAAAGCCTTCACGGTCGGGCCCACATCTAAAAAGAAAGTTTTATGTCATACGTTTATCAAACTCATCATGGAACACCTCTGATTTTTCATCTCTTACATTTCTTGAATTCCAGGGAAATGTGAAAAGAAGGATCTCGCCTCGTCTAGATAAGGATTGCGTCAAAAAGATCCAAAGTCTAGCAGTTGTTTACCCCTCGGAAATGAAGTTGTACTGCGAATGCTACAGAAAAACGTCATATGGCACTTCTGGTGTAGCAGTGGCCTAGCAACAGGAGTTTTGTTAATTTTTAAGAATTGAGAAGCATAGACTGAAATATTAAGTGTGACGAGAGTAGAGAGTAGATTGAACCATCTGGATAGAGCAGCCCCTATTTCCTGCCTAACTGCCCTGTGAAGTACTCTATTATATTAACAAAATGGGAATACCGCTCGGCAGTTTTGCTACTGTACTGTAATTAGCTTGACCTTTCAGTTAACACCATGACACATATTATTGTATGGTCTGATGATACGAATGATGAATGGATATGCACTGCTGCAAGCAGTCTCAATCACTCTGCTGGAGGAATGCAGTCGATCGAATGGAGCACCTGTGATACGCCTCGACCTGAAGAAGCTTGGCGCCAGTGCCTCCAAGCAGGAGTATTCTTCACCACTCTGCTTGTACCATGAGCGATAGGGAGTGCCGGATCTGGAACTACGAGAGGACTCCATGCTATTGAAACCGCGGCCACTTTGACCTCGAAAAGCTGATCTAACGAAGACTCCATCAAATCTGGGCAAACAAGACAAAAAAAACTCAGACAACACAGAATGTTTCCCACCCAATTTATGGAGATTGACTGGAACAAATAAGAATTTTTTTAAATGACTATGCAATGATGAGCACTCCCTTGATCTTATGAGGTTGATTTCAGATAAAACAACTTGTGAGCAACGAGCTGAGCACAAGCTGGTATTATTATTATTTAGAGCGATGAGCTCACAAGATGTCCTTATAATTTAGAGCAGTGACTCAGGATCTTGTTCATGACCTTACCATTTATTCAGGTTTTTGGAAACATCTCAAACAAATTTATATATGTGAGGATGGCCAAAATAAAATTTTCTGCCTCCTTATACATATCAAAAGAAAAGTGTACAGGATGAGTTGTGCTTGACTTGAATGAAGAAATTTTCTCAACGTGAAACAATCCAAACTAAATTAATTCTACACTTGTAATCCTTTTGCATTACCTGGACCATCAAAGCTACTCCTTAAAAATAACTATTGTTATCTCTTTTTTTGGCGATTCCATCAGGACTCATGCATAAGCTACTCATAATGTGCAGGATATTTTTCTTACCAACCTCAATCGCTTAAAATGGCAATTGGAACAAACAAGACAAAAAACCACAACGATGTTCCCAAGCTTGCTTAGTTTTCGCACAAGCACAAGAAAATAAACACTACTAAATCATGTAAACAAGAATTATCAATTGCAATCAAGCATTAGACAAACTGTGTGATAATTACAAAGGGAGGGAGATAACAAGGAAGTGATACAAATTTTACCACTTGATATTGCCTGTGGAGACAACAACGATGGTGGGAAGTTGGTATATATGTGTGTACAATACATAGGCGATAATTGTCTGGCACAAACCCTCCGAAGCTGCAACGTCTTGGCGTCCAGTGAGAAATATTCATCAACTAGTAAACTATCTATAGATGAGGCTGCTTTCCTTGTCAAGAGCAAGTGCCTCTCCGTTGCAGCGCATTGATAAAGTGTTTATATCCAGAGCACCGATAAAATGTTTGTATCCGGAATCTAATGAGATTGTCTTCTTCATCTGCCACTGGATGGGACTCTCGGTCTCACCTTTATTTTGTGTAATGGCATAGCAGAGATGAGAAGTAAATTCACCATCTAATCCAAAAATCCCAAGCCTGCCTTCCCATGCCTCCACAATGCCTACACCTTTTGTAATACAATCTCCGGGTGGTAGATCAGCAATGGAGAACTCCATCCTCCCGATGTCAAGCACCAGCAACTTTTCACTCCTGATTATCACCCAGTCCCAGTAGAAGCAAGCATAAGCATAATGGCGTATGAGAAAAGAAGGGTGAAGCTGCGGCATCATGGACAAGTCGTCACTGTCAAGGGCCAAATTACTCCAACTCGTGGATGCAGCAGCTTGCCATATTCCGGTGCTCGAACAGAACACGAAAGCATACAACTTAGTTTTGAAATGAGCCATCCAGATCACTTTGAGTGATGTCTCTTCCGTTATCTCCTCGCCGAGGGGAACGAGGGAAGGCTTGCATCGGGACCTGCTGTACTTGGGGATCAGGCTCCCAACCAAATGGGCAAGGTCGTCAGGTCCTGGGGGAAGCAGGACGTACCGACGGTGCAAGGGATCGCATACCACGAGCTCCCGGAAGACCCCCGATGGGGCGACGCAGTGGTAGCTCGTTGATCGGTCGGTGGAGAGGTGCGCTGGGGACGATCTTCACGGGACCTGCGGAGGTGCGCGCAACCGATCGTGCAAGGTCGGGGACGCCACTTGGTGTAGGCGGGGTGGCGACAGAGTCCAAGATGAGGCCGGTGATGATGTACCGCGCGGGACGTCGTGCGACCGGCACCCGGGTTGCCAAAGTAGCGTCGGCGCCCGGGCAACAAGGCCCGAGCGACCGAAGTAGTAGTGGCGCCCAAGCTGAGACAGTCAACGAGCCTGACACCGCCGGGGACGAGGCCGACGGGGTAGACCACAGGGCCGCCGTGCAGACGCGGCGGAGGCGGGTAGCATGGATCGATGGGCGGGCCGGCGTGTGTACGACGACTATGATTGGCCTCCGCGTGGTGCGAGGCCGCTGGGTCGGGGTGATGCAGGTGTCCAGGTCGGAGAGGGCAGTGACGGTCGTCGTAGATCAACGAGCGGGCCGGCGCGTGGACGACGGCCGTGAGGGGCCGCATGTCGTGCGAGGCCGCCGTGTCCGTGAAGAAGCCTGCTGGTTGCGCCGGTGTCGGAGTAGAGACGCACGGGGGTCGACGGTGGCGGCGGGCGATGCAAACAGATCAACCATAGATCGGAAGACCAAAATAAATGCCGATCAAAGCGGCCGGCTAGAGAGAGAAAATCCGGATCAAAGGATCGAGAAAAAGCCTCTAGGGCAGCCGGTCAACATAACCGACGGACGAACCCTAGGTATGGCCGGCGCGGCCCCTGGCGGCGGTAATGGAGGCCGACCGCCGCGGGGGCGGCGCGGGTGGAAGCGTCGGACGACGGCTAGGGTTTCGATCGGTTAGCCTGATACCATGTTAGAAGGAAGAGAGAGGATTGGTGGAATCAGCCCTACGCCGATTGGCGCCGCAACCATGATCGAGTCCTTCTTTTCTGGCCTTTCCGACTTCTTCGACATGGCGTACAGCTTGTGCAGGTCCCCGTCTATGCATGCCCGGTGCTAGCAACATCGAAGCATGCCTTTGTCCATGATGTGTCCCCGGGCCTGGCAAGCCTGATCGATGCCTCGTCAACTTCATCTTTGTCCGTCTACGCATGTCCGGTGCTGGCAACACTGATTTGTGCCTTCGTCCACGACGTGTCCCCGGGCTTGGCAAACCCAGCACGACGCATCGTCAACAACATCTTCTTCCTAGCGCACCATTACTTCCACACTACTGCGCCCATGACTAACTTGGCACCTCCTTGCGCCCGCGGCTTCACGGCGACTTCCTCGACACCGGCCACTCTGACTCGACATCGACCACGACGTTCTTCACACGCTTACTTCGACCATGGCTACACCATGCTATGGTCTCGGCTACCTCGACAAACGGCACAAAGGCTACCGCCTTGCTTGAGCAACCTCGTCGGTTTCCACTCCAGCCACGCCTTCCGCGATGTGTCGACCGTTACGACTGTGGGTGGTGTCCGTCGGCTTGCGTTCGGATTCTTCTCCAGTCTCACCGTCTGCGTCGCTACCATTGTGACTGCGAGGGGATGTTCAGTATGTTGATTTATTATATAAGATAGACTAGGATTTGTCCTATCTTGACTTGTACTCCAAGGTCTTCCTATATATATACCCATGAGGCTCAAGCAATACAATAAACTATTTCATCAATCCCTCTCCATCCCTTCTAATATGGGGCTCCTTGCCCTTTTGGTGCTCGCGATTGAGGAGGACGCGACTGTCCAGTCCAGTGGCAATGGGAGGGAAGGAAGGAGAAGGAAAAGTCGGCAGCAAGGGCGAGCATGCTGGCTGCGGGCGCAGATGTGTGAGACGGCAGGGCGGGATGGAACCTGTAGCACTAGAGGAAGCTGAGGAATGTTGGTTCGTGGAGGCGACGGAAGCGGCTGAGGAGGGATCGTTCCGTGGTGAGTCTGCGAAAGGAGACGCAGGCGGTGGAGACATGGGCGAGGTCGTTCGGGGCGCTTAGCCGGAGGAGGATCTCGGTCAGGAGGTCGTCGGGGAGATCCGTGAGAGGCAACGCCATTTTCTTCTTGCTGGTCGTCATTGACGTGGAGTGGGCAAAGTGGTTGGGGGAACGGGGCTCTAGGCCGGTGAGGGAGGTAGAACCGGTCGTCGGAGGGCGGAGGAGCCAGCCACCGGGAAACCTCAGCGAGATCAGAAGTGGAGGATCCGTCGGCACCCCTCGGCGGCGGAGTTGTTGGGGTTGGGAGAGTGAGCTGAGTGGTTCATTTTCCTTTTCTGCTGCCGAAATGGGCCGGCTGCCCAGCTTTGAGGCCCGGCATCTCTGTCGTCCAGCTGATCTCATAAAACAAAGAAAAAAACTGAGTAGTAGTCAGCTTATAACACTAAAAAAAAGCACTAACAAAAAAGTGAGCTTATAACACTCGTTTCTCAGAAAAAAAAACTTTTAACACTAAAAAAACTAGTTGGCAGCTTAGCAAAAATAATGTTTCTCTAAAAAATGTTCTAAAGAATGTAAAAATAAAATGTTCAAACAAAGTTCGAAGAGTGCTACTTTAGCAGAGTGCAGTTTTCTATTGTGCACGCCATGTGAAATGTGAAGTCACGGAATCTACCGTTCAATGCATTGCAGGTGTGTTGGATTGATGTCCATGCCCTCTCAGCGCTGGTGTCAAAAAAGGTGCAAGCAGCGTGGCGGCAATTGTACCGTGGTCAAAGATGATGACCTGGTTGCAACTGGCTGCAGATCCTTCTGCTGCAGGGGTCTTCTCTCAAAATTCAAGGATGAAGTCACAGGGCTCCGGAGATCTTCTTGTGTTATGGTTGGCTTAGGATACTCTAGGTGTTCATGGTCCTTTGTGTTTGCGTTTCAGTGTGCTTGTAAGGGTCAACTACTTTGTATTGGTTCGTGATTTGAATGAAAATTCTCAAAAGAAATGCATGTCTGAGATTGGTGCTACTTTTGCTCATAAGTATAAAACGTTGGCTCTTTTCTTATCACTAATATGAGTGTGCACGTGCAATGCACGTCTCACAATCTATAGTAAAAATATCTATTTTAAATCTTATTTTAGTGAGTTTTTATATGTCATTTAAATGTGTTTGATGCCCAACGATCTGAGCACGAGTGTAACACACGGTCCATAGACACGTCTTCACATAAAATTAACAATCATATAATTATATTATAATTTGTTACAAAATATTTAAAAAACAAAAACTAATCAATATTATCTACTCCCTCAGTGTAGTGTCAAAATCACTTTTATATTATAGGACGAAGGGAGTATTATTTATTCTTTGATGGTGATTCCTTGTTGAAGGGCCATTTGTTGATGTGATCTATGATGCTTCGTTCCATGGATGGGATATTGTTTTAGAGTTTCATTCCCTTCACACTCCCACGAGTCCTTTTTACTCCTCATATATGATTTGTCTAAAGTAGTTTGACCAACTTTATTGAAAAAAAATCAACATTCACAATACAAAATCAGTATCATAGGTTGTGTCATGAATTTAATTTTCATATCGTATAACTTAAGTATTGTACATATTGCTATTATTTTCATATAAATATGGTCAAACTTTATGAAGTTTGACTTTAGACAAATCTTATATGCGGAGTAAAATAGATCGGAGGGAGGACTTAAAAAATATGTACAAAAATTGACACCTCAGTTCAAATAACTAATACCTAGCAATTGACGTATTTGGACAAATCACTTCATAAGATCGAAGGCAAGAGACCCATGGAGCACCATCTGCCTCGATGACATTTTCCCCACCAGCGTGGGCGGTGGCATACAATCCGCCGCCCTGGACTCATGGACGCCTTTCAACATTAGGCTCTCGGACGACCAGCGCTCGGTGCAGCTACAGAGCAGAAGCGTGCGGTGATGCTATGATGTGTGGCCTGCGACCCTGACAAGGTTTCTTTCTCCTGCACAGCCCCGGCCGGCGCATCGGCCACCAACAACAGAGGTGGCGAACGACACAGCTCGGCTTCTCTGACCGAAGCGAGCCGTGACAACTTTCTTCTTCCCTGGTGAGGCCCTCCTGCGGCGTAGCCACCAATGGCAAAGGCGGTGCACGGGTCCTCGCGACTAACGGCAATGGCTCCCCATCTCCGGCTGCTCGGAGCCCGGGCGTAAGCGGCACAACGACACCCTCCACTATGACCCTGCCTACGACGGTGGCGGCTGCACTAGGTGGACCTCCAGCGAAGAGCAATGGCGGCGTCCCATGGCTACCTGTAGCCACGAGTCCCAGTTGTATATCGGCCATGGCCGACGCCCTCCACTAGGGCTTACGGGAGTTGGTTATGCCGAGAGGGCTTACTGGAAATGCACACCATAGGGAGAAGGGAGATCTTTAATGATGAAAGAACAAATATGCACAAGAACACCAAAGGTAGTTAAACATGATCGTTGTCAAACCTATAATGTGTATGCCCGTTGCAACGCACGAACAATTACCTAGTCTTGTCTTAAAAAAGAATGTGCTATCCCTGAATGGCTACTGCACCATACATTTTAGGGCCTTGTTTGGTACAGAATGGAGGATGATGTGGCCCCCACATTTCTGATCCGACGGCACATATTCGAGATTCCAGGTTTCCAAATGAATATCAGTTTTCATCATATAGATTCCCCGTCGTTTCCATTGACTGGGCTGGCTCCCGTGTGTTCAGGGCTTTCTACACTTGCAGAAGATCTCTAGATCAACACACAATGAAAAGTTGAAAAACAATCTACAATGAGCACTGTTGTGCAAAGTGGACACATCACATGGGTTAGGCTAGCTATAGTCCTTGTGATAGCAAAATAGAACCATAAATGGATGGGCATTTTAGGTTAAAGGCCAGTCTCCGCCCTTGTTCGGGCAACAAACGACCGGTTGAGATCCATTGGTTCGAGTAATGCTAGAAATTGAAGAGGGGACTGCGCCATGCTGCTTCATACTGTATTTGGGGAGGAGGAAACTTCGTGGAAGTTGAAGCCTTAAGCTCACATCGCATCCCATGTCATCAAGCTTACTGAGGGTTAACACACGCACACACAGACACGATCCTCGCGGCTGCCGTCGTCGTCGAGGAACTGAACCAACCGTACCGGGGGGAATGCAGCTTCCCGGAAGTTGCGAGATTGGCGATGCATATATACGAAGGCCCCCGGCCACTCTCTCACACCACTTACGTACCTAGGGTGTCTCCAAGCAGAGCCCGGTCGTCTGCAACTACGGTCTTGGACGGCCGGCGGCAAACGTACTGGACCGACATCCGTCGCGGGGAGCCAGACGCCGGCACGGCGCACCGGAGGCCCAGAGCGCGGTTGCAGCTTGCAGGTACGTTATTCATCCGGTCTCTGTCCAGAGTTAATCAGTACGTACGATACAGTATGGAATGTACACATACGTAGCTGCAGATCAGAGAGGAACTTCTTCATTTACCTTGTACTAGTACTTGATGTGATTGCTAACTAGCTGGACTGGATTTTATGTGCTGTAGCTTAATTACCTTGGGCAGTTAATTTGTTGCAAGGCGGATACATACTGGCTAGCTACTTTGTGGTAGAATAGTTTGCATCGTAGTGTACTGCCATCCTGCTAGGTGACATGATTGACTCTGCTCTCTGCATACGCATCTATTACTATTTTTGTTCAAGGACACAGAAAGGAAAACAAATAAGCATCTCTGCATCTGTCTGGCTTTACCATGTGCGTTAAACAAGAAGAAAAACAATTGAACTTCTTTAAAACATATAGAGTATATGCCCGGGTTTACCATGCATCCATATACAGTATGTATTACTGGATGGAACAAGGTTTTCTTTTTCATCAAGCCATTTAAAGTATGTAGTACTACTCCCTCCGTCCGGAAATACTTGTCTTGAAACTGGATAAAAGGGGATGTATCTAGATGTATTTTAGTTCTAGATACATCTCTTTTTATCCATTTTGATGACAAGTATTTTCGGACGGAGGGAGTAGTAAATAAACACATTGAGTTTAGCCGTTATTTCAGTTTCCTACAGTACATTGGGCAAGTGTGATAGCTGCTCACTGACACAATGGAACAAGTAGAGATTTGGGCGCCCATCTTTGCTGATCCTCTTCCAAGCCAGGTATATATATTTACTTTGTTGATCGACCAGCTCACATATTTATGCTAGGCACAATGCATGACTAGCTGCATGCTTGGTTTCATTTCAATAAAAATGGAGCTGGCCTACATTTCTAAAAAAAACATAACTTCTCTAAAAGACAAATATAAGCACAACCAAAATAGTCAATAAAAAGTATTGAAGCATATTCCCGGGTTTATTCAACTTCCATTTTAACTGATGTAATATATCAGTGTCGACTAGCATAGTTCATATATGATCCATGCTATAGTTCTTATTAAATCTTACTTATAAAATTCACAACGGCCGCATCAAAATCCTAGCACGAGATTACCATATATTTTATTGCTCTGATGACAGCAGGAGATTAGAGTTTACTCAACATGTGTGGATTATGACACCATGGACTTCCAAGCACTCTTAGAAGGACCCCAAGATGAACATGATCTGGACAGATTGCTGAAAGGTATGATGTTTAATTGTTGCGTCTATTCCAGACTTCATTACACAAGCAAGCAATTTATCCATGGTTTGACTTTGAAACCAATTAATGTATGAAGCTTTCCTTGCAGGTGCATTCAATCCTTCTTATCAAAAGGAGGCGAATTTAACTCATGAGGCAAGATTTTCGCACATGTAAAAGTACAAACTTGCTAAACAAAGAATGTGGCAAAGGGTACTCAAAACATGTTTTCATCATTGCAGATTGAATGCAAATTTTATTCACCAACTAGTGATCATGGCATGACAATACAAACACTTGCGCCTGCTCCACCAGAGGCGCTACCTGACAAAGAGGGGGCTCCTGCCACCATGGCCCTCAGTGGAGAAGAGGAGGAGATGAGAGAGGGAGGAGGGTTCAGGTACCCGCCGCCTTGTCACCGGAGAAGTAGGAGGCTTGCATGCACCGCCACACTGCCGGAGGAGGGGGCCTGCGATCTGCTAGGTATGAATTATAAAGGATCCATTCATTGCAATATACCATTTTTCATTGTCTCAAGTAGTTAAATACATATCCTATGTGTTTCAGATTACATGCTAAAAAGTGGTTGGAGGCACACGAGTCGTGTGAGAAGTGTACGCAAGAAAGGAACATGGTCGATAAACACGGAACCTTGCTCCCAGGACTTGCACTCTGCAAGTAAAGGCCAAAAATATGGGCGCAGAAGAAACAATGACCACTGGACATCTGAAGAGGTGAAAGAGCTAGTGGATGGTGTATCTGTATATGGGGTTGGACATTGGGCTACATTGAAGAATGAAAGATTTCCAGCATCAGTTCGAACTGCGGAACATCTTAATGTATAGTCAATTGGTGATTTGTTATTTCTCACATTTTTTCTCGTTTAATCTTTTATTTATCTATATATTTTTTATTGCAAAAGATTATAAGTTTTATGTATGTTTAATCTTTCAGGATAAATGGAGAAACCTGTTGAAAGCCTACATGGTCAGGCCCACATCTAAAAAGAAGGTTTTATTCTACAAGTTTATTCAATTCATTATGGAGCACCACTGATTTTTATCTCTTACAATTCTTAAATTCCAGGGAAATGCAAAAAGAAGGATTTCGCCTCCTCTAGATAGGGATTGTGTTAAAAAGATCCTGAGGCTAGCAGCTGATTATCCTCGAAAATGAAGCTGCACTCGTGAATGCTACAAGAAACATTGTAGAACTGCAGTGCAGTGACCCAGCAACAAGAGTTCTGTTATTTTTCTAGAACTGCGAAGCATGGACTGTCATATTAAGTGTGTCGAGAGTAGAGAGTAGATTGAGCCATCAAGTGAAACACTCTGTCTAGACATACTAGTGAAGCACTCTGTATTAATGTAAATGGAGAGACATCAAGAGGCATGCATGAACTTCCATCTCATGTTAAGTGATGGTGGTACAAAGCATCTGATATTTTACAATTTTGGTTCACTTGCCTAATGTGTAATTAAGTTACACCACCTGATTTAACAGCAAAGAACAGCCATGCATACACCCTCTCAGAAATGTACCGTGGCTATACAAAGTTTGAATGTGATTCTTGTCTATGGCTTTTGCCCAGAGAACATGATGAATACCTCTGTTGACCAGGCCACAGGACCTGCACAGGTCTTCCAGCTCTCCTTCGGTGAAGAAGTTGTAGCTGCTGTTCACTGGCCCAACAATCTGCAGCACGTAGCAGAGAAGGCCCATCAACCTAGGTAACCTCTGTCGCGCAGGAAATTAGTAGTAGCGCTAAACAATCGATGGCTTCTTTTACCTGTCTCAGTGGCCTTAATGCGTCGATAGAGAGCAGGCCACTGTTCGTGGGGGTGGATATGTTAGAGTACGTAATGGGCTTAATGGACCCGTTAGTCTTAGGGTTAATTAGAGATAAGGGTCGCTTGCTTAGGGGTCAAGTAAGCCTTGCTTGGGAGTCAAGTAAACCTCTCTATATAAAAAGAGGAGATGTATCAATCTAATGAAGCAAGAATTAAGAAGGAAATCCCTTCTCTCTTGCTCGGCCGTGGGCAAAAAGGCCCCCGGCCGGCCCTCTCGCGCGCTCCTTCTAGCAGCGCCATAACAATTTGGTATCAGCTAGCTTCGGTTCGATCATGTCTTCACTGCCGCCCAGCCCGTCTCTCCCGCTGCCGGTCACCTCGTCGCTTCCGGCGACCACCACAATCGTCGCCCCGATCCTGGCCGCGCCGGGATCCTCCATCGCGTCCGCCCCCGCCGTCCTCACCCCGGAGGAGGTGTCCGGAGTGCTACGGGAACTAACCCAGGAGGTCCAGGAGATCCACCTATTCTTGGCTGGGTCCTACGGGCCACACCCGGCTACGCCACCCATCGTCGGCCCCGCGCCGCCGTGGTTGCCGTGGCAGCCGCCGTACCAGGCGGCCTCCATCGCGCTCGCCGAGCCGCTGCAACTGCCATCCATCGCCACCACCACCCAGCCCTGGCTGCAGTGGTAGCCGCCGCTCCTGGCAGCCTCCGCCGCGCCCGGCGCTCCGTTGCAGCAGCCGCTGCCGTGGCAGCCGCCGCACCAGGTGGCCTCCGCCGCGCTCGCCGGGCCGCTGCAGCTGCCATACACCGCCACCACCACCCCGCCCTGGCTGCAGTGGCAGCCGCCGCTCCTGGCAGCCTCCACCACGCCCAGCGCTTCGCCGCAGCAGCCGCTGCCACTGCCCGGCGCGACACCGCAGCAGCGGCTGCAGGTACAGTAGCTACCGTCGGTCAGCTCCGCTGCCCAGTATGGGATGCCCTACGACGGGACTGTGACGACCTCGTTTCCATCAGCGCCGCCACCGTCCCAGGGCGTCCACATCCAGCAGATCAAGTCCCCGCCATCACCGTCAACGCTTCCGTCTTGGATCGCTACCCGCCACATGTCGGCGGCGGTGAGGCTGCAGGCTGCTGCGCGCGGCCTCCTAGCGCGTCGGCGTGTGCAGGAGATGCGTGGTCTACAGCTGCGCGCGGTTTCCCCCACGGGCGATGGGCATGCTGTTTTCCCCGCGTGCAGCGACCTCAAAGTCTGCGACATCGGCGGTTGGGGGGGCGCAAGCCTCCTCGTCATTCTCCATCGCAATCCCTCCACTCTTTCCTGTGCGGTGCAGACCACCAGCCATTCGGCAGGGAGAAGGCATGGTGTCATCGACAGCAGCGCACCGCGTAGCACCACTGCATTCCGCCACCGGCCGCCACGAGGGCGCCTCTGCTGGTCACTCTTGCGTCCACTTCCAGGTGGTCATACACATGCACTCCTTTTGTCCAGGCGGTGTCCATAGGATCCAGGTGGCTGTACACGTGCACGTCCGACGTGCGGATGGTGTCCACTTTTTGTTAAGGGGTCCAAAATAAAGCGTTCCAGTCCATTTCAGGTTGAGAATAATAAAACAAGCCGAGATGTAAAAGGCTTGTTTTTAGGTGTTAGGTTTGTGTTGCATCGAGTCATGGTTATAAGTTGGTTAGGCTGCAGCTCGAGGACAAGCTGCATGTCCAGGTGGGGTGTAGTGTTAGAGTACGTAATGGGCCTAATGTGCCCGTTAGTCTTAGGGTTAATTAGAGATAAGGGTCGCTTGCTTAGGGGTCAAGTAAGCCTTGCTTGGGAGTCAAGTAAAACTCTCTATGTAAAGAGAGGAGATGTATCAATCTAATGAAGCAAGAATTAAGAAGGAAATCCCTTCCCTCTTGCCCTCTCGCGCCCTCCTTCTAGCAGCGCCATAACAGGATAAGAAGGTTGTCGCTACGAATACACCGCCTGGCTTCAGCACACGGCTGATTTCAGCTATCTGGTTTTTAAACAGCAGCATGAGGCGATGTCATGTTGATGAATAAGTCCATATGACCAAAAAAAGGTACACAGGTCATCGCATGATGCCCTGTTCCTGCACAAAGCTGTTCAATGCAAACTAACTAAGCACTAAAGTATCAAGGTTGACTTTATAGACGCATTCAGCAGTCAATAACTAACAGAAATACAGAACATTATTTCTCATGTTATGCCCAAAGTGGTGTAAACTTTCTGGATTGGCTAATTGTTCAGTGGACTCTGACGAATATGATCGCAATTCCCAGACACCAGTTTTACAATGTTAAGATATGAACCATGTACAATATTGAATCAAAAGTACAAAAGATACAGGTACTATACCGCATTTGAAGGGGATGGCCAGTAGTGGATAGCAGCTCCAGCATGAATGGCATCAATTGAACATGAAGCAAAAGGGAGCCTTGAAATATCGGCCCATACGAGTGCTACGTTCCTGCAGAACCAAAAGAAGAGAACGGTAAGTGTTTGCTAGAAGCATCATCGAATACTGCTAATGAATGTTCACGATTACTGTTGTACTTGGATAAAAAAGAACATTCTGAGGTAGTAATTGATTGAACTAAGGGAGCAGATTATCACATATTCACATGCCGTTCAATTGGATGCTGACCACATAGATCTTAGTCTTTTTTGGTACTAAAGAAAAACAAAGCACTAGTTTCCACACAAAAATTAGATGGCCCAACTTGTCTACTTGATGGTTTGTTAGAGTTGGATGTTGGATATTACAAGACCTTTTTTCAATCCTCACAGGAAAAGCTCAAAATAAGCACGAAGGAAAGCTCACGTGTTCATAGGGGTTTCTTCTTGTTTGATGTAGTCATAGCATTGGCGGAGGATATTCTCAGAAAATTCCAAAGCAATCACAGATGAGTATGCCCCAGAGCTTGCAAACTTCCTTGAAAACAAGCCACAAAACATGAATATTATCTTCACATGAAAGAGTGGCGATCATTTTTTGTTGCAACACAAAAACATGAAGCACCAAATACTTGGCTTTGACAGATTTACGACTTAATATAAATAGCTTCTCACTGAGCAGTAACAGCTTAAGGCCATGGAATTGAAGAATGAGGCAGCCAAGAAATGCATCTCTTCATCGTGGCCAGGGAAGCCACTCCGGTTGAAGTTCAGACGCCACCCCCTCTCGTAAAGTAAGGAGACGAGCGGGCTCCTGAACAGCTCAGTTCTAGCAGGCTTCAGTCCACTGTATTCTTTCATTCCTAAGGTGACAGTGAGATTCAAGAAGATATCTTTGCTGGTGAATGACTTTTGCATTTTGAACACTTAAATCCTGACCTATAAATCGCTCGCCTGGGACACACGTAGAAGCCAAAACAACATAAATCCTAATCCAGCAACCAGATATGCATGTGAGATGAAGATAATTCATGGACTTTAGACGTACAGGTTCATGTCTGGCGGCCCTTTCCTTATCAGCGGTTCATAGCAAACAGGACATGCGAACACCTCAGTTTTTGAAGCATCATTCTGCTCTGTTTTGATCTCCTGAAACTGTTCGCATAGTGAACGTCAGTTCCACACGGCATGAATAAAGTCCAAACTTAGCCTAACATCAAACGCTTACACTTAATGCGACTGTAAATTATGCTATTTAAACAGGTTGCTTCTTTGCCGACGCATACATGGTCACTTGCTAGCAAGATTAGCTCTTCCGAGTTAAATACTGGAGGCTAGATTGCAGAGACCACTCATCCTATGCATGTAAGGCAACAGAAGTACAGATATTAGCAGCCATATAACCATTTAGCTCAGTCACTAATCTACCATGCGAGGTTCAGCCTTTGCATCTGGTGGCCAAATATCAGCAGTGCAGGCCATGACTGAAAATACCTGCTAAACTTACCCTAGCTCTCGATTAATTACTCTACTAAATACAAAGCTTGGTTCCTGCCAAAGCCCCGCCTAGGCATAACACCAAACATTTGGTGGGCGACAATCGCTCCCCCTTTTTTCTAGCAGACACAACGGGTTCCTGTGCCTTCCCTGAGACGAGAATCAGCTTGTGGCGTAGGTACATACCGGGTCGAGTGCAACGGCCACCCGGCGAGCCAGCAGCGGCAGGCCTGGGCTGCGGCCAAGGCGGCAGGGGACGCGTGGGAGGAGGAGGAGCAGGAAGCCGCTGCGGCTCTCACAGCGAGCTCCATGGGCGAGGCCGACGCGGAGCTGCAGAGCAATTGCAGTAGTACGCTGCAGCCTGGAACCTGGAGACGCGCCGGCCGGCGAAGGTCCGGCAGGGGAGGGAAGACCGGAAGAGGAGGGGCGTGCTTTTTTTTTTTTCCTTTTTTTCTTTTGAGAAAAAAGGAGGGGCGTGCTTTTTGTTTGTTTTTTTCCTTTTGAGGGAAAGGAGGGGCGTGCTGGTCGTGGGCTCATCTCATGCTAAGAGCATCTCCAGCCGCTGTGCCTCACCAGGGATGTTTTTTCGTCCGGCTGGAGCTGCGCCGGCGCAAATTTTGGACTTGGGGAGAAAATTTTTCCAGCCGTCTCCACCCCCAAGCATGGCGCATGGCGGACGAGGAGGACGCGTGGAGGACGCGTGGCGCGCAGCGAGGAAGCGGCCTGGCCGGTGACGATGTCGAGGAGGCCCCGGCCACGCGGTGGTGCGCCTCGGCCACGGCGGCAAGCAAGCCCTTCCTCTACGTCTTGGATATGGCGAACGGCTGCAACGGCGCCCGCCGTAGCCGCGGGCTGATCCGCCAGACCACCGGTGAATCAGCGAGCAGCAAGCAACCATGGCGCCCCCTTCCCTCTCCTCCTCCCACCTCCTCATCACCGCATCCCTCCCCAAGCCCCTGCACCCGCGCCGCTGGATGCGGCGGCCCCGCAGCTGCAGCTGCAGGCCGAGGCGCCGACGCCCGCGGCCAACCCCTTCGCCGACAACCTGCTCACCGCGCCCAAGCCTGGGTCGGCGACCCAGGCCGCCGACATCCCCGACGGCGGCCAGTGGCGCTACAGCGAGTTCCTAGCGGCCGTCAAGAAGGGCAAGGTCGAGCGCGTGCTCTTCTTCAAGGATGGAGGCTTGCTGCAGCTGACGGTCGCGTGGAGGCCGGCGAGGAGCGGGGAGGGAGGCAGGCCGCGCTCGACCCGCCAACTCTGGCCCCCTGCTCACTGCGCCGGGGAGATGCGGGGCGAGGCCGGCGATGCCAGGCAAGGGAAGCGTCGGGGCTGCAACCGTCCGCGCGAGCTCTCCACTCCGGCCGCGCGAGCTGTGTGTGCGGTAGGTGTGGGATGGAGAAAAGAGAGAAAAGAGAGGAGAGAGGAGAGAGAGGGACTGCCGAGTGGGGCTGCTCATGCAAAAAAGCAATTGCCGGCGTCCCCAGCTGCCCCCGGGGGGCTGGGTGTGGGGTGGGCGTGCCGGCGGGAAATATCGCTAAAACCGGCGCAAATCGAGGTGTTGGGAGCCTGACTGGGACGTTTTTTTTACTGCCGGTGCTAAAAAAGGGGCTTGGCGGCGTCCTGGGGGCCCTAGTGGAGATGCTCTAAGCGCTGCTAGCTCCAATTGTCACCACCCCTCCTCCGAAATCGGATCCATACCTGGCTATCTGGGTCGGCCCGCCCGGCTCACACTTAAACGTGTCTGGCATGACACATTAAGTAAACATGACGGTTGTGGCACGTTTATTCCCTAATGGGCCGTTCGGCACATTTAACCTTTTCTCACTAAATTACTTCAAAATATGGCACATTTACTCATATTTGAACTTGCTGAAAGGGTAGATTTTACACAGCTAGTAGCATACTGAATAATAGATTAAGGTATAGAAATAGGGCAGCGATCCGCATCGGTCAGACGATTGGAAGCCCAGATATGTCCCCTCGCGAGTTGTGGAGTCGCCACCTTCTTGGTCATTAGATCTCGCCTCCACTGTTGTTGTTTCCTTTGCCCACTGCTCGCACCAAAATTGTGGGGGATAGAGCCAGCAGCAGCGAGCACCGCCCCCTCCCCGCCCCACAATATCAACTCTCCACCGGCTCCTCGCATCCGGCGGCGGAGGCTTGCTCGGCGCCGTAGCATCCTACCATCCCCGCATCCTGTGGTCACTGTTAGAGCTTTCAGCTTTGCCGATTGCAGATCTCTGACCTGCCGGTCACAGCTCGTCATGGTCACCATTGCAGCTTGCCGCTTTGCCGATTGCAGCTCTCTGACCTACCGGTCACATCTCGTCGTGGTCACCATTGCAGCTTGCCGACGTATTGTCTCCATTCACCTCTTGTTGTCAATGGCCCCTGTGTTCCCTCATATCGTCGTCGTGGCGGCACCAACAATGCACATCCCCCGGTCCCAACATCTCTAATCGACGGTCATAGCATCACACCTCATGGATTGCACCATTGCCAACTGCCTGGACGTTGTTGTTTGCAACATCATCGACAATCGCTAGTCCTAGCATCTCGCATCGCCATTCGCATCCTCGCGCCTAACCGGTTGCAACATCGATGGTCATAGCCACGGGAAACCTACTCCCTCCGTAGTCTTTATCGTAGGCACAAGGAGGCGATGCTTCGTAGGACGACGGTTTGCTGCAACAATGGAGGTTTCTCCTTGCAGCATCA
>NC_041393.1:714361439-714362796 GCF_002162155.2 Triticum dicoccoides
GGGAATTGGGTGTGTGTTGGGAGCCTCTCACAACATCGGTCGCGCATGGGAATCCATAGCGGCTTGGGAGTAAACCTATTCAAACCCGGGCTAGGCCGGGTTTCGGCCTGGGCTTTGTAAAGTCCGAAGCAAAAATCCCAAGCCCGCACTACCGGAACAGGGCTCTACGCCGACAGCCAAATATATGCCGACGGCTGCCGTCGGCCTAGTCCGAGCTATGCCGACAGCTAGCTCCTGGCCGTCGGCGTACAATGGCCGTCGGGCTATCCGCGTCTACGCCGACAGCAGCCGTCAGCATATATAGGCCGTCGGCTTATCCCAGACTATGCCTACAGCTGCCGTCGGCATATGAAGGCCGTCGGCATAGATGCGGGCCCGCTGACAACTATCATCACGGCCGGCTAACGACGTCAAATCTATGCCGACGGCCGTGACGGTGGCCGTCGGCATAGATACGGGTGACACGTCACCGATCCAGAGCGCACCGACCAGGATCTATGCCGACGGCAGCTGTCGGCATAGTCGACACGTCATCGATCCGTGGCGCTGTCCATTTGCCCTGGCCGCACCTATGCCGACGGCTTTGCCGTCGGCATAGTTTTTTTTTCTTTTTTTTCTTTTTTCCATATAGTATTATTATTATTATTAAGCATACAGTATGTGTTAATAAGCATACCTATAGATTGTGTTAATAAGCATATAGTATGTGTTAATAAGCATACATATAGTTTTTTTCTTTTTCTTCACTGTTTTCTTTATTATTTTTATTTAACTAACTTACATACAATATGTGTTAATAAGCATACATACATTATTTTTCGGTTCTATACAGAGCGTTGTGACCCCCCTCACGAACGGTGCCGCCGCCAGCCGGCAACTGGAATGGGGAACAACCGCATCGGGTCTATACGAAGGGGACTTTGCTCCAAATGTTTATATATATCGGATGACCTACCATAACCGGATGGTGTTATGGCATGTCCGAAGAGGCGGCACACATCTTCGGGGTGTGGCCCCGTCACGGACGGCGCTGCCGCCGGCACCTGGAGGGGGGAACGGACGCGTCTGGTCTACATGGAGTAGATTTAGCTATGGGTTTGGCCCGGATGTTGCTCCTCGGTGTCCCTCTAGGCCGACCCGACACAACCGGGTGGAGAGATCCACTGGTCAAAGCCCGTCCGTGCGAAGTCAAAGGGCAGGACGGGGGCCCTGGGGGTAGCAATGCCACCGGAGCGTCGTACCGGGCCCTCATACATGCGGGGTGGTGTTGTGGCATGTCCGAAGAGGCGACAGCCGTCTCCGGGGCATGGCCCCCCTCACGGACGGCCCCGCCGCCGGCACCGGGAGGGGGGAGACG
>NC_041393.1:714364702-714365832 GCF_002162155.2 Triticum dicoccoides
CAATGCCACCGGAGCGTCGTACCGGGCCCTCATACATGCGGGGTGGTGTTGTGGCATGTCCGAAGAGGCGGCACGCATCTCCAGTGCGTGGCCCCCGTCACGGACGGCGCCGCCGCCGGCACCTGGAGGGGGGGAACGGACGCGTCGGGTCTATGCGGAGTGGATTTAGCTGTGGGTTTGGCCCGGATGTTGCTCCTCGGTGTCCCTCTGGGCTGACCCGACACAACCGGGTGGAGAGGTCCACTGGTCAAAGCCCGTCCGTGCGAAGTCAAAGGGCTAGATCTCGTGGTCAAACGCTACAGGGTTAGGCGGGACGGGGGCCCTGCGGGTAGCAATGCCGCCGGAGCGTCGTATCGGGCCCTCATACATGCGGGGTGGTGTTGTGGCATGTCCGAAGAGGCGGCACGCGTCTCCGGTGCGTGGCCCCCGTCACGGACGGCGCCGCCGCCGGCACATGGAGGGGGAAAACTGCCGCGTCGGGTTTTTAAATACTCGGAGCGCGATAAAATACTCGGAGCAAATAATTATATCATAAAGAAATGTTGCTGGCCATAGAAAAAATCTGGTTTAGAAAAAAATATACATGATATTTTAGAAAATTGTTGTACAATATAAAAAAAGGATCATGTATTTAAAAATAATGTTTCAAACCATTAAAGAAAATGTATGGTACATTTTAAATAATATTCATGCATGTAAAGTATGTATACCATATAAAAAATTATATACCATGTATCATTCAAATAAATTCATTCAAATAAATTCAAGAACGTGTATTTGAAAAAAAAATATACCTATGCCTACGGCTTAGCCGTCGGCATATATGCCACGTGGCATGATTAATGTATGCCGACGGCTAAGCCGTCGGCATAGGTCACCTTATCCTTATCTTTTTTTCTGCGAAAAAAATCCTTATCCAACCGGGCTAGCTCGATCCACCCCACGACCCGATCGAACTCGACCTAACCTCGATCCAGCCCCGCCGCCGCACGATCCCCGCTCTCCGCCGCTCGATCCCCCAGCCGCCGGGCATCCCCGCCCTACTCCGCCGCCGCCCCCTTCTGCGCCGCCGCCGCCCCCGCCCCGGCCGCATCGCGCCGTCCCTGCCCGCACTGCGCGCCCCCCGTCCC
>NC_041393.1:714366372-714428658 GCF_002162155.2 Triticum dicoccoides
GCGGCCCCGTCCCCGCACCGGCCCCGTCGTCCTCGCCCCCTTTCCGACCATCCTGCTGCTGGTGAGCTGGCCGCGGCCGCGGCTCCGGCGGTCCGGCGCCCCCTTCCCAGCCCTCATCTGCAACTGGTGAGCACCGGCAAGCCCCGCCCCCAACCCCAACCAGCCGACCCTCTCCAACATGAGGATTTTTTCACTTTTTTTAGTTTTGTACCTACTGGTTTTTACCTGCTGTGATATGAATTGTTCACACAAGCCTGTATCCGTATGTTGGCGGCAGTAGTTGATGCCCAATGGCAGACATGTGTTTACATGAGTTGTTATTCTATTCAAGTGGGTGAACTAAGCCATTTTTATTCAGTTTGCTCTCTGCTATGCCAAAGCCATTTTTATTCAGTCTGCAAGTGACGTTATGCAACTAGCAATTATATATGTGCTCCCTGCGTATATGAAAAGTTGAGGGGGCATCTGTGGACGGTTTTGGAGTTCATGGTGATATTTGGACTCAGGATATAGTTGAGCGGTGTACTAGGCATCTGCTAATTTTCATGGTAAAATATGCTAGTTTCTGTTCTTCACAGAGAAGGCTAGAACGAGTGCCTAGACTAGCAAGTTTCTATGACTTTTTTTAGTTTTTTGGTACTGTTTGTAGGTGGATAGTTTGCAAAATATTGATCAATGGATGTCATTAGCACTATGATTTTTTTGAATGGTGGAATTAGCATTCTTTGTTGTGTCGCTTGATGATCTAAGTTTTTTTGTCGGTAAAATTTACAGGCTTTCTGGTGTTGCATATCTTTGGAGTCATCTTCGTCGAAGGCATTGGTCTGTGATTTCGTCGCTGTTTGACTACCTCGTCTACAGTCGAGGGTGAGCTACGAGTCCATCTTAATAATCATGTCACTAGATTTTCTTTTCTGGTCAAGTCGCGTAACCTAGGCGTCTCCCGTCCGAAAGGGTTGCATCGATAAATATGCATTCAATTGCATATTTATCACCACAGCTCTTTCGGATTGTCCAGCGCTTTCCACGGACAGCCCGAGGATGTGTAGATTGGGTACGTTGTTCATGCTCTACCCCGTTCCGAGACAGGATTTCGGCGGCGCCTCCCTGTTGTTCTCTGGATGCACATTCTCTCTGCATTTTGCCGAGACGTGTATTTGGAGAACAGCGGGGAGGTGCTGCCAAAATTTTGTCTCAGAATGGGGTAGAGCATGGACCGTACTCAATCTACACATTCTCGGGTGGGATTAGGACCCATCTTTACCTATTAGAGATGTAGGTGGATTAAATGTCGTTTCTCGTCAACCTTGTAAAAAATAAAATATTGATGTGGGTAATTTAAATGAATCCTTAATTTTGTTGTGTGGCTTCCAATAAAGCAGAGATGGTAGATAATCAGTGGATGTATAGTGGGTTTTTCCGTCGGAATCAAGTAACAACAGAGTGGGTCGAGAAAACTGATGTGTTTTTGAAAGAGATATTCCATAGTCCAATGAGGATGGTGCTAGAATGCCCGTGTGCCAGATGTAAGAGACGTATCCGCAGAGATAAGAGTGAGATGACTAAGCACCTTTGCACGCATGGATTTATGCCCAACTTTAATATGCCGATAAACTTTGCCCAGCGGGACCGTGGTAGAGAGGATGTGATACGACAACGCGTCGCTGGTTATGAGGACGATGGGGTTAGAGACATGCTAGATGATGTCTTTGCTGCACAGCCGACACCTCCGTCACATTCAGCAAATGGACCGGAGGAGCCGGAGGAAACCGCAAAGGCCTTCCTGCAAATCTTGGCCTCCTCAAAGAAACCTCTCTATGAGGGTGCCAAGATGTCTGTGCTGGATGCCATCTCGCAACTGATGGCAGTCAAGGCTGAGTACGGCTGTAGCCGAGGTTGCTTCGAAGCATTTCTGGGAGTATGGGCTAACAGCCTGCCTGAGGGCCATGAACTGCCGAAAACCATGTACGCTACGAAGAAAATCATGAAGGCGCTCTCCATGGACTATGAGAAAATACATGTTTGTCCAAAGAATTGCCTTTTGTTTAGGCATGAGTATGCGGATGACAAGTACTGTAGGAAGTGCGGTTCCTCTCGGTATATTGAGGTGGTCGATAAGCATGGTCAGAAGCAGCAGCTAAAAATCCCTGTGAAGGTTCTTCGGTATCTTGATTTTATAAAAAGACTGCAGCGCCTTTTCATCACCGAGGAGTCTGCCAAAATGATGAAGTGGCACAAGGAAGGGAAAAGGTACAATCCAAAAAAAATTGTACATCCATCAGGAGGTGAAGCATGGAAGTCATTCGATATAGAGTACCCGGAGGAAGCAGCCGAGGCTGGGAATGTCTGAATTGCTATAACAGGTGATGGGTTCAATCCATATGGTATGTCGTCTAATCCATACAGCTGTTGGCCCATATTTGTTATTCCGCTCAATCTCCCTCCCGGCGCCATAATGCAACGCAAGACCATGTTCCTGTCGCTTATAATTCCGGGGCATGAATATCCGGGGAAGAATTTGAGTGTGTTTATGCAGCCATTGGTGGATGATTTGCACCATTCTCGGTACTTCCCGAGGTTGACATACGACCGACATCTGCAGAAAAATTTCTTGATGAAAGTTTGGCTACAATATTGCATGCATGACTTTCCCGGTTATGCCCTGTTCTGCGGATGGTGTACAAGTGGAAAGATGCCTTGCCCAGTGTGCATGCAGGCCTTAATTTTCATTTGGCTGAAGAAGGGTGGCAAGTATGTTGCATTTGACCTGCATCGACAGTTCCTCCCTCCAGACCATCCTGATAGGGAAGACAAGAAGAACTTCACAAAAGGCAAAGTTATCCATGAAGTAAACGAGATTCCAACATTTTCTGGTGTGGATGTGCTTGCTCAGCTGAAAGCTCTTAAGCCTGCCAGTGAAGGCAAAGGCAAAGGCAAAGGCAAAGCCACAGGCGAAGACGAGGGCGAGGGTAAAGGAAAAGGTAAAGGGAAATTTTTTTGAAGGATATGGTGAGACGCACAACTGGACTCACATTACCCCCTTCACGCAGCTTCCCTATTTTAAGGACCTCAAACTTCCATACAACATAGACGTGATGCACACCGAAAAGAATGTCGCAGAGTCCCTTTTTCGCACGATCCTCAACATTCTTGATAACACAAAGGATAATGTTAATGCTATAGTTGATCAACAGAATATTTGTGATAGACCACGTCTACACATGCAGCCTCCCACAGGTAGGCGAAAATCTTGGTTCAAGCCAGATGCTGACTTCGTACTTAAAAAGGATCATAAGATGGAGGCATTCAAGTGGCTGAAACACGTCGTGAAGTTCACTGATGGTTATGCGTCGAATATAAGTAAGGGGGTCAATCTTTCAACGGGCAGAGTGACCGGGCTCAAGAGTCATGACTATCATGTATGGATTGAGCGGATTATGCCGGTGATGGTTCAGGGCTATGTTCCCGAGCGTGTCTGGCGTGTGCTTGCGGAGTTAAGCCATTTCTTCTGCACGCTTTGTGCTAAAGAAGTATGTCCTGAGAAGATAAAAGAAATGCATAAGAAGGGGCCGAAGTTGATATGCAAGCTAGAGAAGATCTTCCCGCCAGGCTTCTTTACTCCGATGACACATCTCATTTTGCACCTCCCGAACGAGGTATTGTTGGGGGGCCCTGTGCAGAATCGTTGGCAGTACGACCCTGAGAGACAGAACAAGCATCTAAGACAGAAATGTGGAAACAAAGCTAAGATTGAAGTTTCCATAGCTGAGGCAGTTATCCTAGAGGAGGTGGCAGACCTCAGGACAGCCTACTATCCGGACCATGTTCCCACGTTGCACAATAAGGTGTCTCGATACAATACAGAAGAACCCAAGTATAAACCCAAGTTGCCTCTATTCATCGGGCAAGGTGATAGGGCTGGATGCTCAAAACCTTATGTCATGCCACGAGATGAGTGGGAGGATGTCATGTTCTATATCTGCACAACATCAAGGAAGTTGAGGATGAGTGGATGAGGTAATACCTTTGCACCATTCTTTTAGTCAATTCCTTATGTTCACTTTGCCTAGTTCTTATACCGCTTTTCTTATTGTAGTCGATTCGTTGAAGAAGAATGGACCGGAATGCTGCCTCCTACTGAAGTGGAGGCACTTGCTCTTCTCCGAAAGGGTGCTGATGGAAGGAAAAATTTCGTTGCGTGGTTCATGGAGAAAGTAATTTTTCACACTTTCAATTCAACTCATGCACCCTATAATTTCAATTAAACTCATGCACCCTATAATTTCAATTAAACTTGTAGGGAAATGATCCGACCGAATCAATGGATGAAGAATTGAGATGGGTTTCCATGGGTTTTGACCCTGTCGTCATGACATGCGAAAAGTATGATGTTAATGGGTATCACTTCCATACAGAGGAGCACCAAAACAGTCGGCCTGATCCCAAAACCATAAATACCGAAGTCTTCACTAAAGGAGATAATAAAGTAGATTACTACAGAAGGGTAGGAAAAATATACGAGCTTACATTCAAACGTGGCCGCGAACACCTAAGTCTCACTGTGTTCAAATGCCGATGGTTCGACCCCAAAAAGGGTCTGAGACATACGCCTTCTGTTGGTTTAGTTGAAGTTAAACCATCAACCGTCTATGCCGGAGTTGATCTCTTTATCGCCGCTACCCAGGCCACACAAGTATATTATCTGCCTTACCCATGCCAGAAAGAGTACCTAAAGGGTTGGGAAGTTGTGTTCAAGGTGTCGCCGCATGGTAAGCTACCGGACCCGAACGATGATGATTACTACAACATAAACCCCATGACATACGAGGGAGTGTTCTATCAAGAGGAACATGATGACGTGGTCCGAAACAACGAGGATGATGACTTGGGTTATGTTGACCTGGACCCAAACGACGACGACGCACAGATTGATGGTGAGGCAGTTGCGAATCAAAGAGACATAATTATGCTTGAAAAGTTAAATGAAGACGCTGATGATGAGGAAGAGCCTCCACCTCCGTCAGACAACGAAGAAGATTTGCGTGATAGTGATGATGAGACCGCTCCACAAATAGATTACAATAGTGATGATTCATATGGGTTCTAGAAAATGTAAGTTCTTTTAATGATCATTACAATAGTATGCTTAATGTGCTCTTCTGGTATTAATGTTTTTCCTGTATGCTTGTTTAATTGATATCCTTACTAATTGTTTATTCTCTTCTCAATGCAGGTTTGCTAATCATGGGCAAGTCCAGCGGCGCCAGTTTCCTCAGTAAATTTAAAGGATTTACTCGGAGTGGACGAGCCCACAAGGTTCCCTCCCGACTACGCGAGGATGACACCTCACAGGGAGGTGGAGGGGTCGGAGGAGGAGACCCTAGAGGAGGAGGCGGTGGGGGGAGAGCCCCTAGAGGAGGAGGAGGTGGGGGGAGAGGCAGCCGGGGCAAAAAACTCTGGGCCGTGTCCGAAATAGGAGGGTCTTTTTCGATGCCCTCCCATACAGAGGCACCTTCTGAGTCTGAGGAGGAGGAGTATGTTCCTGATGGCGAGGAGGAGGAGGCCGAGGAGGAGGGTGAGGAGGAGGAGGCCGAGGAGGAGGGTGAGGAGGAGGGCGAGGAGGGTGGAGGGGAGGTTGATCCCGAGTTGTGGGGTGACTTGCCACCGGGTGCTCCGCAGGGGTGGCTGCATGGTAATACCGGACTACCTACACCACCTTCTATCGAGGAGCACAAGTGGCTCATTGAACCTGTGGGGATAGAGTAAGTGCCTCTCAATCATATTTTCAACACATGACAACATTTTCTTATTGTACACATGGCAATCATTTGATTCTTTTGCAGAAACTGGATCCTTCGCGGAAAGGGCCGTAAACCGAATGGCCTTATCACTGTCCTGTTGAAGGAGTTTTGGCCTGGCCTATTCTGCCCGCGGCTTGATAGGGACCCGCAGCTGCGGGTTTTGGCCACGAGCTGGGCCCACTATGAGGCTTGCAGCAACGTGGAGTACGGGACGGCCGCTAAGGCCGTGATCACCAAATTTTGGGTAAGTTCTCTTCTGAATCACTTGTCTTCAGTTTCGTTCATAGTTTATCATTGAATCACTCAACTCATGCCTTGTTTGCTTCTGGTTTATGCAGCAACTCTATAGAGTTCTTGACGAGCACAAGACCAGAGCCGACATGGTCTTGCTTGCGGCTGCGAAGAAGAAAGCTCGTCAGTTGCAGTACAGGTGCGCTGGGTTGCCGTCTCGCAGTACTACCACTACTACCTGCACCAAAAGATGACCAAAACTCAAGCGCAGAAGTCACGACTTACCTTGAACAGGGAGCAGTTCATGATGGTAACTATAACTAACTTTTCATTGTTTCAAGTTGTCAACTCTATGTTTCGTGCTCACATGTCATGCTTCCAAAATTTGCATAGGTTGTTCCTCATTGGTGCTATGGAAGGCATGACGGATGGGCGAGTTTGGTGGATAGGTGGCTCGGCGCCGATGCAGAGTTTGCTGCCAAGAGCATCAAGGCCCAGGCTAACCGTGGAGCCGAAGGGACACACGACCAAGGAAACAGGAACCACTGGGGCTTCAAGGCCATGAAGGTATATCTATGTGCATGATGCATTTTTGTTCTTCTTTACCGTCATGTTCTTATGTATGGCTAACTTCAATTTGACGTTGTAGGAGGACAAGTTGAAGAGGCTGCTCTCAGACATGGAGTCGTGGAAGCTGGCCCGCGAGCGGAGTCATCGCAAGGAGGGCGAGAGCCAGTACTACGGCAAGACCGAGGAGCACCTGGGGTCTTACATTCATCACTCTAAGGAGTTGCATCCGGATGTTCCTGTTGCTGAGGTCGCCCAGTCTCAGATCAACGACACGGCGGTGGTGGCCATCCAAGGGAAGAAGAATGGCCGGTATCCGTGTTTCGACGGCTTGATCACTCCTTCGATCTCGTACACACAGCTTCGGGCTACCAACCCGAGCCAGTTAGAGAGTACGGGGCATTCACAGACTCCCTTAGCCCGCCAGCATGCTGTAAGTACTTCCTCTTTATCTTTTTCTATCTAGCATTCTCAGTTTATTTTCAGCATTACTCACTTAGAAACAATCTAAATTATGTAGGCATATAAGGAGTTTGTCGAGCATAGGAATCTCGAGGTGCGGGAGTACTTGAAACGAGTGAAGGCAAACGATGATTACAACCGTCAGATGATGACGGTTAGTTTTGCCCTCTTAAAACCAAGCTAAATTTTTGCACTTTCATTCCTTCTGATCTTCTAGTTTGCTTGTTTAACTAACATTCAGGCCATGTTCGCGTCTTGGAGTAACCGCACGGATCCACCACAAATGGGACCCCCACCACCACCTGCGGGAGAACCCCCACACGTGCCCACGTTCGATGAATGGGTGGCACTAGGCAGTGATGGTCCAGTTAGTACATTTGCCTAACTACTGACAAACTAGTTCTTGTTCATTCAACACTATCATATCATATTTACCGTTAGAATCTTTTCTGAAACATGTAGGGGACCGGTGGCTCGACTCCTGCTCCATCGACCCCAGTCACTCCGATCTGGCAGAGTGGTGGTGGTCGCGATGGCGGTTTTGGCGGAGGTGGTGGTGGTTTTGGCGGAGGTGGTGGTTTTGGCGGAGGTGGTCTTGCTTGATGATTCCGTGCATGTAGCCGTCGTGCCATGCCTTTCATATTCCTACTTTTATGATGTTTCATGTCTTGCACTACTTTTATGTTCATGAACTTGAGTCGGTGATAATCTTTAGACGATGTGATGAACTTGAGTATGTTTAGATGATGATGGTGAACTTGAGTATGTTTAGATGATGAACTGTCATATTTGTGCATAATTTCATATTGTTCTGTTTTGAAATGCTGTCAAATGAATTGGAAAAGAGAAAACAGGGAAAATAAATAAATAAATAAAAACTATGCCTACGGCAAAGCCGTCGGCATATATAAGCCTAGGAGTTACCGGGGCTCGCCACGTGGCATATCTATGCCTACGGCTTTGCCGTAAGGCATACATGGAAATCTATGCCGACGGCTTTGCCGTAGGCATAGCTACTCCAGGCAGCAGAGCTATGCCTACGGCAAAGCCGTCGGCATAGATTCATCTATGCCTACGGCTTTGCCGTAGGCATAGCCCTGCCACCAGGAGTACCACGGGTTGCCACGTGGCAGAGATATGCCAACGGCTTTGCCGTCGGCATACGTCTGCCACGTGGCATTGCATGATTCGCCCGTGCTTTTGACGGCGCCGTCCGTTGCCGTCAGACGAAAAACACTGCCGACGGCTATACTATGCCGACGGCTGACGCCAGGCCGTCGGCATAGGCCCCTATGCCGACGACTTTACTATGCCGACGGTCTGACAAGACTACGCTGACGACATCTACGCCGACGGGTCTATGCCGACGGCAGCCGTAGGCATAGATCTATGCCGACGGCTTAGGGGCCTATGCCGACGGCCCGTGGCCGTAGGCATAGACCGCGAGCCGGTAGTGCCGGGCCCGAAACACATGAACAGTGCCATTTTTTGTAATTATATTTTGGATATTAAAATAATATAATATATCTATATTTCAAATAAAATATACATTTATTGCCATTTCGGGCTTTCAGGCGGGAAAAATGGAGCCCAGTCCAGCCCGGATGCCGGGCTTTCGGGCTCGGGCCTCCGGGCCGGGCTGCCCATGCATAGGTCTGCTTGGGAGTAGGAAGTAGCTGGCGATGAAAGGAAGAAGAGGAGAGTGGGGAATTGGGGATGCAACCATGGGCCTGTGTGCGAAGAGATAAGCGTAAAAGGAGTGGGAAAGGGTGCTGTGTGTGAGGCACACTAGGACACATAGCATGCAAACATATAATGTAAAGTGAGCGTCTGCACCACGGTAGAGAGCGACGGTATAACACATATCAGACATGTTGAACAGGGAAAAGGGGGATTGGTAATTTTGATTTTGACCGTGCCAAGTGCAGCCACTGCTTTGCTTCATGATTTTCAGACAAAATATAATATGAAAAGGTTAGATCTTTATGAATTTGTTTTACCCAGAAATTGGTGTACGTCTTTCTATCACGATGCAGGTAATATTACAGATGCACCTACAAAGACAACACGAATTGCACAACCATGAAACAGATTCATCAGAGCGACCACAGTGACCGCATATTGTATGAAGTCGCCTGCTATAGTGAGCATTCATGCTACAGCACTTTCCTTGTCCTGAGAGTTTCAGTTGCAGACACCATCCACCATCCAGAAAGGCAGTCTTCATCTGCTTCAATTCATCTGGGGCTCAAGAACATGGAGCAAATGCCAGCTCGCCTTCTTTGAGTGCAACAGCACCACGCGGTGCGCCTCCAGAGAACGAGAACAAGCCCCCTGCACTGTATTCAAAAGCCCTTTCTTCTTAGAGCAATGGTGTCGTAAAACAAACGCAGAGTGCCAAGATGCATATTCAACCGGTACAACTTCTGAAGAAAAAATGCATGAAAATTCACTTCCATCATATTCTTTCATTTTTGGTAAATGGATCAATAGGAAAAAAAGGATTTTGGTTAAAAGAATTAATATGATACACATACTTTTCCCATATTGCTAGAGCACCAGATGTTTGCATGTGAGATGTGATCAAGATTTTCTTAGTTAAAGTAAAATACTGCTCATTCAAAGCAATTAATACTTTCCTTACCCTGTTATGCTACATAGCAAATACACAATATGAATGGATTAGCGTAGTAACACGCAAAATGAAAAAACGCAGAGTTTGCCAAATCATAGTATAATTATATGCAGCATGGTCATAAATAAGTGCAAATATCTTGGTGATATGAAACACAGAAAAGAAATGACCAGAAATATATGAACATGAAAGATGGGCAGCACAATCTTATTCCAAACCATATTTTGTACCTTGGCCATCAACTACAGTAAGCAAAATCCAGTTCAGGGGAATACATGAGATCATTTATGCTCTATCATTTGTTCATGGTATCACAATATAGCAGTTTTACCAATTACCATCTCTGTGAAAAATCACTATTCTGCAAAATTTCAGGAGATATATGTTATTATATTCATATACATGAATTACATTCTTAAGGATTTCTTTTCCTTCAAGCAATAATTAGCTAGCAGGCTCGTCCAAATATACGTGATCATGAAGAGAGAAGAAAACAAGGACAAGCATCAAATAAAAAATCGGTTAAACGAGCTCAGCTATAAAAATATCTTGAGATTACATATTAGGATATGGCTCACGACAATCAATTGTAGATCGCCATATAAATGCTAGGGTTCATACCAGTCAATACAATAAAACGGCGAGAAAATAATATTATGGCAGAAAACAACAATATTTATGGGGATACCGAAGCCGTTTATATAATCGTACTTGTATACAGGTTAAGCATGGACAGAAGAGAAGTCATATATGTACCTGGCTACCACTTTCAGCATATGAATCTTCTATATCCATATCCTCATTGTCATCATCCTCACCTTGTTGTACAAAGACAAATAATTACATTTCAGTGTCAACACGGTTGTTTGTGTTTCATGTTTTTTCAACGTGTACAATACTTACATTGACACTGTAGGATTCGTCCAAACTCATATAGTTCTCCGCGGCATGTCCGTCCTCATTGAATGACAATGAGCCATCCTCGCTATTGATACGTCTTCAACGTATCTATAATTTTTGATTGTTCCATGCTATTATATTATCTGTTTTGGATGTTTTATATGCATTAGTATGCTATTTTATATTATTTTTGGGACTAACCTATTAACCTAGGGCCCAGTGCCACTTCCTGTTTTTACCTTGTTTTTAAGTTTGGCAGAAAAGGAATACCAAACAGAATGAAACGTTCGCGATGATTTTTCTTGGACCAGAAGACAACCAGAGACTTGAAGATGAAGTCGGAGGAGCCACAAGGTGTCCACAAGGACGGAGGACGTGCCCGGGGGGTAGGGCGCGCCCCCCACCCTTGTGGGCCCCCGTGCCTCTCCTGACCTAATTCTTTCGCCTATATATTCCCAAATATTCTCAAACCACCAGAGGCATCCACGAAAACACTTTTTCACCACTGCAACCTTCGGTACCCGTGAGATCCCATCTCGGGACCTTTTCCGGCACCCTGCCGGAGGGGGATTCGATTACGGAGGGCTTCTACATCAACTCTATTGCCCTTCCGATGAAGCGTGAGTAGTTTCCCACAGACCTACGGGTCCATAGCTAGTAGCTAGACGGCTTGTTATCTCTCTTTGATTCTCAATACCATGTTCTCCTTGCTGTTCTTGGAGATCTATTCGATGTAATACATTTTTGCGGTGTGTTTGCCGAGATCCAATGAATTGTGGATTTACGATCAGCTTATCTATGAATATTATTTGAATCTTCTCTGAATTCTTTTATGCATGATTTGATATCTTTGTAATTATCTTCGAACTATCAGTTTGGTTTGGCCAACTAGATTGGTTTTTCTTGCAATGGGAGAAGTGCTTAGCTTTGGGTTCAATCTTGCGGTGTCCTTTCCCATTTACAGTAGGGGCAGCAAGGCACGTATTGTATTGTTGTCATGGAGGATAAAAAGATGGGGTTTTCATCATATTGCTTGAGTTAATTCCTCTATATCATGTCATCTTACGTAATGTGTTACTCTGTTCTTTATGAAATTAATACTCTAAATGCATGCTGGATAGCGGTCGATGCGTGAAGTAATACTAGTAGATGCAGAATCGTTTCGGTCTACTTGACACATATGATGACCCACAAGTATAGGGGATCTATCCTAGTCCTTTCGATAAGTAAGAGTGTCGAACCCAACGAGGAGCAGAAGGAAATGACAAGCGGTTTTCAGTAAGGTTTTCTCTGCAAGCACTGAAATTGTAGGTAACAGATAGTTTTATGATAAGATAAATTGTAACGAGTAACAAGCAATAAAAGTAAATAGAGTGCAGCAAGGTGGCCCAATCCTTTTTGTAGCAAAGGACAAGCCTGGACAATTTCTTATAATGAGAAAAGCGCTCCCGAGGACACATGGGAATTATCATCAAGCTAGTTTTCATCACGCTCATATGATTCACGTTCGGTACTTTGATATTTGATATGTGGGTGGACCGGTGCTTGGGTACTGCCCTTACTTGGACAAGCATCCCACTTATGATTAACCCCTATTGCAAGCATCCGCAACTACAAAAGAAGTATTAAGGTAAACCTAACCACAGCATTAGACATATGGATCCAAATCAGCCCCTTACGAAGCAACGCATAAACTAGGGTTTAAGCTTCTGTCACTCTAGCAACCCATCATCTACTTATTCCTTCCCAATGCCTTCCTCTAGGCCCAATAATGGTGAAGTGTCATGTAGTCGACGTTCACATAACACCACTAGAGGAAAGACAACATACATCTCATCATAATATCGAACGAATACCAAATACACATGACTACTAATAGCGAGACTTCACCCATGTCCTCAGGAACAAACGTAACTACTCATAAAGCATATTCATGTTCATAATCATAGGAGTAATAATGTGCATTAAGGATCTGAACATATGATCTTCCACCAAGTAAACCAATTAGCATCAACTACAAGGAGTAATCAACACTACTAGCAACCCACAGGTACCAATTTGTGGTTTTGATACAAGATTGGATACAAGAGATGAACTAGGGTTTTGAGAGGAGATGGTGCTGGTGAAGATGTTGATGGAGATTGACCCCCTCCCGATGAGAGGATCGTTGGTGATGACGATGGTGATGATTTCCCCCTCACGGAGGGAAGTTTCCCCGGCAGAATAGCTCCACCGGAGCCCTAGATTGGTTCCGCCAAGGTTCCACCTCGTGGCGGCGGAGTTTCGTCCCGTAAGCTTGCCTCGGATTTTTTTCCAGGGTAAAAGCCTTCATATAGAAGAAGATGGGCACCGGAGGGCAACCATGGGGCCCAGGAGACAGGGGGCGCGCCCAGTAGGGGTGGGCGCGCCCCCACCCTCCTGGCCAGGGTGTGGGCCCCCTCTGGTGTTTTCTTCGCTCAATAATTCTTATTAATTTCAAAACTGACTTCCATGGAGTTTCAGGATTTTTGGAGCTGTGCAGAATAGGTTCCCAATATTTGCTCCTTTTTCAGCCAGAATTCCTGCTGCCGGCATTCCCCCTCTTCATGGTAAACCTTGTAAAATAAGAGAGAATAGCCATAAGTATTGAGATATAATGTGTAATAACAGCCCATAATGCAATAAATATTGATATAAAAGCATGGTGCAAAATGGACATATCAACATACGTGATGCCTATATTCATGATCATTGCCTTAGATATCGTCATAACTTTGCGCTTTTTTATCAATTGCTCGACGGTAATTTGTTCACCCACCGTTTTATTTTCTATCTTGAGAGAGGACTCTAGTGAAACCTATGGCCCCCGGGTCTATTTTCCATCATATAAGTTTCCGATCTATGATATTAGTTTTCGATCTACTATTTTGCAATCTTTTACTTTTCGATCTATAAACCAAAAATACCAAGAATATTTACTTTATCATTTATCTATCTCTATCAGATCTCACTTTTGCAAGTATCCGTGAAGGGATTGATAACCCCTTTATCACATTGGGTGCAAGTTGTTTGATTGTTTGTGCAGGTATTCGGTGATTTGTGCGTTGTCTCCTACTGGATTGTTACCTTGGTTCTCAAACTGAGGGTCTACTTTGCTTCGTCACCCTTTCCTCTTCAAGGAAAAAACCAATGCAAGCTCAGGAAGTAGCAGGAAGAATTTCTAGCGCCGTTGCCAGGGAGATCTACACCAAGTCAAGACATACCAAGTACTCATCATAAAATCTCATCTCTTGCATTACATTATTCACCATTCACCTCTCGTTTTCCTCTCCCCCAATTCTAAAACGATTTTCTAAAATATTTGCCTTTTCTTCGCCCCTCTTCTGTTCGTCTTCTTCGCTCACTTTTTGTGTGCTCGTGTGTTGCATTGCTTGTTTTGTCACAATGGCTCAAGAGAATCCAAATTGTGTGACTTTTCCAACATCAATAATAATGATTTTATTAGTACTCCGATTGCTCGTTGGATTCATCCTACGATAAAAAACATGCCGTCTCCCATGAAAAAACGAACAAAACCTAGCCTAAAGCATCGTTGAATCAACCCTACAGTAGTAAACACGAGCAAATCTAGGTCTGATACTTACCCCACAGGAATTTCCCGTGCAGATCTGTTGCCCTTGACGTCGTGGGAGCCGCCGGCGTTGCCTTCTCCGCTGCCCTTGTCGCAGTGGGCGCCGCCAGCGTCACCTTGTACGCGCTCCCGTGCACATCCTCTATCCTTGTCGTCGTGGGCGTCGCCGGCGTCACCTTGTACGCGTTCCCGTGCAGATCCACTGCCCTTGTCGCCATTGGCTCCAGCAGCACCGCCGCCTCCATGTTGAAGTGAGGATGTGGTGTCCCTACGGCACCGGCCGCGTCCGCCGACGCTTTCTCCGGTCTCCCCCATCGCCTGCCAATGGATCTGGCGGTGCGGGTTTCGCCGCTGCCGAGTGAGCTAGGGTTAGTGAGAGAGAAACATAGACAGTGGGGAACGAGAGAGTGTGAGCTGGTTAGGTCGACCGGGGATCTGCGGGGGCAAGACTTGTCCAAAATCTCGCGCCGCTTACGGTCAAACAACGCTGACTGGACGGAGCCGTGCCGGAAGGGCAAAAACACAAAGCAAGCAAACTGAGTTGGGCAAGACTGCGTGTTTTATAAAACTAGGGGTATTCTTGTCGAGGGTGACACAACTAAGGGCTCAAATGCAATTATCCCTAGTTTTTTTTCCTTTTACAGAGTGTAGGGGCAAATTTAATAGCGTGAGACCCCATGATTATGTGCTAGTTTGCTTACGCATATTATACACCCATGTAAAAGGATTTTCTCAGCGTGGTTTTTATCTCTAGAAAACCATTAAAGGATTATGGGCCTTATTATTATTTTTGTCGAGGATTATATGAGTTAATCTACACCGTAATAATTCGGTCCCACCGGTTGAATGGTTATTATTTTCTAGTTAACGTGATAATTACTTGGGAGTCTCTAATTAGTATAGGTATAGATTGCTACCTAATCCTATAATTATTGAACATATTGTGCTGAGAATTTTATTTATGGATTGGTTGTTGAACCATTGTGCTGAGAATTTAAATTCCACGTTTCATATTTCAAAATTTCTAATTCGAATATAGATTAGAGGAAAAAATAAATTAAACATGAGTGAATATAATGGTGTACACACGGTTTGAAAGAAAACAGTGTGTGCGATTAAAAATCTTTGACATGAAACAGTTGCGATGCCCGACAAACGCACATACGGTTTCGTCTCATATGCATAATACGACAAACATTTCAAACCTGTATGCATGTGTGATAGGAATACCTATCGCAGACATTTATGAAAGTACGTTCGCGATAGTAGAGGCACTGTGTGTGATAATGTACCTATTGCAAAAATATCGGTACATTAAATGTTTATGATATCCACCTTTTCTACATGACTATAGAGGCATAATTGTTTCGGATCTCTCTCGGATCAGAAACGTAACATCGAGAAGTAACGTGTGGGACTGGCGTGACTTCTCATATGTTTATTCTATGGCAATCGTTAGTAGCCGCTCGCCTATCCCCGACGGTTTTTGGGCTGTGTGGGAAGGACCCCCTATCGCCCACACTCACTAGGCAAGGGTTTAAAAATCCGTCACGGAAAGGGGTTAAAAACCGTTTGTATAGCACGTAACGGTACCAAGGAACGACTACGATAAGGGATATTCTATGGCTTGTTTTGTGATGGTGCGATACTTCCAACCTTGTTGATTAATTTTTCGTTGTTTTACATAATAATCATGATTTATTTTGGTGTCCATGATGATCAAATAATTTTGGGACACAGCGAAGAACTATATAATAAATCAACAATTCTCAATGGTTTATTGATTGTTTTGTATGAACTAAATAAAGGTTCACCCAGACTATTTATTCATTCTCCTTCAGGCAATATTTCTAGCAAATATATAAACTCATTTCATGGCACTTCTCAGTCCTTTACACAGCAGCAGGAGCTACTACTGCCTTGACAACAACTGCTCTTATCCTTGTCATAACCTTGGGCAGCGCAGCAAGCCTTGCACAGAATGTTACCAGTAGCTCGTTCTGGTGGCGAACAGTGGTCATCAGCTCCAGCTGCACACATGTCAGTTGTACCTATGCACAAAACACAATAGAGATACCTCAATAAAAAATATATCCCACCAGGAAAATAAATGTTTGTGTATCCAACTACGAGTAAGAGATCATGAAAGAACGAAGAAAATCATACCTATGTAACTCCTTGTTGCATGGCCTGAGACGAAAGTGGTGGCCATGGCTACAAGAGTTACAAAGCATAGGGCCCATGTGTAGTTCCTCATATGTGGCACGGGAGATAGTTAGCTATTCCTTTTCTTTTTTGTGTTGTTGGTTGCTGCGGAAGTCAGGTTCGTCCCCTGGGTGCTGGTATTTATATCGAAGGAAAGCAAGAAGCTCTAGAGATTAACAAGGAAGGAAATCTCACCTCTCATTAAAACCCCAAATCACCACTATCTAAATATTGATGGTTTATCAAGTTGTCCCACTGCTCCAGTTATGTACCCGTGAGGAAATCCCACCGGCATCGTTTTTTAATAGGCCGTGATTTTCGCATGCCAGCTTTGGCTGGTAATCGTAATTTTCTCATGCAAGTTTCCATATCTCCTCCTTCATTTTCTTTGAGATGAGACCGCCTTCCCACCAAAAGACCCAATCAATACAATATATTTCCTAACAATATCTTTTCTAATAAATGATAATCAATCAATGCCTTCACCCTCCCTGCTCGTTCATCGTTCCTCCCTTCCGAGCCAATCGGGCAAAACTAGCACACCAAACAAACCGAGGTACACAAACAGCCACAAAGCGCGTCAGGTGGCGAGGCACGGTTTATTTTCGTCCCACCACTTTCATCTCTATTCCTTATGTCTGAGTTGGTTGAATAGTACCACGATTTATTTTCGTCCCACCACTTTCAACCGTTTTATTTTGCTGGTTTTTTTTCGTTCCCTCCCCCCATCCCTCCAACTAGATTTTTCTCCTCTCATTAAAACCCCAAATCTCCACAATCTAAATATTGACGGCTTATCAAGTTGTCCCCCTGCTCCAGTTATGTACGTGAGGAAATCCCACCGGCATCGGTTTTTTAATAGGCCGCGATTTTCGCATGCCAGCTTTGGCTGGTAATCGTAATTTTCTCATGCAAGTTTCCATATCTCCTCCTTTATTTTCTTTGGGACGCCGATACACGATGTATGGTGTGAGCAGGAGGCAGCCCACACGGGTTGTGTGTGGGCGGACATTAGAATTGCCCACACGTGTGGGCGCGGCTACTTCTTGCCACACGCCCTACAAGTACTACTCATCTCCACCCCGCTCGTGTGGCACGAAGCAAAAATGCCCACACGTCCTAACGTAGCTACATTAGGTACCCGCGGGATGACGATTTAGTTGCCATCCTGGTTGGCAGATGTAGTTATCCGGGATGGCAAGTGTAGTTGTAAAAGCATGGCAACTCTATCTGTTTTGATTAACTATAATGCCATGTCTAATTTATGGTAGTTTCCTCGTGTAATCAAACCGTTGTTGCCGTGTGTGATTAATTACTTGCCACACATAGTCAAACAGTAGTTGCCATGTGTGTTTACCTAGTTGCCACGTGTTGTCCAACCATAGTTGCCATGTATAGTTAATCACAGTTGCCATGTGTGTTTATCTGGTTGCCATGTACGCGCAACTGCAATTGTCGTCTAGCAAAAGAATCACAGTTGCCATGTTTGTTTAGCTAGTTGCCACGTTCGCGTAACTACAGTTGCCACCCACAACGTAGGAGTGTCGTGGGGGCGAAAATTAGTTCGCCCACACGTGCATGGACTAGGTGGTGGTTGTGTGGGGAAAAACTAGTTCACCTACACAACGCAGCTGGCAACAACGTGATGCGGGGCGTGTGGGCAAACTCTCTAACGCCCACACACCAGCCCCGTCCTACGTGGCACACCAAATCCACCTTTTCGTGTCAAGATTCGTGCAAAATACAATCAACGACCATCCAGGCGTGTGGGCTAGTTGGAGAACGCCCACACGTGTGGGCGTTAGTGTTTCGTTTCTTTGAGATGAGATCACCTTCCCACCAAAAGACCCAATCAGTACAATATCTTTCCTAACAATATCTTTTCTAATAAATGATAATCAATCCGTGCCTTCACCCTCCCTGCTCATTCATCATACCTCTCTTCCGAGCCAATCGGGAACAACTAGCACACCAAACAACAAGAGGTACACAAACAGCCACAAAGCGCGTGAGGTGGCGAGGCATGGTTTATTTTCGTCCCACCACTTTCATCTCTACTCCTAATGTCTGAGTTGGTTGAATAGTACCACCGTTTATTTTTGTCCCACCACTTTCAACCATTTTATTTGGCTGGTTCTTTTTCGTCCCCTGCCCCCATCCCTCCAACTAGATTTTTGTCCTCTCATGAAAACCCCAAATCTCCAATATCTAAATATTGATGGCTTATCAAGTTATCCCCCTGCTCCAGTTATGTACCTGTGAGGAAATCCCACCGGCATCAGTTTTAAATAGGCCGTGATTTTCGCATGCCAGGTTTGGCTGGTAATTGTAATTTTCTCATGCAAGTTTCCATATCTCCTCCTTTATTTTCTTTGAGATGAGATCACCTTCCCACCAAAAGACCCAATCAGTACAATATCTTTCCAAACAATATCTTTCCTAATAAATGATAATCAACCCGTGCCTTCACCCTCCCTGCGCGTTCATCGTTCCTCTCTTCCGAGCCAATCGGGCACAACTAGCACACCAAACAACACGAGGTTCACAAACAGCCACAAAAAGTGCGGGAGGTGGCGAGGCACGGTTTATTTTCATGCAACAACTTTCATCTCTACTCCTAATGTCTGAGTTTGTTGAATAGTGATACGTCCATTTTGCATCATGCTTTTATATCAATATTTATTGCATTATGGGCTGTTATTACACGTTATGTCACAATACTTATGGCTATTCTCTCTTATTTTACAAGGTTTACCATGAAGAGGGAGAATGCCGGCAGTTGGAATTCTGGCTGGAAAAGGAGCAAATATTGGAAACCTATTCTGCAAAGCTCCAAAAATCCTGAAACTCCATGGAAGTCACTTTTGGAATTAATAAGAATTATTGAGCGAAGAAAACACCAGAGGGGGCCCAGACCCTGACCAGGAGGGTGGGGGGCGCGCCCACCCCTACTTGGCGCGCCCCTATCTCCTGGGCCCCCTGGTGGCTCTCCGATGCCCATCTTCTGCTATATGAAGGCTTTTACCCTGAAAAAATCATAAGCAAGCTTACGGGACGAAACTCCGCCGCCACGAGACGTAACCTTGGCGGAACCAATTTAGGGCTCCGGCGGAGCTGTTCTACTGGGGAAACTTCCCTCCGGGAGGGGGAAATCATCACCATCGTCATCACCAACGATCCTCTCATCGGGAGGGGGTAAATATCCATCAACATCTTCACCAGCACCATCTCCTCTCAAAACCCTAGTTCATCTCTTGTATCCAATCTTGTATCAAAACCACAAATTGGTACTTGTGGGTTGCTAGTAGTGTTGATTACTCCTTGTAGTTGATGCTAATTGGTTTACTTGGTGGAAGATCATATGTTCAGATCCTTTATGCATATCAATACTCCTCTTATTATGAACATGAATATGCTTTGTGAGTAATTATGTTTGTTCTTGAGGACATGGGTGAAGTCTTGCTATTAGTAGTCATGTGAATTTGGTATTCGTTCGATATTTTGATGAGATGTATGTTGTCTCTCCTCTAGTGGTGTTATGTGAACGTCGACTACATGACACTTCACAATTATTTGGGCCTAGAGGAAGGCATTGGGATGTAATAAGTAGATGATGGGTTGCTAGAGTGACAGAAGCTTAAACCCTAGTTTATGCGTTGCTTCGTAAGGGGCTGATTTGGATCCATTAGTTTCATGCTATGGCTAGGTTTACCTTAATACTTCTTTTGTAGTCACAGATGCTTGCAATAGGGGTTAATCATAAGTGGGATGCTTGTCCAATAAAGGGCAGTACCCAAGCACCGGTCCACCCACATATCAAATTATCAAAGTACCGAACGCTATTCATATGAGCGTGATGAAAACTAGCTTGACGATAATTCCCATGTGTCCACGGGAGCGCTTTTCTCATTATAAGAAATTGTCCAGGCTTGTCCTTTGCTAGAAAAAGGATTGGGCCACCTTGCTGCACTTTATTTACTTTCATTGCTTGTTATCCGTCACAAATTATCTTATCACAAAACTATCTGTTACCTACAATTTTAGTGCTTGCAGAGAATACCTTACTGAAAACCGCTTGTCATTTCCTTCTGCTCCTCGTTGGATTCAACACTCTTACTTATCGAAAGGACTACGATAGATCCCCTATACTTGTGGGTCATCAAGACTCTTTTCTGGCGCCGTTGCCGGGGAGTGAAGTGCCTTTGGTGAGTGGAACTTGGTAAGGAAACATTTATATAGTGTGCTGAAATTTTCTGTCACTATGGAAACTAATCCTTTGAGGGGCTTGTTCGGGGCATCTTCGCCCCGACCAGTAGAGAAAAGAGTTGCTCCTCAACCTACTGAACCTACTGAAAATGTTTACTTTGAGATTCCTTCAGGTATGATAGAGAAACTGCTTGCTAATCCCTTTGGAGGGGATGGAACATTGCATCCCGATTTACACCTTATCTTTGTGGATGAAGTTTGTGGATTATTTAAGCTTGCAGGTATTCCCAATGATGTTGTCAAAAGGAAGGTCTTCCCTTTATCTTTGAAGGGGTATGCATTGACATGGTACAGGTTATGTGATGACACGGGATCTTGGAATTATAAATGATTGAAGTTGGAATTTCACCAGAAGTTCCATCCTATGCATCTTATTCATCGTGATTGTAATTACATATATAATTTCTAGCCTCGCGAAGGAGAAAGCATCGCTCAAGCTTGGGGGAGGCTTAAGTCAATGATATATTCATGCCCCAATCATGAGCTCTCAAGAGAAATGATTATTCAAAATTTTTATGCCCGGCTTTCTCTCAATGATCGCAGCATGCTCGACACTTCCTGTGCTAGTTCTTATATGCTGAAGACTACTAAATTCAAGTGGGATTTATTGGAAAGAATTAAATGCAACTCTGAAGATTGGGGTTCCGACGATGGTAAGGAGTCAGGTATAACACCTAAGTTTGATTGTGTTAAATCTTTTATGGATACCGATGCTTTTCGTGGATTTAGCGCTAAATATGAACTTGATTATGAGATAGTAGCTGCTTTTTGTGAATCCTTTGCTACTCACGTTGATCTCCCTAAGGAGAAGTGGTTTAAATATAATCCTCCCATTGAAGTAAAAGTAGTTGCACCTATTACAGTTGAAGAAAAGACTATCACTTATAATGATCCTATTGTCCCTACTAGTTATGTTGAGAAACCACCTTTTCCTGTTAGGATGAAGGATCATGATAAAACCTCAACTGTTGTCCGTAAGAGTAATACTAGAACTTATACACCTCCTGAGCAAATCAAATTTGAACCTAGTATTGCTATGGTTAAAGATCTCTTGCATGATAATTTAGATGGGCATGTTATTTACTTCTGTGAACAGGCTACTAATATTGCTAGACCAGATGCTAAGATACATAGACCTGTTGTAGGCATGCCTATTATTTCTGTTAGAATAGGAGATCATTGCTATCATGGCTTATGTGATATGGGTGCTAGTGCTAGTGCAATACCTTTTGACTTATATATAGAAATTATGCATGATATTGCACCTGCTGAAATAGAATATATTGATGTTACTATTAAGCTTGCCAATAGGGACACCATTAAGCCAGTTGGGATTGTTAGAGATGTTGAAGTCTTGTGTGGGAAGGTTAAATATCCTACTGATTTTCTTGTTCTTAGTTCCCCACAAGATGAATTTTGTCCCATTATTTTTGGTAGACCCTTCTTGAATACAGTTAATGCTAGGATTGATCGCAAAAAGGATGTTGTTACAATTGGCTTAGGGTATATGTCTCATGAGTTTAATTTTGCTAAGTTTCATAGACAACCCCATGATAAAGAATCACCTAGTAAGGATGAGATTACTGGTCTTGCTTCTATTGCCATGCCTCCTACTGATCCATTAGAACAATATTTGCTAGACCATGAAAATGATATGTTTATGAATGAAAGAAGAGAAATAGATGAAGTGTTCCTTCAACAGGGTCCTATTCTGAAACACAACTTACCTGTTGAAATCCTAGGGGATCCCCCTCCACCCAAGGGTGATCCCGTGTTTGATCTCAAACCATTACCTGATAATCTTAAGTATGCTTATCTTCATGAAAAGAAAATATATCCTGTTATTATTAGTGCTAACCTTTCAGAGCAACAAGAGGAAAGATTATTGGAAACTCTGAAGAAGCACCGTGCTGCTATTGGATATACTCTAGATGATCTTAAGGGCATTAGTCCCACTCTATGCCAACACAAAATTAAAGTGGAGAAAGATGCCAAACCAGTTAGGGATCCTCAACGACGATTAAATCCTAAGATGAAAGAAGTGGTAAGAAAGGAGATACTAAAGCTCCTTGAGGCAGGTATAATTTATCCCGTTGCTGATAGTGAATGGGTAAGTCCTGTCCATTGTGTTCCTAAAAAGGGAGGTATTACTGTCGTTCTTAATGATAAAGATGAATTGACCCCGCAAAGAATTATTAGAGGTTATAGGATGGTAATTGATTTCCGTAAATTAAATAAAGCTACTAAGAAAGATCATTACCCTTTACCTTTTATTGATCAAATGCTAGAAAGACTATCCAAACATACACATTTCTACTTTCTAGATGGTTATTCTGGTTTTTCTCAAATACCTGTGTCAACGGATGATCAATCAAAAACTACTTTTACTTGCCCTTTCGGTACTTTTTCTTATAGACGTATGCCTTTCGGTTTATGTAATGCACCTGCTACCTTTCAAAGATGCATGATGGCTATATTCTCTGACTTTTGTGAAAAGATTTGTGAGGTATTCATGGATGACTTCTCCGTTTATGGATCCTCTTTTGATGATTGCTTGAGCAACCTTGATCGAGTTTTGCAGAGATGTGTAGACACCAGTCTCGTCTTGAATTGGGAAAAGTGCCACTTTATGGTTAATGAAGGCATTGTCTCGGGGCATAAGATTTCGGAGAGAGGTATCAAAGTTGATAAAGCTAAAGTTGATGCTATTGAAAAGATGCCATGTCCCAAGGACATAAAAGGTATAAGAAGTTTCCTTGGCCATGCCAGTTTTTATAGAAGGTTCATTAAGGACTTTTCTAAAATCTCTAGGCCTCTAACTAATTTATTGCAAAAAGACATTCCTTTTGTCTTTGATGATGATTGTGTAGAAGCATTTGAAATACTTAAGAAAGCTTTGATCATTGCACCTATTGTTCAGCCACCTGATTGGAATTTACCCTTTGAAATTATGTGTGATGCTAGTGATTATGTTGTAGGTGATGTTCTAGGGCAAAGAGTTGATAAGAAATTGAATGTTATCCAGTATGCTAGTAAAACTCTTGATACTGCCCAGAGAAATTATGCTACTACTGAAAAAGAGTTCTTAACAGTCGTATTTGCATGTGATAAGTTCAGACCTTATATTGTTGATTCCAAAGTTACTATTCACACTGATCATGCTGCTATTAAATATCTTATGGAAAAGAAAGATGCTAAGCCTAGACTTATTAGATGGGTTCTCTTGCTCCAAGAATTTGATTTGCATATTATTGATAGAAAGGGAGCTAAGAACCCCGTTGCAGACAACCTGTCTAGGTTAGAGAATGTTCTTGATGACCCACTACCTATTGATGATAGCTTTCCTGATGAACAATTAGCGGTCATTAATGCTTCTCGTACTGCTCCTTGGTATGCTGATTATGCTAATTACATTGTTGCTAAATTTATACCACCTAGTTTCACATACCAGCAAAAGAAAAAGTTCTTTTATGATTTAAGACATTACCTCTGGGATGACCCACACCTTTATAAAGAAGGAGTAGATGGTGTTATTAGACGTTGTGTACCTGAGCATGAATAGGAACAGATCCTATGCAAGTGTCACCCTGAATCATATGGAGGACACCACGCTGGAGATAGAACTGCACATAAGGTATTGCAATCCAGTTTTTATTGGCCTACTCTCTTCAAAGATGCTCGTAAGTTTGTCTTGTCTTGTTATGAATGTCAAAGAATTGGTAATATTAGTAGACGTCAAGAAATGCCTGTGAACTATTCTCTTGTTATTGAACCATTTGATGTTTGGGGCTTTGATTATATGGGACCTTTTCCTGCCTCTAATGGTTACACACATATTTTAGTTGCTGTTGGTTACGTTACTAAGTGGGTAGAAGCTATTCCAACTAGTAGTACCGATCATAAAACCTCTATTAAGATGCTTAAAGAAGTTATTTTTCCGAGGTTTGGAGTCCCTAGATATCTTATGACTAATGGTGGTTCACATTTTATTCATGGTGCTTTCCGTAAGATGCTTGCTAAGTATGATGTTAATCATAGAATTGCATCTCCTTATCACCCGCAGTCTAGTGGTCAAGTAGAGTTGAGCAATAGAGAGCACAAATAAATTTTGCAAAAGACTGTCAATAGATCTAGAAAGAACTGGTCCAAGAAACTTGATGATGCATTATGGGCCTATAGAACTGCATATAAAAATCCTATGGGTATGTCTCCGTATAAGATGGTTTATGCAAAAGCATGTCACTTACCTCTCGAACTTGAACATAAAGCATATTGGGCTATTAAAGAGCTCAACTATGACTTCAAACTTGCCGGTGAGAAGAGGTTGTTTGACATTAGCTCACTTGATGAATGGAGAACCCAAGCCTATGAGAATGCCAAACTGTTCAAAGAAAAAGTTAAAAGATGGCATGACAAAAGATACAAAAGCGTGAGTTTAACGTAGGTGATTATGTGTTACTATTCAACTCTCATTTAATATTTTTTGCAGGAAAACTTCTCTCTAAATGGGGAAGTCCTTATGTTATCGAGGAGGTCTATCGTTCCGGTGCCATAAAAATCAACAACTTCAAAGGCACAAGTCCGAGGGTGGTGAACGGTCAAAGAATCAAACATTACATCTCAGGTAATCTTATCAATGTTGAAACTAATATTATTGAGATAGTAACCCCGGAGGAATACTTAAGGGACACTTTCCAGAATGTCTCAGACTCCGAAAAGGAATAGGTATGTGGTACGGTAAGTAAACCGACTCCAAAATAGTTCTAATGGCAATTTTCCTCCTTTTTGGAATATTTAAGAATTTTGGAAAGAAAGAAGTAATCCGGGAAGGACACGAGGCCTCCACGAGGGTGGAGGGCGCGCCCACCCTTACTGGGCATGCCCCCCTGTCTCGTGGGCAGCTCGTGTGCCTCTCGGACTCCGTTTTCTTGCACGTTACGTATTTTGGTCGGTAAAAATTCAGTATATAATCTCCATAGGTTTTGACCACCATATCACGCAAAACCCCTCTGTTTTCGTTTCGGGCTGTTTTTCTAACAGATCTAGAGCACCATGACGTCTCCAAGCGCTCCCAAGGACAAGTTTTTCGAGAGGGTTATCAACCCCTATCTTGCGGAGGTGTTGCAACACCCTCAAACCATTGAGATGCGTGAGGGGGTGCTGCACATCCGCGATGTGGAGGGACCAAGGCGTACCGGAAGCGTGGAGAAAAAGCTCGAAGCCATGGAGCAACAAGTTTTCAAGTGCCAAGGAATGGTGGAGCATGGACTCAATGCCAGTCAGATGATGATCACGGAGTTCACCAACAACCACAAGCTGGATGCCAAGATCATTGGAGAGACCATCTTTAATCTTCAAGAGAAAATCGAGCACCTCCAAGCCCAGATCTATGACCTGCAAAACCAAAACTATGAGTATGAATATAGATTCAAAAGGATGAGTTTGGTTGAAGATTTGAGGATCCCGGAGACTCGATCATCCTTCTATGATGGTGAGCCTATGCCTTGGAAGATGGATGAAAGGCCTACATCATCAACAACTCCTACTTCACCACCTCCGAGGACATAATTGCATGGGTATGGGCACTCCCCTTGGCAACTACCAAGCTTGGGGGAGGTGCCCCAGTATCGTATCACCTTCACACTCCTATCTTTACTGTTTTACTTAGTTTGATCCTTTTGGTAATATCTTGATCTAGTAGATTGAAGTTTTGGTATCAAGTAGTTTTGAGTTTTGATTTGTGATCTCTTTATGTAATCGAGTCCGTGAGCTATCTATAATAAAGATTAGTGTTGAGTCAAGGGCTTTGCTTTCTTGATATGATCTTGAGGAAGTAGAAAGAATAAAAAGAATAAAAGAGTTCATATTGATTTTATGGATAGTAATGACTTCACATATAAAGAGTATGAGGCTTAAAAGTTGTTGAGAGTTGACAAACATAGTTTTGGTCATCGTTGCAATTAATAGGAAGTAGTAAGGAAAGAGAGGTTTTCACATATAAATATACTATCTTGGACATCTTTTATGATTGTGAGCACTCATTAAGTACGACATGCTAAAAGAGTTGATGTTGGACAAGGAAGACAACGTAATGGTTTATGTTTTCTCACATCTGAGTTAAAGTATATTGTCATTGATCTTCCCAACATGTTGAGCTTGCCTTCCCCCCTCATGCTAGCCAAATTCCTTGCACCAAGTAGAGATACTACTTGTGCTTCCAAATATCCTTAAACCCAGTTTTGCCATGAGAGTCCACCATACCTACCTATGGATTGAGTAAGATCCTTCAAGTAAGTTGTCATGTTGCAAGCAATAAAAATTGCTCTTTAAATATGTATGACTTATTAGTGCGGAGAAAATAAGCTTTATACAATCGTGTGATATGGAAGTAATAAAAGCGACAGACTGCATAATAAAGGTTCGTATCACAAGTGGAAATATAAAGTGACGTTCTTTTGCATTAATATTTTGTGCATCCAACCCTAAAAGCACATGACAACCTCTGCTTCCCTCTGCGAAGGGCCTCATTTTATCCTTTGGCAAGCACCTCGTGTTGGAGAGATCCTGATATATGTATATATATATATATATATATATATATATATATATATATATATATATATATATATATATACACAATTGGATGTAAGTTAGCATGAACTATTATTGTTGACATCACCCAAAGTGAATACGTTGGGAGGCAATACAATAAGACCCTATCTTTCTCAGTGTCCAATTAAAATTCCATAACCACAAGTATTGCGCGAGTGTTAGCAATTGTAGAAGACTATATGATAGTTCAGTATGTGGACTTGCTGAAAAGCTCTACTCTGGACTCTTTCTGATGTTATGATAAATTGCAATTGTTTCAATGATTGAGATTATAGTTTGTTAGTTCCCAATGAAGTTTATGAACCATCCTTGACATTGTGAATTGATCATTACTTGAGCATAAGAAATCATATGACAAAATTTATATATGCTGCTGTTATAAGAATGATCATGATGCCCTTGTCACACCCTAGCTAGTTCATGCATTGGAGTGTTGCATCATGTCTATTCTTTCATCAGAAACCTGAAATGGGGATGACAGAACCCCCAGCCCCCTCTGAAACCAACTAGGGTTTACTAAAAACTTTTTCAATGAACCTGAAATGCCCTTCTAAAATGCCCATCATTTTTGTCTTGGTTCAGAACCTCTGCCAAAAGTGATGCATATTTTCCTAGGTCATCTTAGGGTCTTTGAATTAAATCATAGATATTTGAATTTGGGCATTTAAAATTATATAAAATATTTCAAATGCTCAAATATCTCCAAACTAAAATGTTTCATGTTGGAAATAATCCAACTATGGACCAGGAGTAGTTTGGTGATTTTAGGAGTTGCCTAAGTATTTTTAATAATTCAACAAAGTTGCAGAGGAATTAAAAAAACAGAAAACAGGGAGTAACAAGGAAACTTACCTGGCGCCCAGCACCCGGCCCACCTGCCGGCCCAGCCCAGCGCCGCTCCAGCGAGCTGCTTGCCGGCCAGGCAGGCAGGCAGGTGCCCGACGGCGGCCGCAGCGTGCGCCACGCAGCTAGCCGTCGCCCTGCTTCACCTCCTCGCCTCGTGGCTGGATGGATGAACTCCACGCCGCGCCGTGAACCCCCAGGACACCTCGATTCTCCCCCAACTCCTCTCTCTCGCGCTCCCCCGCCATGGCCGACGCCATCGCCGCCACCCTCTCGCCGTAGCCACGCCCTCCGTCAACCCCACGCCGTGCCGCCGTGTCCAGGAGCTCCGCCACCCTCCTCTCCTTCGAGCAAGCCGAGCCCCGAGCGCTCGCAAGGCCCGAGCCCACCGCATCGACCCCGACCGAACCGCCGTCGCCAGAGATCCCCTTCAACGTCGACGTCGCTCCGGCCCGTCCCCGGCCGCACCAAGTGCTTCGTCGAACTCCCCGTGAGCTTAGCCATCTTCCCCTCCCTTCTTTTCATGCTCCCGAGCTGTGTAGTGACCTCCCGGAGCTCAACCGCACCCACCGCCGCGGAGCTCGTCGCCGACGTGCTCCCGGTCACCCTCCGGCCACAAACTGGTGTCCATCATGCTCACCACGTCACGTAGCACCTAACCAGCTACTCCCCGCACCTCACCGACCCCTCTAGCGTCAAGTTCGCCTTCGGCCGAACTCCGGTGGCCGCCAAAGTCGTCGCCGGCACCAACTCCGGCCACCCCGACCCCAACGGACTCCACCAAGAGCTGCGGCTCCTCCCCAGCTCCACTCCGATGGCCTCCGCGACTCGTTTGGTTGCCGGAACGGCCAAAACCACTTCCGCCGCCGCGTCGGGCTCGCCGGCGGCTAAACGCCGGTGCAGCCGACCTGGGTTTGACCGCGGGTGGGCCCTGGTTGACTCCGATGAGTCAATGACAGGTGGGGCCCAGCCCTGTTAACTAAATAGGTTTAGTTTAAATTAAACTTTAACTAATCTAATTACCCTGACACCCTGGACCCACAGTCAGGTTTGACCTGGACGTCTCCGTTGACCCTGACGTCATCCTGACGCATGGCTGACGCAATAAATTAATTTCTGGATTTATTCTAATATAGGAAATTCCAGAATATAGTTTAAACTTCAAAAATTCATAACTTTTAATCTGTAACTCCAAATCAGACAAGTTATATATGAAAAATGATCAGAAAAATCCAATCTATCCATCTGTACTGTTTCCATGCATGATTAAACAAGTTAACTTGCTGTTTAATGCAGAACAAGATAAAACACTTTAAAGGGCCATGTATGAGTTTGAAATTTGAATCTTTGGTTCAAATTGGTTCAAACCCTTCTGGTTTTAGTTGCATTAGCCCAACACACTCATATTGCCATGTTTCATGCATGCATCATATTGTCGCACATTGTTTGGTGATGGCTGTGTATCGGTGTTCTTTGCGGCAGGTTCTGCCCCCGAGGAGTACCGTGATTACCCTAGCGAAGAACCATATCAGTGCATCGAACCATCAGGCAAGCAACCAACCATTTGATCATATCGATACAATCCCATGTTCTCGCTCTTGCTCTCTTTTACTGCATTAAGACAATGTGTTTCAAACTGCTGTGTGCTGCGGTAGTTGAACCCATTTCCTCTGCATGACCTGGCATTGCCATAGTAACTAGATGAAACCCACTAGCATGTGTAGGAGTTGATTGAGCCATATGTATGTGTTGTTCCTACCTTGCTATGCCTGCTATGCTTAGAGTCGTGTCAGGTCTGGTTCATCTGGGTGATGGGCTAGAGTGAAATGATCATGTCGGTAATGAGAGTGATGTGGTGAACACGATTTGGTAAAGGTATCGATGAGAGGCCATGTAGGAGTACATGGTGGGTTGTTTCATTGAAGCCGACCTTAAGCACTGAGATTTGTATGTGTGATTTAAGAATCAGCTACTACCATGCATTGGGCCCGAAACCAATGGACCCTCTCGGCTTCTTATTCACCCTAGTTCTCCGTCCAGGAGTTGCAAGTAGTTTCTGGTGTTTGTAGCCTACTGGAGGCCATGGACAGCGCATACCGTAGGGGTGAGCTGTGATGCGGTAGGTACGTGGCCGGGAATACCGGGCACCCGTTAGGTGTCACGGAACCCTGTACACATCATTCGGGGCCGTATGGGAAACCTCGGCCGGACTCCCTGCGGATGGAACCTGGATAGGCGATAAACCTGGATTGGAGACTTAGGTGATTAGGTAGGTCGTGGCCGACACCCACGTTGGGCTTCCGCTTGAAGGTTGCCGAGTACATGTCGTGTAAACGACGGTAAGTGGTGAGAGCGTGTATGAAGAAGTACGCCCCTGCAGGGTTAACATAATCTATTCGAATAGCCGCGTCCGCGGTAAAGGACTGCTTGGTTGCCTATACAGTTCATAGACAAGTAAATGGAAACTACTAAAAGCCTCAAGATAAGTGTGAGTGCCGAGGATGGCTCTTCCGTAGGAAGACGGAGGTGGATCCTCGGTAGTGTATTGAAGTGGTGAGTAGTGGACTCGTGTGCGCAAAACCGTTTCAAGATGGAGTCTCGTAGGATAGCCTAGCCAAGAGTCAGAGCTGGCTTGCTGCAATAACTCCACCAACCCTTCTTGATAATGTGCATGTATGTAGGATCTGATGTAAGTCTTGCTGAGTACCTTTGTACTCATGTTGCAATAATCTACATTTTTACAGAAGACGCTGCAACCCCTTCTGATGGGTTCTTCGTAGACATTGACATCAATGAGTAGGCTAAGGCCCAGGTGGTGACCCTGAGCTTGTGAAGGACCACGTAGTATAGCTAGGCTTTCCAAGCCTCTTTTATTTTACTAGTTGTCTGTACTCAGACAAGTTACTTCCGCTGCTGGTTTGTATGACTGTATGACTTGAATGCTGGGTCGTGTGACCTGTACCTATGTGTATGTTATGTATGGCTCTCTGAGCCTTAAATAAAGTGAAGGAAATATGCCCTAGAGGCAATAATAAAGTTATTATTTATTTCCTTATAATCATGATAAATGTTTATTATTCATGCTAGAATTGTATTAACCGGAAACATAATACATGTGTGAATACATAGACAAACAAAGTGTCACTAGTATGCCTCTACTTGACTAGCTCATTAATCAAAGATGGTTATGTTTCCTGACCATGAACAATGAGTTGTTATTTGAGTAACGAGATCACATCATTAGTTGAATGATCTGATTGATATGACCCATTCCATTAGCTTAGCACCTGATCGTTTAGTATGTTGCTATTGCTTCCTTCATGACTTATACATGTTCCTATGACTATGAGATTATGCAACTCCCGTTTGCCGGAGGAACACTTTGGGTGCTACCAAACGTCACAACGTAACTGGGTGATTATAAAGGAGCATTACAGGTGTCTCCAAAAGTAGATGTTGGGTTGGCATATTTCGAGATTAGGATTTGTCACTCCGATTGTCGGAGAGGTATCTCTGGGCCCTCTCGGTAATGCACATCACATAAGCCTTGCAAGCACTGCAACTAATATGTTAGTTGTGAGATGATGTATTACGGAACGAGTAAAGAGACTTGCCAGTAACGAGATTGAACTAGGTATTGGATACCGACGATCGAATCTCGGGCAAGTAACATACCGATGACAAAGGGAACAGCGTATGTTGTTATGCGGTCTGACCGATAAAGATCTTCGTAGAATATGTAGGAGCCAATATGGGCATCCAGGTCCCGCTATTGGTTATTGACCGGAGACGTGTCTCGGTCATGTCTACATTGTTCTCGAACCCGTAGGGTCCGCACGCTTAAGGTTACGATGACAGTTATATTATGAGTTTACATGTTTTGATGAACCGAAGGAGTTCGGAGTCCCGGATGAGATCGGGGACATGATGAGGAGTCTCGAAATGGTCGAGACGTAAAGATTCATATATTGGATGATATGGTTAGGCCAAGGGGTCAAGCCCATGAGGCTTTAGGTCGGTGCAAAAGGAGTTTTGCGGAGGCCAGGGGGCCAAACGCCGGAGACCCTGGCGTCTGGCCCTGGGCCAGACGCCGAGGCCCATGGCGTCTGGGCCAGACGCCAAGGATTGTGGCGTTTGGTCCTGGAGTCCGAGTGGGACTCTTGCCTTTCGGGCAAAACCGACTTTGAGGAGGCTTTTGCTCCAAGTTTCGACCCCGGGGCTCAACATATAAATAGAGGGGCAGGGCTAGCACCAAAGGTACAACAAGTTGATCCACGTGATCTATTCCTTAGCCGTGTGCGGCGCCCCCAGCCACCATATTCCTCGATAATACTGTAGCGGAGTTTAGGCGAAGCCCTGCTGCTGTAGTTCATCAAGATTGTCACCACGCCGTCGTGCTGACGGAACTCTTCCCCGACACTTTGCTGGATCGGAGTCCGGGGATCGTCATCGAGCTGAACGTGTGCTCGAACTCGGAGGTGCCGTAGTTTCGGTGCATGATCGGTTGGATCGAGAAGACGTACGACTACTTCCTCTATGTCGTGTCATTGCTTCCGCTTACAGTCTACAAGGGTACGTAGACAACACTCTCTCCTCTCGTTGCTATGCATCACATGATCTTGCGTGTGCGTAGGAAATTTTTTGAAATTACTACGAAACCCAACAGTGGCATCCGAGCCAGGTTATTTATATTGATGTTATATGCACGAGTAGAACACAAGTGAGTTGTGGACGATACAAGTCATACTGCCTACCAGCATGTCATACTTTGGTTCGGCGGTATTGTTGGACGAGACGACCCGGACCAACCTTACGCGTACGCTTACGCGAGACCGGTTCCCTCGACGTGCTTTGCACAGAGATGGCTTGCGGGCGACTGCCTCTCCAACTTTAGTTGAACCAAGTATGGCTACGCCCGGTCCTTGCGAAGGTTAAAACGGAGTCTATTTGACAAACTATCGTTGTGGTTTTGATGCGTAGGTGAGATTGGTTCTTACTTAAGCCCGTAGCAGCCACGTAAAACATGCAACAACAAAGTAGAGGACGTCTAACTTGTTTTTGCAGGGCATGTTGTGATGTGATATGGTCAAGGCATGATGCTGAATTTTATTGTATGAGATGATCATGTTTTGTAACCGAGTTACCGGCAACTGGCAGGAGCCATATGGTTGTCGCTTTATTGTATGCAATGCAATCGCGATGTAATGCTTTACTTTATTACTAAACGGTAGTGATAGTCGTGGAAGCATAAGATTGGCGAGACGACAACGATGCTACGATGGAGATCAAGGTGTCGCGCCGGTGACGATGGTGATCATGACGGTGCTTCGGAGATGGAGATCACAAGCACAAGATGATGATGACCATATCATATCACTTATATTGATTGCATGTGATGTTTATCTTTTTATGCATCTTATCTTGCTTTGATTGACGGTAGCATTATAAGATGATCTCTCACTAAATTATCAAGAAGTGTTCTCCCTGAGTATGCACCGTTGCCAAAGTTCGTCGTGCCCAGACACCACGTGATGATCGGGTGTGATAAGCTCTACGTCCATCTACACGGGTGCAAGCCAGTTTTGCACACGCAGAATACTCAGGTTAAACTTGACGAGCCTAGCATATGCAGATATGGCCTCGGAACACGGAGACCGAAAGGTCGAGCGTGAATCATATAGTAGATATGATCAACATAACGATGTTCACCATTGAAAACTACTCCATCTCACGTGATGATCGGTCATGGTTTAGTTGATTTGGATCACGTAATCACTTAGAGGATTAGAGGGATGTCTATCTAATTGGGAGTTCTTAAATAATATGATTAATTGAACTTAAATTTATCATGAACTTAGTACCTGATAGTATCTTGCTTGTTTTTGTTGATTGTAGATAGATGGCTCGTGCTGTTGTTCCGTTGAATTTTAATGCGTTCCTTGAGAAAGCAAAGTTGAAAGATGATGGTAGCAATTACACGGACTGGGTCCGTAACTTGAGGATTATCCTCATTGCTGCACAAAAAAATTACGTCCTGGAAGCACCGCTGTGTGCCAGGCCTGTTGCTGGAGCAACACCAGATGTTATGAACGTCTGGCAGAGCAAAGCTGATGACTACTCGATAGTTCAGTGTGCCATGCTTTACGGCTTAGAATCGGGACTTCAACGACGTTTTGAACGTCATGGAGCATATGAGATGTTCCAGGAGTTGAAGTTAATATTTCAAGCAAATGCCCGAATTGAGAGATATGAAGTCTCCAATAAGTTCTACAGCTGCAAGATGGAGGAGAACAGTTCTGTCAGTGAGCATATACTCAAAATGTCTGGGTATAATAATCACTTGATTCAATTGGGAGTTAATCTTCCGGATGATTGCGTTATTGACAGAATTCTCCAATCACTGCCACCAAGCTACAAGAGCTTCGTGATGAACTATAATATGCAAGGGATGAACAAGACTATTCCCGAGCTCTTCGCAATGCTGAAAGCTGCGGAGGTAGAAATCAAGAAGGAGCATCAAGTGTTGATGGTTAACAAGACCACTAGTTTCAAGAAAAAGGGCAAAGGGAAGAAAAAGGGGAACTTCAAGAAGAACGGCAAGCAAGTTGCTGCTCAAGAGAAGAAACCCAAGTCTGGACCTAAGCCTGAAACTGAGTGCTTCTACTGCAAGCAGACTGGTCACTGGAAGCGGAACTGCCCCAAGTATTTGGCGGATAAGAAGGATGGCAAGGTGAACAAAGGTATATGTGATATACATGTTATTGATGTGTACCTTACTAGAGCTCGCAGTAGCACCTGGGTATTTGATACTGGTTCTGTTGCTAATATTTGCGACTCGAAACAAGGACTATGGAATAAGCGGGCACTGGCAAAGGACGAGGTGACGATGCGCGTGGGAAATGGTTCCAAAGTTGATGTGATCGCGGTCGGCACGCTACCTCTACATCTACCTTCGGGATTAATATTAGACCCAAATAATTGTTATTTGGTGCCAGCGTTGAGCATGAACATTATATCTGGATCTTGTTTAATGCGAGGCGGTTATTCATTTAAATCAGAGAATAATGGTTGTTCTATTTATATGAGTAATATCTTTTATGGTCATGCACCCTTGAAGAGTGGTCTATTCTTATTGAATCTCGATAGTAGTAATACACATATTCATAATGTTGAAGCCAAAAGATGCAGAGTTGATAATGAAAGTGCAACTTATTTGTGGCACTGTCGTTTAGGTCATATCGGTATAAAGCGCATGAAGAAACTCCATACTGATGGACTTTTGGAACCACTTGATTATGAATCACTTGGTACTTGCGAACCGTGCCTCATGGGCAAGATGACTAAAACACCGTTCTCCGGTACTATGGAGAGAGCAACAGATTTGTTGGAAATCATACATACCGATGTATGTGGCCCAATGAATATTGAGGCTCGTGGCGGATATCGTTATTTTCTCACCTTCACAGATGATTTAAGCAGATATGGGTATATCTACTTAATGAAACATAAGTCTGAAACATTTGAAAAGTTCAAAGAATTTCAGAGTGAAGTTGAAAATCATCGTAACAAGAAAATAAAGTTTCTACGATCTGATCGTGGAGGAGAATATTTGAGTTACGAGTTTGGTGTACATTTGAAAAACTGTGGAATAGTTTCGCAACTCACGCCACCCGGAACACCACAGCGTAATGGTGTGTCCGAACGTCGTAATCGTACTTTACTAGATATGGTGCGATCTATGATGTCTCTTACTGATTTACCACTATCATTTTGGGGATATGCTTTAGAGACGGCCGCATTCACGTTAAATAGGGCACCATCAAAATCCGTTGAGACGACGCCTTATGAACTGTGGTTTGGCAAGAAACCAAAGTTGTCGTTTCTTAAAGTTTGGGGCTGCGATGCTTATGTGAAAAAGCTTCAACCTGATAAGCTCGAACCCAAATCGGAGAAATGTGTCTTCATAGGATACCCAAAGGAGACTATTGGGTACACCTTCTATCACAGATCCGAAGGCAAGACATTCGTTGCTAAGAATGGATCCTTTCTAGAGAAGGAGTTTCTCTCGAAAGAAGTGAGTGGGAGGAAAGTAGAACTTGACGAGGTAACTGTACCTGCTCCCTTACTGGAGAGTAGTTCATCACAGAAAACTGTTTCAGTGACACCTACACCAGTTAGTGAAGAAGCCAATGATAATGATCATGAAACTTCAGATCAAGATACTGCTGAACCTCGTAGATCAACGAGAGTAAGATCCACACCAGAGTGGTACAGTAATCCTATTCTGGAAGTCATGATACTAGATCATGATGAACCTACGAACTATGAAGAAGCGATGGTGAGCCCAGATTCCGCAAAGTGGCTTGAAGCCATGAAATCTGAGATGGGATCCATGTATGAGAACAAAGTATGGACTTTGGTTGACTTGCCCGATGATCGGCAAGCAATTGAGAATAAATGGATCTTTAAGAAGAAGACTGACGCTGATGGTAATGTTACTGTCTACAAAGCTCGACTTGTCGCAAAAGGTTTTCGGCAAGTTCAAGGGATTGACTACGATGAGACCTTCTCACCTGTAGCGATGCTTAAGTCCGTCCGAATCATGTTAGCAATTGCCGCATTTTATGATTATGAAATTTGGCAGATGGATGTCAAAACTGCATTCCTGAATGGATTTCTGGAAGAAGAGTTGTATATGATGCAACCGGAAGGTTTTGTCGATCCAAAGGGAGCTAACAAAGTGTGCAAGCTCCAGCGATCCATTTATGGACTGGTGCAAGCCTCTCGGAGTTGGAATAAACGTTTTGATAGTGTGATCAAAGCATTTGGTTTTATACAGACTTTCGGAGAAGCCTGTATTTACAAGAAAGTGAGTGGGAGCTCTGTAGCATTTCTGATATTATATGTGGATGACATATTGCTGATTGGAAATGATATAGAATTTCTGGATAGCTTAAAGGGATACTTGAATAAAAGTTTTTCAATGAAAGACCTCGGTGAAGCTGCATACATATTAGGCATTAAGATCTATAGAGATAGATCAAGACGCTTAATTGGACTTTCACAAAGCACATACCTTGACAAGATTTTGAAGAAATTCAAAATGGATCAAGCAAAGAAAGGATTCTTGCCTGTATTACAAGGTGTGAAGTTGAGTAAGACTCAATGCCCGACCACTGCAGAAGATAGAGAGAATATGAAAGATGTTCCCTATGCATCAGCCATAGGCTCTATCATGTATGCAATGCTGTGTACCAGACCTGATGTATGCCTTGCTATAAGTTTAGCAGGGAGGTACCAAAGTAATCCAGGAGTGGATCACTGGACAGCGGTCAAGAACATCCTGAAATACCTGAAAAGGACTAAGGATATGTTTCTCGTATATGGAGGTGACAAAGAGCTCACCGTAAAAGGTTACGTTGATGCAAGCTTTGACACTGATCCGGACGATTCTAAATCGCAAACCGGATACGTGTTTACTTTAAACGGTGGAGCTGTCAGTTGGTGCAGTTCTAAACAAAGCGTCGTAGCGGGATCTACATGTGAAGCGGAGTACATAGCTGCTTCGGAAGCAGCAAACGAAGGAGTCTGGATGAAGGAGTTCATATCCGATCTAGGTGTCATACCTAATGCATCGGGTCCAATGAAAATCTTTTGTGACAATACTGGTGCAATTGCCTTGGCAAAGGAATCCAGATTTCACAAAAGGACCAAACACATCAAGAGACGCTTCAACTCCATCCGGGATCTGGTCCAGGTGGGAGACATAGAGATTTGCAAGATACATACGGATCTGAATGTTGCAGACCCGTTGACTAAGCCTCTTCCACGAGCAAAACATGATCAGCACCAAAGCTCCATGGGTGTTAGAATCATTACAGTGTAATCTAGATTATTGACTCTAGTGCAAGTGGGAGACTGAAGGAAATATGCCCTAGAGGCAATAATAAAGTTATTATTTATTTCCTTATAATCATGATAAATGTTTATTATTCATGCTAGAATTGTATTAACCGGAAACATAATACATGTGTGAATACATAGACAAACAAAGTGTCACTAGTATGCCTCTACTTGACTAGCTCGTTAATCAAAGATGGTTATGTTTCCTGACCATGAACAATGAGTTGTTATTTGAGTAACGAGATCACATCATTAGTTGAATGATCTGATTGACATGACCCATTCCATTAGCTTAGCACCTGATCGTTTAGTATGTTGCTATTGCTTCCTTCATGACTTATACATGTTCCTATGACTATGAGATTATGCAACTCCCGTTTGCCGGAGGAACACTTTGGGTGCTACCAAACGTCACAACGTAACTGGGTGATTATAAAGGAGCATTACAGGTGTCTCCAAAAGTAGATGTTGGGTTGGCGTATTTCGAGATTAGGATTTGTCACTCCGATTGTCGGAGAGGTATCTCTGGGCCCTCTCGGTAATGCACATCACATAAGTCTTGCAAGCACTGCAACTAATATGTTAGTTGTGAGATGATGTATTACGGAACGAGTAAAGAGACTTGCCAGTAACGAGATTGAACTAGGTATTGGATACCGACGATCGAATCTCGGGCAAGTAACATACCGATGACAAAGGGAACAGCGTATGTTGTTATGCGGTCTGACCGATAAAGATCTTCGTAGAATATGTAGGAGCCAATATGGGCATCCAGGTCCCGCTATTGGTTATTGACCGGAGACGTGTCTCGGTCATGTCTACATTGTTCTCGAACCCGTAGGGTCCGCACGCTTAAGGTTACGATGACAGTTATATTATGAGTTTACATGTTTTGATGAACCGAAGGAGTTCGGAGTCCCGGATGAGATCGGGGACATGATGAGGAGTCTCGAAATGGTCGAGACGTAAAGATTCATATATTGGATGATATGGTTAGGCCAAGGGGTCAAGCCCATGAGGCTTTAGATCGATGCAAAAAGGAGTTTTGCGGAGGCCAGGGGGCCAAACGCCGGAGACCCTGGCGTCTGGCCCTGGGCCAGACGCCGAGGCCCATGGCGTCTGGGCCAGACGCCAAGGATTGTGGCGTTTGGTCCTGGAGTCCGAGTGGGACTCTTGCCTTTCGGGCAAAACCGACTTTGAGGAGGCTTTTGCTCCAAGTTTCGACCCCGGGGCTCAACATATAAATAGAGGGGCAGGGCTAGCACCAAAGACACAACAAGTTGATCCACGTGATCTATTCCTTAGCCGTGTGCGGTGCCCCCTGCCACCATATACCTCGATAATACTGTAGTGGAGTTTACGCGAAGCCCTGCTGCTGTAGTTCATCAAGATCGTCACCACGCCGTCGTGCTGACGGAACTCTTCCCCGACACTTTGCTGGATCGGAGTCCGGGGATCGTCATCGAGCTGAACGTGTGCTCGAACTCGGAGGTGCCGTAGTTTCGGTGCTTGATCGGTTGGATCGTGAAGACGTACGACTACTTCCTCTACGTCGTGTCATCGCTTTCGCAGTCGGTCTGCGTTGGGTACGTAGACAACACTCTTCCCTCGTTGCTATGCATCACATGATCTTGCGTGTGCGTAGGAAATTTTTTGAAATTACTACGAAACCCTACATAAAGTACTTGTGTCGTAGAGTCATGTTGTGATGCCTTGTTGTATTTGCACATATCGAGCATATTGTGTGTATGATTGAAATGCTTGGTATGTGTGGGATCTGACTATCTAGTTGTTTATCTTTGGTAGCCTCTCTTACCGGGAAATGTCTCCTAGTGTTACCACTGAGCCATGGTAGCTTGCTACTGCTCTGGAACACTTAGGCTGGCCGGCATGTGTCCTTCTTCGTTCCTGTGTCTGTCCCTTCGGGGAAATGTCACGCATTGAGTACCGGAGTCCTGTTAGCCCGCTACAGCCCGGTTTACCGGAGTCCTGCTAGCCCAGTGCTACAGCCCGGACCCACTTGCTGATGACCGACACGTTCGAAGTTGGGTCATGGATGCCTGTCCCTGTAAGTCTGTGCCACTTTGGGTTTACGACTAGTCATGTCAGCCCGGGCTCCTTATCATATGGATGCTAGCGACACTATCATACACGTGAGCCAAAAGGCGCAAACGGTCCCGGGCAAAGGTAAGGCGACACCCGTGGGGATACCGTGCGTGAGGCCGCAAAGTGATATGAGGTGTTACAGGCTAGATCGATGTGACATCGAGTCGGGGTCCTGACAGCGTTGGCATCAGAGCCGGACTGCCTGTAGGTTCTCCAAGCCAAACTGGTCGATGTTGAGTCTAGAAATTCTTTAGTTATATGTAGGGGAATTGTTTGTGGGTTGGAACGTAAGGCTCTTTTAACTCCTTTGTCTTATGACATTCTGATCTGAGTCAGTCTATTCTTCCACCGGGGGTTAAGGAATTAGGATCTTTCTCTCTATCAGGTTCACGTGTTACTAATCAGTAGTACCTTATAGGTTTGATGGATACAAGCCTAGTTCAGTTCTACTACCACATTATGTTGCTAGGATGGACTCAGAACTTTGATATGATGTTGTTGAGTGTGTATGAAATCCTTTGTCAAATGTCTCAAAATCCTTTTTGAGCATTTACAGCTGTTATGCTGTCGAAATTTTGCTAGAAATTCTAATGCCTTTGCATCATGGTTGTGCTTTCAGATGGCCACTCGCGACCTCAATCAAGTGGTTCGCCTGACTCGATGCCTAGATGTACCCGGCCATACCGCCATGTTGGTCAGGGTAATGACTGAGGCTGGATACCGTTGGTATCCTGAGTACATGGTCGAAGAGCAATTTCGAGACTTTAATCAAAGCCAGTATGTCTGCACTGTCAGGATATTTCCATCTTATCCTGGATCCACCGAGCCCCTTCACTGCTCCTATGGACTCGGGGTTACTATTGAGATGGCTGTGCAGGATGCCGCCTATTCTATGATGACCATCATGCGAGTCAGGACTGGCCTATTTCGGGACTCTGATTTCCGGTATATGCCAGCATCACTTCCGGGAGCACAAGGGTATCTCCAGGCTATCTATGCTGACCCCACTCAGGAGGATTCACGGACTCGCACCACTGCTGAGATGCTCGAGGATAAGGACCGTGAAAATCGGGCCTTGAGGCTAGAGCTTTTCAATACCCGTGCTGACCATTGGGCCACTTTGACTCGGTTTGCACCGGAGGTGCAAGCTGGATATTCGGACATGCGCGATCTCTATCCTGTGAGATCTGCTCTGCCAGACGTGATGGGTTGGCGTGATGTAGGAGGCATCACCCCACCTCGCGGTCCCCGCAGGCCACCGTCTGTTGGTCCAAGACCTCATCCTAGCCCCTATGGTCCACAAGCTCCGCGAGATCGTCTGTTCTCGGATGATCATGTTGAGCTTCCAGGCTATGGAGGTGACTTCTATGAGGACTACTACGGATCGGTCTGAGTTAGTGGTAGTATCACTAGTTCGTACTAGCTGTGTCGTCTATCGTCCTGCGTGACTCGTGGGACATGACCTAGTTTGTACCGCTTTCCGGAGGTGTAGAAAAATAATGTATAGGAGCTCGGAGTGCCTCCGATGAGATGTAATCTTCTTTTCACCGTAATAGTACCTTGTTTGGTCTTGTACTAAACCTTGTATGGTGTGTATGACGATGGAATAAAAGAAATAGTTTATGTATCTACCATGTCATACGGATGATCATCTTGCATTTCGAGTTATTCCTTACATTCTGTATTCTATGTCGGAATCTTATCATTCTGACTAAATCATTGTCTTGTTTACCTAGGATGGTCAACACGCGCAATAACCCTGCTTCCCAAGAGCAGGCCGCAGGCAGTGGAGTCGGGAATGCAAATCTACCTCATCCTCCTTCCCTAGCCGAAGTTATGCTGGAAGCCGAGAGAAACAAGCGGGAGACCAACCGTTTGTTGGAGCGTATTGAACAGAACACAGCACGCCATCAGAGAAATAACTTGGTGTCACTCAATGATTTCATCAAGTTACATCCACCCACGTTCCACCACTCCGTCGAGCCTCTCGACGCTGATGACTGGCTTCGCAGTATTTCTCACAAACTGCGTTCCGCGCTAGTAGCTGAGGCTGACAAGGTCACCTTTGCTGCATATCATCTTGAAGGCCCCGCCAGTCTATGGTGGGAGAATTATGGAGCTATGCGCCCAGCGGACCATGTCACTACCTGGGCTGAATTCAGTGAGGCTTTCCGTGAACATCACATTCCGGAGGGTCTCATGGACCGTAAACGTGAGGAATTTTGCAGTTTCACTCAAGGCCGACTCTCTGTGGATGCTTACAGCAGGGGGTTCGGTAACCTCGCACGATATGCAACTGAGGAAGTTTCTACTGATGCCAAGAAGCAAGCAAGGTTCCGTAAGGGACTTAGTCCTGAGCTTCGCCGCGACCTCCGTCTGCATGAGTGCACATCTTTTCAGAAGCTTGTTAACAAGGCCATCAGTGCTGAGACTGGTCAGACTGATTATGACGCAACACGCAAGCATGGCCGTGACGTGGGTTCCTCATCCGGTGCTGGTCCTCAGAAGCGCCGCGTGTGGGTGCCTAACACTGCCCTGCCACCCAGGTTCACACCGAGGCCATCATTCCAGGCGCCTCGCCCCGTTCAACAGTTTGCACCAGCCAAGCCCTATGGTGGTCCAACCAACAGTGCTCCTCCACGTACCAGTTTCGTGACTTGTTTCAAGTGTGGGGAATCGGGTCACTATATGCGCGAGTGTCCCCAAACCAACCCCAACCAGACAGCAAAAACTGTTGGCCGCGGCAAGCCAACAGGTAAAGTGTTCCACGCCAAGCCGGCCACCGCTACACGTGGCCATGTCAACTGTATCTCTGCCGAAGAAGCTCAAGAGGATCCCAACGTCGTTCTCGGTACGCTCCTTGTTAATCGCCACCCGGCATCTGTTCTTTTCGATACAGGAGCCTCTCATTCTTTCATATCCGAAAATTATGCTCGTTTGCATAACACCGCATTCTGTGACATGCCATCCACTATGGAAATTTCTACTCCCGGTTCTAGATGGCAAACCTCCAGGGTAAGTCATGGAAATGAAATCCAAGTCGATAGACTTGTTTTCCTTGCATCTTTGATAGCTCTTAAATCTTCAGATATTAATATCATCTTGGGTATGGACTGGATGTCAGCCCATCATGCCAAAATTGATTGCTTCTCTAAGACTGTTCAACTCACCCATCCTTCGGGGAAGATAGTCAATGTCTTGACCCGAATAGCCAAGCGACAGTTATATTCTCTTAACGCCAGCCCTTTGCCAGACCTTGAGGACGTCCCGGTAGTCCGTGACTTTCCGGATGTCTTCCCAGAGGAATTGCCAGGTGTTCCACCTGACAGGGATGTTGAGTTCGTAATAGACCTCATCCCAGGAACCGTCCCGATTGCTAGAAGACCCTATAAGATGGCACCACTAGAACTAGCCGAGCTTAAGAAACAACTCGATGAGTCCTTGAAAAAGGGTTTCATCCGACCTAGTTCATCTCCGTGGGCTTGCCCCGTCCTCTTCGTCAAGAAGAAGGATGGTACAGATCGGATGGTTGTAGATTATCGACCTGTCAATTTGGTCACAATCAAGAACAAATATCCGCTTCCCAGGATCAACGACCTGTATGATCAGCTCGCTGGATCCTCAATCTTCTCCAAAATGGATTTGAGGTTGGGCTACCATCAAATCAAAATCAGGAACGGGGACATTCCTAAAACGGCCTTTGTTACTCGTTATGGCCAATACGAGTACACCGTCATGTCCTTCGGTTTAACCAACGCTCCAGCCACCTTCTCTCGGTTGATGAACTCAATCTTCATGGAGTATTTGGATAAATTCGTCGTGGTTTACCTCGATGATATACTCATCTACTCCAAGAACGAGGAAGAACATGCCGAACATCTAAGGCTAGTGTTGAAGAAACTTCGAGAGCATCGCCTTTATGCCAAATTTTCTAAATGTGAATTTTGGTTGTCAGAAGTGACCTATCTGGGTCATGTAATATCTGGTAAAGGTATTGTTGTTAACCCTGAGCGAGTTCAAGCCGTCCTTAATTGGACTCCACCTGAATCGGTCAAGCAAGTTCGGAGTTTCCTTGGCCTAGCGAGCTATTGTCGTCGCTTTGTCGAGAACTTCTCCAAAGTTGCTAAACCTCTAACCGAACTCCTCAAGAAAGATAAAAAGTTCGAGTGGACTCCACAATGTGAGCACAGCTTTCGGGAACTGAAAAGACGCCTGACTTCTGCTCCCGTACTGGTACAGCCAGACTTCTCTAAGGACTTTGTTATCTACTGCGACGCCTCGCGACAAGGACTAGGTTGCATTCTCATGCAAGATCGACACGTAATTGCTTACGCTTCACGGCAATTGCACCCACATGAGGAGAATTATCCTACTCATAATCTAGAGCTTGCAGCTGTAGTCTATGCACTTAAAACCTGGCGACATTACCTCCTCGGTAATCGTTGCGAAATATTCACTGATCACCAAAGTCTGAAGTACATCTTCATCCAACCGGATTTGAATCTCAGGCAAAGACGTTGGGTCGAGTTGATCACAGATTTCGACTTAGGAATAACTTACACCCCAGGGAAAGCCAACGTCATGGCTGATGCGCTAAGTCGTAAATCTTATTGTAACAACCTGATGTTACAACAAAGTCAACCGCTTCTCCATGAGGAATTTCGGAAGCTTAACCTTCACATTGTTCCTCAAGGATTTCTTTCCACCTTGGTGGCGAAACCTACCCTTACGGATCAGATCATCAAAGCACAGAAGGTAGATCCGGGAATTTCCCGCATCAAGAGGAACATCAAGAAAGGAGTTGCGAATTGTTTCTCCATTGATGATCAAGGGGTCGTATACTTCGGGAATCGACTAGTGGTTCCCAAGGTGCGAAACCTGAGGCGATTGATCCTTAAGGAAGCTCCTGAATCTCCTCTCACTATTCATCCCGGTAGCACTAAGATGTATCAGGACCTACGCCAGAGGTTCTGGTGGACTAGGATGAAGAGAGAAATTGCTCAGTATATTGCTAATTGCGATGTCTGCCGCCGTGTAAAAGCAGAGCATCAACGGCCTGCTGGCACCCTTCAACCCCTAGCTATTCCTGAATGGAAATGGGATAAAATTGGTATGGACTTCATCACCGGTTTTCCCAGGACCAAGAGAGGGAATAATGCTATCTTTGTCGTTATCGATCGTCTTTCCAAAGTAGCCCATTTCCTACCTGTTCGCGAGAGTATAACCGCTAGTCAATTGGCAGACTTATACATCTCCCGAATAGTGTCTCTCCATGGTGTTCCTTTGGAAATTAACTCGGATCGAGGAAGTCTTTTCACCTCTCGATTTTGGGAAAGTTTCCAAAATGCTATGGGAACCCGCCTTTCTTTTAGCACCGCTTTTCACCCTCAATCAAGTGGTCAAGTAGAACGCGTCAACCAGATTCTAGAAGACATGCTTCGAGCCTCTGTTATCTCATTCGGAATGGAGTGGGAGAAATGCCTTCCATTTGCCGAATTTGCTTACAACAACAGCTATCAATCTAGCTTGGGTAAAGCCCCTTTTGAAGTTCTCTATGGACGACGGTGTCGAACACCCCTTAACTGGTCAGAAACCGGGGAAAGACAATTCTTTGGCCCGGACATGATTCAGGAAGCAGAAGAGCAAGTTCGCATCGTTCGTGAAAAGTTGAAAACAGCCCAATCTCGTCAGAAGAGTCAATATGACCGAAAACATAAGGCTATGACTTTCGAGGTTGACGACAAGGCTTACCTTCGGGTTACTCCTCTGAAGGGAACCCATCGTTTCGGTATCAAAGGCAAATTGGCTCCCCGTTACATTGGACCTTTTCGTATTCTCGCTAAACGAGGAGAAGTTGCCTACCAGTTGGAGCTACCTCCGCATCTCTCCAGGGTCCACGATGTCTTCCACGTTTCTCAACTCAGGCGTTGCTTCTCGGATCCTATCCGTGGAGTGGACCACGAAACGCTTGATCTCCAAGATAATCTCACGTATCGAGAGTACCCCATTCGTATCCTCGATCAGGCCGAGCGTACCACTCGACGTCATAATATCAAGTTTCTCAAAGTTCAATGGTCGCACCATTCTGAGGATGAAGCAACTTGGGAAAGGGAGGATCGTCTTCGACTCGAGTATCCCGCCTTCTTTCCGGAGGAACCCAAATCTCGGGACGAGATTCTTTTGAGTGGGTGTGAGTTGTCACACCCTAGCTAGTTCATGCATTGGAGTGTTGCATCATGTCTATTCTTTCATCAGAAACCTGAAATGGGGATGACAGAACCCCCAGCCCCCTCTGAAACCAACTAGGGTTTACTAAAAACTTTTTCAATGAACCTGAAATGCCCTTCTAAAATGCCCATCATTTTTGTCTTGGTTCAGAACCTCTGCCAAAAGTGATGCATATTTTCCTAGGTCATCTTAGGGTCTTTGAATTAAATCATAGATATTTGAATTTGGGCATTTAAAATTATATAAAATATTTCAAATGCTCAAATATCTCCAAACTAAAATGTTTCATGTTGGAAATAATCCAACTATGGACCAGGAGTAGTTTGGTGATTTTAGGAGTTGCCTAAGTATTTTTAATAATTCAACAAAGTTGCAGAGGAATTAAAAAAACAGAAAACAGGGAGTAACAGGGAAACTTACCTGGCGCCCAGCACCCAGCCCACCTGCCGGCCCAGCCCAGCGCCGCTCCAGCGAGCTGCTTGCCGTCCAGGCAGGCAGGCAGGTGCCCGACGGCGGCCGCAGCGTGCGCCACGCAGCTGGCCGTCGCCCTGCTTCACCTCCTCGCCTCGTGGCTGGATGGATGAACTCCACGCCGTGCCGTGAACCCCCAGGACACCTCCATTCTCCCCCAACTCCTCTCTCTCGCGCTCCCCCGCCATGGCCGACGCCATCGCCGCCACCCCCTCACCGTAGCCACGCCCTCCGTCAACCCCACGCCGTGCCGCCGTGTCCAGGAGCTCCGCCACCCTCCTCTCCTTCGAGCAAGCCAAGCCCCGAGCGCTCGCAAGGCCCGAGCCCACCGCATCGACCCCGACCGAACCGCCGTCGCCGGAGATCCCCTTCAACGCCGACGTCGCTCCGGCCCGTCCCCGGCCGCACCAAGTGCTTCGTCGAACTCCCCGTGAGCTTAGCCATCTTCCCCTCCCTTCTTTTCTTGCTCCCGAGCTGTGTAGTGACCTCCCGGAGCTCAACCGCACCCACCGCCGCGGAGCTCGTCGCCGACGTGCTCCCGGTCACCCTCCGGCCACAAACTGGTGTCCATCATGCTCACCACGTCACATAGCACCTAACCAGCTACTCCCCGCACCTCACCGACCCCTCTAGCGTCAAGTTTGCCTTCGGCCGAACTCCGGTGTCCGCCAAAGTCGTCGCCGGCGCCAACTCCGGCCACCCCGACCCCAACGGACTCCACCAAGAGCTGCGGCTCCTCCCCAGCTCCACTCCAATGGCCTCCGCGACTCGTTTGGTTGCCGGAACGGCCAAAACCACTTCCGCGGCCGCGTCGGGCTCGCCGGCGGCTAAACGCCGGTGCAGCCGACCTGGGTTTGACCGCGGGTGGGCCCTGGTTGACTCCGATGAGTCAATGACAGGTGGGGCCCAGCCCTGTTAACTAAATAGGTTTAGTTTAAATTAAACTTTAACTAATCTAATTACCCTGACACCCTGGACCCACAGTCAGGTTTGACCTGGACGTCTCCGTTGACCCTGACGTCATCCTGACGCATGGCTGACGCAATAAATTAATTTCTGGATTTATTCTAATATAGGAAATTCCAGAATATAGTTTAAACTTCAAAAATTCATAACTTTTAATCTGTAACTCCAAATCAGACAAGTTATATATGAAAAATGATCAGAAAAATCCAATCTATCCATCTGTACTGTTTCCATGCATGATTAAACAAGTTAACTTGTTGTTTAATGCAGAACAAGATAAAACACTTTAAAGGGCCATGTATGAGTTTGAAATTTGAATCTTTGGTTCAAATTGGTTCAAACCCTTCTGGTTTTAGTTGCATTAGCCCAACACACTCATATTGCCATGTTTCATGCATGCATCATATTGTCGCACATTGTTTGGTGATGGCTGTGTATCGGTGTTCTTTGCGGCAGGTTCTGCCCCCGAGGAGTACCGTGATTACCCTAGCGAAGAACAATATCAGTGCATCGAACCATCAGGCAAGCAACCAACCATTTGATCATATCGATACAATCCCATGTTCTCGCTCTTGCTCTCTTTTACTGCATTAAGACAACGTGTTTCAAACTGCTGTGTGCTGCGGTAGTTGAACCCATTTCCTCTGCATGACCTGTCATTGCCACAGTAACTAGATGAAACCCACTAGCATGTGTAGGAGTTGATTGAGCCATATGTATGTGTTGTTCCTACCTTGCTATGCCTGCTATGCTTAGAGTCGTGTCAGGTCTGGTTCATCTGGGTGATGGGCTAGAGTGAAATGATCATGTCGGTAATGAGAGTGATGTGGTGAACACGATTTGGTAAAGGTATCGATGAGAGGCCATGTAGGAGTACATGGTGGGTTGTTTCATTGAAGCCGACCTTAAGCACTGAGATCTGTATGTGTGATTTAAGAATCAGCTACTACCATGCATTGGGCCTGAAACCAATGGACCCTCTCGGCTTCTTATTCACCCTAGTTCTCCGTCCAGGAATTGCAAGTAGTTTCTGGTGTTTGTAGCCTACTAGAGGCCGTGGACAGCGCTGACCGTAGGGGTGGGCTCTGATGCGGTAGGTACATGGCCGGGAATACCGGGCACCCGTTAGGTGTCACGGAACGCTGTACACATCGTTCGGGGCCGTATGGGAAATCTCGGCCGGACTCCCTGCGGATGGAACCTGGATAGGCGATAAACCTGGATTGGAGACTTAGGTGATTAGGTAGGTCGTGGCCGACACCCACGTTGGGCTTCCGCTTGAAGGTTGCCGAGTACATGTCGTGTAAACGACGGTAAGTGGTGAGAGCGTGTATGAAGAAGTACGCCCCTGCAGGGTTAACATAATCTATTCGAATAGCCGCGTCCGCGGTAAAGGACTGCTTGGTTGCCTATACAGTTCATAGACAAGTAAATGGAAACTACTAAAAGCCTCAAGATAAGTGTGAGTGCCGAGGATGGCTCTTCCGTAGGAAGACGGAGGTGGATCCTCGGTAGTGTATTGAAGTGGTGAGTAGTGGACTCGTGTGCGCAAAACCGTTTCAAGATGGAGTCTCGTAGGATAGCCTAGCCAAGAGTCAGAGCTGGCTTGCTGCAATAACTCCACCAACCCTTCTTGATAATGTGCATGTATGTAGGATCTGATGTAAGTCTTGCTGAGTACCTTTGTACTCATGTTGCAATAATCTACATTTTTACAGAAGACGCTGCAACCCCTTCTGATGGGTTCTTCGTAGACGTTGACATCAATGAGTAGGCTAAGGCCCAGGTGGTGACCCTGAGCTTGTGAAGGACCACGTAGTATAGCTAGGCTTTCCAAGCCTCTTTTATTTTACTAGTTGTCTGTACTCAGACAAGTTACTTCCGCTGCTGGTTTGTATGACTGTATGACTTGAATGCTGGGTCGTGTGACCCGTACCTATGTGTATGTTATGTATGGCTCTCTGAGCCTTAAATAATGTACTTGTGTCGTAGAGTCATGTTGTGATGCCTTGTTGTATTTGCACATATCGAGCATATTGTGTGTATGATTGAAATGCTTGGTATGTGTGGGATCTGACTATCTTGTTGTTTATCTTTGGTAGCCTCTCTTACCGGGAAATGTCTCCTAGTGTTACCACTGAGCCATGGTAGCTTGCTACTGCTCTGGAACACTTAGGCTGGCCGGCATGTGTCCTTCTTCGTTCCTGTGTCTGTCCCTTCGGGGAAATGTCACGCATTGAGTACCGGAGTCCTGTTAGCCCGCTACAGCCCGGTTTACCGGAGTCCTGCTAGCCCAGTGCTACAGCCCGGACCCACTTGCTGATGACCGACACGTTCGAAGCTGGGTCATGGATGCCTGTCCCTGTAAGTCTGTGCCACTTTGGGTTTACGACTAGTCATGTCAGCCCGGGCTCCTTATCATATGGATGCTAGCGACACTATCATATACGTGAGCCAAAAGGCGCAAACGGTCCCGGGCAAAGGTAAGGCGACACCTGTGGGGATACCGTGCGTGAGGCCGCAAAGTGATATGAGGTGTTACAGGCTAGATCGATGTGACATCGAGTCGGGGTCCTGACAGCCCTCATGTCCGTATTTTATTTTTATCGACACCTCTATCTCTAAACATGTGGACACATTTTTCGATTTCGGCTTCCGCTTGAGGACAAGCGAGGTCTAAGCTTGGGGGAGTTGATACGTCCATTTTCCATCATGCTTTTATATCAATATTTATTGCATTATGGGCTGTTATTACACGTTATGTCACAATACGTATGGCTATTCTCTCTAATTTTACAAGGTTTACCATGAAGAGGGAGAATGCCGGCAGCTGGAATTCTAGCTAGAAAAGGAGCAAATATTGGAAACCTATTCTGCACAACTCCAAAAATCCTAAAACTCCACAGAAGCCACTTTTGGAATTAATAAGAATTACTGAGCGAAGAAAACACCAGAGGGGGGCCCACACCCTAGCCAGGAGGGTGGGGGCGCGCCCACCCCTACTGGGCGCGCCCCTTGTCTCCTGGGCCAACTGGTGGCCCTCCGGTGCCCATCTTCTGCTATATGAAGGCTTTTACCCTGAAAAAAATCATAAGCAAGCTTACGGGACAAAACTCCGCCGCCACGAGACGGGACAAAACTCCGCCGCCACGGCGGAACCAATCTAGGGCTCCGACGGAGCTGTTCTGGCGGGGAAACTTCCCTCCGGGAGGGGGAAATCATCACCATCGTCATCACCAATGATCCTCTCATCGGGAGGGGGTCAATCTCCATCAACATCTTCACCAGCACCATCTCCTCTCAAAACCCTAGTTCATCTCTTGTATCCGATCTTGTATCAAAACCACAAATTGGTACCCGTGGGTTGCTAGTAGTGTTGATTACTCCTTGTAGTTGATGCTAATTGGTTTACTTGGTGGAAGATCATATGTTCAGATCCTTAATGCATATTAATACTCCTCTGATTATGAAGATGAATATGCTTTCTGAGTAGTTACGTTTGTTCCTGAGGACATGGGTGAAGTCTTGCTATTAGTAGTCATGTGAATTTGGTATTCGTTCGATATTTTGGTGAGATGTATGTTGTCTCTCCTCTAGTGGTGTTATGTGAACGTCGACCACATGACACTTCACAATTATTTGGGCCTAGAGGAAGGCATTGGGAAGTAATAAGTAGATGATGGGTTGCCAGAGTGACAGAAGCTTAAACCCTAGTTTATGCGTTGCTTCGTAAGGGCTGATTTGGATCCATTAGTTTCATGCTATGGTTAGGTTTACCTTAATACTTCTTTTGTAGTTGCGGATGCTTGCAATAGGGGTTAATCATAAGTGGGATGCTTGTCCAAGAAAGGGCAGTACCCAAGCATCGGTCCACCCACATATCAAATTATCAAAGTACCGAATGCGAATCATATGAGCGTGATGAAAACTAGCTTGACGATAATTCCCATGTGTCCTCGGGAGCGCTTTTCTCATTATAAGAAATTGTCCAGGCTTGTACTTTGCTACAAAAAGGATTGGGACACCTTTCTGCACTTTATTTACTTTCATTGCTTGTTATGCGTCACAAATTATCTTATCACAAAACTATCTGTTACCTACAATTTCAGTGCTTGCAGAGAATACCTTACTGAAAACCGCTTGTCATTTCCTTCTGCTCCTCGTTGGGTTCGACACTCTTACTTATCGAAAGGACTACGATAGATCCCCTATACTCGTGGGTCATCAAATAGTACCACGGTTTATTTTCGTCGCAACACTTTCAACCATTTTATTTCACAGGTTTTTCTTTGTCCCCTCCCCCCATCCCTCCAACTAGATTTTTCTCCTCTCATTAAAACCCCAAATCTCCACTATCTAAATATTGATGGCTTATCAAGTTGTCCCCATGATTCAGTTATGTACGTGAGGAAATCCCACCGGCATCGGGCTTTTAATAGGCCGTGATTTTCGCATGCCAGCTTTGGCTTGTAATCGTAATTTTCTCATGTATCATTCCATATCTCCTCCTTTATTTTCTTTGAGATGAGATAACCTTCCCACCAAAAGACCCAATCAGTACAATATCTTTCCTAACAATATCTTTTCTAATAAATTATAATCAATCCATGCCTTCACCCTCCCTACTCGTTCATCGTTCCTCTCTTCCGAGCCAATCGGGCACAACTAGCACACCAAACAACACAAGGTACACAAACAGCCACAAAAGCACGTGAGGTGGCGAGGCATGGTTTATTTTCGCCCCACCACTTTCATCTCTACTCCTAATGTGTGAGTTGGTTGAATAGTACCATGGTTTATTTTTGTTCCACCACTTTCAACCGTTTTATTTCGCTCGGTTTTTTTTTCGTCCCCTCCCCCACCCCTCCAACTAGATTTTTCTCCTCTCATTAGAACCCCAAATCTCCAATATAGAAATATTGATGGCTTATCAAGTTGTCCCCCTGCTCCAGTTATGTACTCATGAGGAAATCCCACCGGCATCGGTTTTTTAATAGGCCGTGATTTTCTCATGCCAGCTTTGGCTGGTAATCGTAATTTTCTCATGCAAGTTTCCATATCTCCTCCTTTATTTTCTTTGAGATGAGATCACCTTCCCACCAAAAGACCCAATCAGTACAATATCTTTCCTAACAATATCTTTCCTAATAAATGATAACCAACCCATGCCTTCACCCTCCCTGCGCGTTCATCGTTCCTCTCTTCCGAGCCAATCGGTCACAACTAGCACACCAAACAACACGAGGTATACAAACAGCCACAAAAAGTGCGGGAGGTGGCGAGGCAAAGTTTATTTATGTCCCACAACTTTCATCTCTACTCCTAATATTTGATTTTGTTGAATAGTGATACGTCCATTTTGCATCATGCTTTTATATCAATATTTATTGCATTATGGGTTGTTATTACACGTTATGTCCCAATACTTATGACTATTATCTCTTATTTTACAAGGTTTACCATGAAGAGGGAGAATGCCGGCAGCTGGAATTCTGGCTAGAAAAGGAGCAAATATTGGAAACCTATTCTGCACAGCTCCAAAAATCTTGAAACTCCACGCAAGTCACTTTTGGAATTAATAAGCATTATTGAGCGAAGAAAACAACAGAGGGGGCCCACACCCTGGCCAGGAGGGTGGGGGGCGTGCCCACCCCAACTGGGCGCGCCCCATGTCTCCCGGGCCCACTGGTGGCCCTCCGGTGCCCATCTTCTGCTATATGAAGGCTTTTACCCTGAAAAAAATCATAAGCAAGCTTACGGGACGAAACTCCGCCGCCACGAGGCGGAACCTTGGCGGAACCAATCTAGGGCTCCGGCGGAGCTGTTCTGCCGGGGAAACTTCCCTCCGGGAGGGGGAAATCATCACCATCGTCATCACCAATGATCCTCTCATCAGGAGGGGGTCAATCTCCATCAACATCTTCACCAGAACCATCTCCTCTCAAAACCCTAGTTCATCTCTTCTATCCAATCTTGTATCAAAACCACAAATTGGTACCCGTGGGTTGCTAGTATTGTTGATTACTCCTTGTAGTTGATGCTAATTGGTTTACTTGGTGGAAGATCATATGTTCAGATCCTTAATGCATATTAATACTCCTCTGATTATGAAGATGAATATGCTTTGTGAGTAGTTACGTTTGTTCCTGAGGACATGGGTGAAGTCTTGCTATTAGTAGTCATGTGAATTTGGTATTCGTTCAATATTTTGGTGAGATGTATGTTGTCTCTCCTCTAGTGGTGTTATGTGAACGTCGACTACATGACACTTCACAATTATTTGGGCCTAGAGGAAGGCATTGGGAAGTAATAAGTAAATGATGGGTTGCTAGAGTGACAGAAGCTTAAACCCTAGTTTAAGCGTTGCTTCGTAAGGGGCTGATTTGGATCCATTAGTTTCATGCTACGGTTAGGTTTACCTTAATACTTCTTTTGTAGTCATAGATGCTTGCAATAGGGATTAATCATAAGTGGGATGCTTGTCCAATAAAGGGCAGTACCCAAGCACCGGTCCACCCACATATCAAATTATCAAAGTACCGAACGCTATTCATATGAGCGTGATGAAAACTAGCTTGACGATAATTCCCATGTGTCCACGGGAGCGCTTTTCTCATTATAAGAAATTGTCCAGGCTTGTCCTTTACTACAAAAAGGATTGGGCCACCTTGCTGCACTTTATTTACTTTCATTGCTTGTTATCCGTCACAAATTATCTTATGACAAAACTATCTGTTACCTACAATTTCAGTGCTTGCAGAGAATACCTTACTGAAAACCGCTTGTCATTTCCTTCTGCTCCTCGTTGGGTTCGACACTCTTACTTATCGAAAGGACTACGATAGATCCCCTATACTTGTGGGTCATCAAATAGTACCACGGTTTATTTTCGTCGCAACACTTTCAGCCATTTTATTTCGCAGGTTTTTCTTCGTCCCCTCCCCCCATCCCTCCAACTAGATTTTTCTCCTCCCATTAAAACCCAAAATCCCCACTATCTAAATATTGATGGCTTATCAAGTTGTCCCCATGCTCCAGTTTTGTACGTGAGGAAATCCCACCGGCATCGGGTTTTTAATAGGCCGTGATTTTCGCATGCCAGCTTTGGCTTGTAATCGTAATTTTCTCATGCAAGTTTCCATATCTCCTCCTCTATTTTCTTTGAGATGCGATCACCTTCCCACCAAATGACCCAATCATTACAATATCTTTCCTAACAATATCTTTTCTAATAAATGATAATCAATCCGTGCCTTCACCCTCCCTACTCGTTCATCGTACCTCTCTTCCGAGCCAATCGGGCACAACTAGCACACCAGACAACACGAGGTACACAAACAGCCACAAAGTGCATGAGGTGACGAGGCACGGTTTATTTTCGTCCCACCAATTTCAACTCTACCCCTAATGTCTGAGTTGGTTGAATAGTACCATGGTTTATTTTTGTCCCACCACTTTCAACCGTTTTATTTCGCTCGGTTTTTTTTGTCCCCTCCCCCCACCCCTCCATCTAGATTTTTCTCCTCTCATTAGAACCCCAAATCTCCACTATCTAAATATTGATGGCTTATCAAGTTGTCCCCCTGCTCTAGTTATGTACTCGTGAGGAAATCCCACCAGCATCGGTTTTTTAATAGGCCATGATTTTCTCATGCCAGCTTTGGCTGGTAATCGTAATTTTCTCATGCAAGTTTCCATATCTCCTCCTTTATTTTTTTTGAGATGAGATCACCTTCCCACCAAAAGACCCAATCAGTACAATATCTTTCCTAACAATATCTTTCCTAATAAATGATAATCAATCCGTGCCTTCACCCTCCCTGCTCGTTCATCGTTCCTGTCTTTCGAGCCAATCGTGCACAACTAGCACACCAAACAACACGAGGTACACAAACAGCCACAAAAAGCACGGGAGGTGGCGAGGCACGGTTTATTTTCGTCCAAGCACTTTCATCTCTACTCCTAATGTCTGAGTTTGTTGAACAGTACCATGGTTTATTTTCGTCCCAACACTTTCAACCGTTTTATTTCGCTGGGATTTTTTCGTCCCCTGCCCCCATCCCTCCAACTAGATTTTTCTCCTCCCACTAAAACCCCAAATCTCCACTATCTAAATATTGATGGCTTATCAAGTTGTCCCCATGTTCCAGTTTTGTACGTGAGGCAATCCCACCAGCATCGGGTTTTTAATAGGCCGTGATTTTCGCATGCCAGCTTTGGCTTATAATCGTAATTTTCTCATGCAAGTTTCCATATCTCCTCCTCTATTTTCTTTGAGATGCGATCACCTTCCCACCAAAAGACCCAATCAGTACAATATCTTTCCTAACAATATCTTTTCTAATAAATGATAATCAATCCGTGCCTTCACCCTCCCTGCTCGTTCATCGTACCTCTCATGCGAGCCAATCGGGCACAACTAGCACACCAGACAACACGAGGTACACAAACAGCCACAAAGTGCATGAGGTGAGGAGGCACGGTTTATTTTCGTCCCACCAATTTCAACTCTACTCCTAATGTCTGAGTTGGTTGAATAGTACCATGGTTTATTTTGGTCCCACCACTTTCCACCGTTTTATTTCGCTCGGTTTTTTTGTCCCCTCCCCCCACCCTCCAACTAGATTTTTCTCCTCTCATTAGAACCCCAAATCTCCACTATCTAAATATTGATGGCTTATCAAGTTGTCCCCCTGCTCCAGTTATGTACTCATGAGGAAATCCCACCGGCATCGGTTTTTTAATAGGCCATGATTTTCGCATGTCAGCTTTGGCTGGTAATCGTAATTTTCTCATGCAAGTTTCCATATCTCCCCCTTTATTTTATTTGAGATGTGATCACCTTCCCACCAAAAGACCCAATCAGTACAATATCTTTCCTAACAATATCTTTCCTAATAAATGATAATCAATCCGTGCCCGCACCCTCCCTTCTCGTTCATCGTTCCTCTCTTCCGAGCCAATCGGGAACAACTAGCACACCAAACAACACGAGGTACACAAACATCCACAAAAAGCGCGGGAGGTGGCGAGGGACAGTTTATTTTTGTCCCACAAGTTTCGTCTCTACTCCTAATGTCTTAGTTTGTTGAATAGTACCACGGTTTATTTTCGTCCCAACACTTTCAACCGTTTTATTTCGCTGTTTTTTTGTCCCCTCCCCCCATCCCTCCAACTAGATTTTTCTCCTCTCATTAAAACCCCAAATCTCCACTATCTAAATATTGATGGCTTATCAAATCGTCCCCATGCTCCAGTTTTGTACCTGAGGAAATCCCACCGGCATCGGGTTTCTAATAGGCCGTGATTTTCGCATGCCAGCTTTGGCTGGTAATCGTAATTTTCTCATGCAAGATTCCATATCTCCTCCTTTATTTTCTTTGAGATGAGATCACCTTCCCACCAAAAGACCCAATCAGTACAATATCTTTCCTAACAATATATTTTCTAATAAATGATAATCAATCCGTGCCTTCACCCTCCATGCTCGTTCATCGTTCCTCTGTTCCGAGCCAATTGGGCACAACTAGCACACCAAACAACACGAGGTACACAAACAGCCACAAAGCGCGTGAGGTGGCAAGGCAGGATGGTCAAAGAGGCCAGTTCCGAGCGACGAGGCGCTAGGAGGAATGGAGAAGAGGTTGGCAGAGAATTGCTTCGAGTCATGGCGGTGAGATCCAGGCAGGCCATCTATGTGGCCGGCCGGATAAAGAACTAGGACAGTGAGAGGCCTCCGAGCCTGATCCAACTGCACAAGATGGCGCGGGAACGGGGGCGCGAGCTTGGTGCCAACGCAGTAGCGCGACGGGAATCGATGATGTGTGGCCATTGGCACCGAGCCGCAATGGCCGACGGTGCTGACGGATTAGGGTTCCAAGTTTCGGCGAGGATCCCTGCAAGCGACGCAATGATTGCCACCAGGCACCGGAGCAGGATCCACCGCGGTTCCAATTCTCGATTGCGAGCCAAAATTTCCCATCAAAGGTGAAGCCACGGGTCAGCACCACATGTGAGTACCAGATCGATGATTATGTATAGATGAAACAATATGGTCTTCTACAAAGTTTGTTGGAGCATTTGTCTTCTTCTTATGACATCTATCCAAATGGTCATGTTGTTTCTATGTGTTACAAAGAAGGCCAATAAACGTGTTATTATGAAGGAAACTGAACTAGAAAATGAAACTAAATTGGTCATCCTATTGTTTAATGTTTGTTGGTTGATTGTTTGTCAGTCTCGGCTGGCACAACTGTAGGTCTTCGGCTTTACTTGGTATTTTGAGTTCTATATGAGATGTACTACGACTTTTTATTCTTTTTATTATCGGAGCAAGTTGGCATTTTTTGTAGGAGAAAATTCAATATTTATCGCTTTACAAACAAAAATCGCATGGCATTGTGTTCGACACATATTTCTTAATTAGGACATTTTTGCGTGGCCTTTTTTTCTTTTTCCATGGCAACACATGGGCATTAAGGTAGCTGAGCTGGTTTGGTTTGGTGATTATTCTAAAACCGATATATACCTGATTATATGTTATATCTGTCTGCACTGGTTTATCCTCTACAGTTTTTCAAAATAGCGTTCCACTATACATAAGGGAACCATCAGTGTCATATGAACATGCACAAACAAATTTTTTAGTTCCCACACAAAATGAAAGTTTTTTTTATTTCATTTCAGAGCGCCGAAGGTGCCATATCTGCACCAACCACTTCTATGTGATATATCTAATGTTGATCAACATTCACAAAAGATCCCAGAGACAGGTAATTGCACATAATTTCTTACAGTTCAACACATTGGATATGCATATACTTAATCTAGTTTTTCCATGACAATTGTACAACAAAACGCCATTCTTATCCAGGTATAAAAAAAGCAAAAGATAACATTGCATTTATTTTCCTTGCTAGAAGGGCAACCACTAAATCCTGATAATCATAACAATTCTGCTTATTAGACTATCATCCATAGCACTTAGGATGTGATTGACATGCCCGAGCCCTTATTATAACTGTCACACAGCCATGGTATTTTATGAAGTCAAAAGTATAATATGAAATATTACGAGATCAATGAGCTCCCAGAGTGTGTCATGTTTCCATGTGTAGATCTGAACTTCATCTTTTGGCTCCTTTGGTCTCTCAGAAAATTGTTCGTGTAGGTGATGGCCACCAACATGGAAAGAAACAACTGGAATAAGTTTTTCGTATTACTGTGTATCTGTTCACAAATATGCAAGAGCTCTTATATCAGATCAGCTCATTTCAAAACAATGATAACCAGAGCTCCTAGAATGAATAAACAGATGTGTAGATATGATGAATATATTAGATAGAAATACTAACAATACAGTTCTAACAAATGAAGTGCATCATTCTAAATAAGATACTTGCTATCTTCAGGCTGGAAATGCAAGCAGTCCAACATTAACAACAATATTTTTTTAAATGAAAACAGTGTTGCAATCTTGATATAAGAATTCAACATAAGCAGTATTAAAGGTTTTGCTATTTCATTTCATGGTGAAATTAACAATTGCTATATTATAAAAAATAGTGGTGAAAGGATCACATGATATATATCAAAGTTTACCATGGCAACAAAAATACAAAAAGATGACCCATAAAGACACATTAATATAGTAACAATTGTATATAGTTGTCTATAATCATGCAAAGTTACTTTTCACTTGATATGAACCATGGCAGGCTATGTACGAATATTCAATGTTGGCTTATACATACCCAAAATGGTGTACTTCACCAAACTGTTGAAGAAGCTCCTGTCGGCATGCTCGGCGTAGAAGAGTGATGCCTCTCTGCAACACATCTATCATGTATTGTAATATAGTAAAGCAAGTATTTTAAAATTCTTCAAACTTTATAGTCGAGGCATTGTACATTAAGTTGTAGGTGAGCAGTACTGCAGTTGGCAATTTTAGAACATGATTGCTAGCTCAATGGTGAAAATAAATACTAATGGTCAAACAGACAACAAAAAAGGAGGCATTAGCATCAGGAACATATGCTCCAGCAATTTATGATTTATTATCGTTGATCAACTTATGTAGTAATAGAGTTCTACATGTTATGCATCAGGAAGATATGATCCTTTGGTCCCTGATTTTTCCTATATTAGATAAGGGTGTAGTTGGTCAATGTTAGATAAGGATGTAGTTGGTCAACTTCGGCAGTAGTGGATTTCTATTTGCCGAGATTCAATATTTCACCAAAGCACTCTTTACAATAGCAATACAGTGCATTTGCCAGTAGTTGTGATGTTTCTATGTACAAGAGGATACTCGCTGAGTGACATGCATAGCCCAATTTGTTTTTATCAACAACAATTAGTAGTACATTTGTGAAATTCAGAATGTGTACACCCTGAAATGCTTCAGATTCACGAATACGCGTACCTGGCTGTGTACCTTTCTAAGGTGCCGATCAAGTTGATTAGACAGCAAAACTGCACCGACGGTGAGGAAAGAGGGCCACTGCTTCGTCTTCCCAGTAATCCGTTGGGGGAAAGGAGGAACAACGACTTCGTACCATGCCACTATCTTGTTCGGCTGGCCACCCCTATGTACGAACCCCGTCTTGAACAGACCGACGATGCCGCCTGAATGGAAGCACTGCAGCGGCGACGCCATAGGGACTGCCGGAGCCGCCTCCGGCCCTCCGCGACCGAACCACCGCCGCCGCGTGCCTATCCGACTCCCACCCATCGCCAGGCAGGCAGGCTCCGTCGTGGCGCCAAGCATTCCCGTTGCAGCACCGCCGCTATAACCTGACGGGCGTGGATGTCAGCTGATCGAACCAATCAAGCCACCACGGCGGGGGAGGAGGATACCGACGAGTACAACATGGGACGGGAGGATGAGCTCGGCGCGCGGCATGGAGGAGAGATGGCAGGGAGAGGAGGGGCTGGCCGACGTAGTGGAGGGGAGAGGAGTATGCGGCGACGTCGTCGATGGAAGGTAGGCGGCGGGGACAGGAGAAGGCTCGAGATTGAGAGAGTGAGAACCTGAGAGGTGACACAGTGTGGTGAGGATCAGGACGTATAGGGCTTGTTTGGATTGCAGCCCCGTGCTGCTTTACCAAAATTTTGGAGTTGACCAGCTGCGTTGGTTGCCACTTGGATTGCAACCAAAAATTTGGTAGTGCGCCAACCTTGGGGCCATTCTTGCACTTTTCACGCCTTTGCATGGGCGAGATCATGGCGGCAGAATTCTTCGCCAATAATTTGGCGAGCCCTGAATTGGCAGGGCGGGCATATAGTACCTAAAAATATGAATTCTAGCAGGCTCGAGCTTGGGCCATCTCCTTTTGGGATGGCCTCAGCTAAGAAAGTTTTGGGCCCCGGATGGACGCTTCAAGCTGTCTAAAAAAAGTCCCAGTTATTTTGCGAATAGCACTAAAAAAGGTAGTCCCTCCTTCCCATTTTATTAGGCGTATTATGCAGTCAATTTTCTCTACAGAGTAGTCATTGAGGATCGCTAATTTCCTGGAGATGGTCACAAGAGATCGTGCACGCCTCCTTTCTTTTTTTATGAGTCGTGGATGCTTCCTGCTAGGATGGCTCAACTAGGGATAAATGTTGCGTTAATTTCCGTGCTAAAACTAATACGCCAAACAATATGGGAAGGAGGGAGTATTTTGCAAATAAAAACAGCTTTGTTAGTCTCAGTTTTGTTTTAGTATATTATATATGTTTATATAATGCAGTATAAAATATATTTTTATATATTTATATCTTTCACTTTTGTTCATCAATATGAAAAGCAATGGATTCAGATGATGTTTTAAAGAAAATCAAGTGATATAGCCATCTAAGTAATGATGACGGAGCGGACTGGAACACCACGAGAAGAGGTGAATACAAATAATCCTTCTTTATATGTATATTTTACATGATAATAATACAAATGGTGCATTTTATATGATTATTTTTGCAGAATAAGTCACAGATAGAGATGTATTTTGGCGACATTCAAAAAGAATCCATAGAGATATTATTAATGTCATTGAATTAATCATGTCTCCCACAAGAAAACCAAATTTGTGGACATTGGAGATGCCTTGTTATCAAACAGCGAATTGGAATGCCTTATAAATGATGATATGTTCTTCCACGACGGTGTAAGACCAATCGCATAAACTTTATACTTAATAACATAAACCATAAATCATATCTAATATCATAAATATATTCTAAATGTGGAATTACATGTGATAAATGTGTATGTATATTGTATGCGTGCTCACGAAAATCTATGAGACAGGGCGGATGAAAAAGCTACATATTTTTAGCACGTCGGTATTTGGCCAAATAAAAAATATGCAAAAAAGATATAGATCCTTCAAAATATCGTCACATCGTACAAGATGTTAATACTTATTACCACAAGATATGGTTAGACATGGACCCATCAAAATATTCGTGGTGAGTATTTTCCGTTACACATTTTAAGA